>NC_087062.1:35660455-35710207 GCF_963678635.1 Symsagittifera roscoffensis
AAAATGAAATTTTTTGTTTCTAAAATTCGAAATTTTTTTATAAAAATCATCCCCCCGCACGCCATACAAAGTATAAAAGGATAGATTTCGCTCCTTGTAACAAATCAATTATGGCAAATAAGCTTCTTTTAACCAATTTGGAACGATTTTAAGACGGATTAACTCTCCGCTCACGCGTTAATAGCGCGAAATATATCGCGCGTTAATTGATCCAAATTGGCCAAAATGGCAATCTTTAAACCCTCATAACTTTACGAAAAATGATCACAGGTGAAATATCTTTTCAAATTTGAGCTCAGGACAACAAAACCTTTTGAATGATATAAAAAATTCCGTCAAAAAAGGCTAGTTAAATAGTCGATAAGTGTTAATGTACGCCTTGATCAATGTCTAATAATTTGAAAATTCAAAAGTTTAATATAATCATCATTAAAAAATTTTGCCAAAAAATAAAAGTTTGTTACTTTTGTTATATCAATTGTGAAAGACAGCCAAATTAGGTCGTTTTCTATGCATTGCTAATGCAAGACCGTCCAACCTTTGGTGTTTTGAGTAACCAAGGTCTTTGTCACTTGTGTTCGGTTGCAACTACAACCGAAAATTTTTCAGAAACTAAATTTAGAAAGAAAAAATCAAAATTTTTGGTTTATGGGAAAACACCTATCATACAATTTTCATATATGGAAAAATGCTTATCATAGAGTTTTCATACAATTTTCTGTACGCATGGAATTGTATGAAATTGTATAACAAGAAGTTTCTCATAAATGGAAACTGTATGATAAGAAGTTTTGGTCAACCCGGGTATTCAGTTTGATGCTACATGTCTTGAAAAATAGTTCGAGTTCATTTTGGCATGATACATTTTTTCTGGAGTTTTACGTGCAGCAACAATCGTGAAAACGTTTACGCGCGGGATACAATTGCGTCCTTTTGCAGGAGAACTCATTCCCATTGATCTGGTGTAATCAGGGTATTCGCTGTCATGCTAGTAGGAGGTCGTTGATCATATTGGCTAGTGTAATCAGGTTATTTGCGGTATTAATTTCCGCCCATTGGCGGGGTTTGGTTCTAAAATTAACATCATTACGCTTCATTCTTATCACCACAATAAAGTTCCGACTGTCCTTCAACGTCCTGATGCTAATATGAGACAACACCAATAGCGGTGAAAAATCAAATCAATTCTACACAACTCACTGAAATTGATATTTCAGCCTATTTAAGAAGCACAATTAGCGTAACACCCTTGTTTATAATTGAGATAAGACTAAATAGTTTTAATGGGAATTCTTACAAAATCCAATTTTCATATGAGATTTCAAAAACTATCCAGCTTTCTCGAAAAACCATTCTCAATCTTCCTTGACCCATCGGCTATCCTAATGCCAGAAGTGATACTCCTAGCTATCCTTCTTTTTGCAATGGGGTGGTGGTGGTTGGGAGTTGTTGAAAATCTCGAAATCACCTACCCGCACAAAAAGAACTAAAGAAGAAAAAGGAAAATTAAAAGTATAATTATTTGTTAAATAAATTATATACTTAATTTTAAGAGCCAAGTTTAGAATTTTCAGCAGTTTATAATTCACTGTAGCAACAACATTTTTCAAAAAATAAACTAGATTAAAATCAATTTTAATCGATTATAATTAATGTAGAAAGTCTGTTAAAATTGAGGCCCAATTTGTATCGCTGCTTCTTTTGCCGATATGGTATCACACAACTCAACAAGACTGCTCGTATCAGGGCGAAGCCCTGAATGTTCCGACTGCCTTTTAAGGTTTATGGAGCAGCAGTAAAAACATAAAAAAATAAATGAATTAAAATAAAATGAAATTTTTTTTTTCTAAAATTTGATTTTTTTTTCCATGAAAATCATCCCCCCACACGCCATATAATCTACAAAAGAATAGATTTCGCTCCTTGTAACAAATCAATTATGGCAAATAAGCTTCTTCCAACCAATTTGGAACAATTTCTAAGACGGATTAAATCTCCGCTTATGCTTTAATAGCGCGAAATATAACGCGCGTTAGTTGTCCCAAATTGGCCAAATTGGCAATCTTTAAACCCCCATAACTTTACGAAAAATGATCACAGGTGAAATATCTTTTCAAATTTAAGCTCAGGACAACAATACCTTTTGAATGATACAAAAAAAATCCGTCAAAATTGGCTAGTTAAAAAGTCGAAATTTGTCTGAAGAAACCCCCCCCCCCCCCCCGAGCACAAATATTCCGTTACTTTCGTATCAAAAGTCGGAACAATAAGTCTATTTAAAAATTATAATTTTGCTGACAATCCCAAAACGTGAGTGTTCCGGCATGATTTGGCCTCGTTTGCCATATTTTAGTTTATCTGAACACGAACTGTCACCTCGAAACTAATTTTTGATAAAGATTTGTTCAAACTAATTGATGGTTCTTGTGGTAGGTGAAATTTATTAAGCCATTTTAATCATCAAATGAAATCAAGTTGCTGAAACTTTTTGTAGAAAACAAATTTGTATCCAAGTTTGTTTTTTCTCAACGACCATGAAACGTCTATCTTACTTACCCGGGTTGACCTCATACACCGAACATGCTTATCATACAATTCCATACAACAAAAATCAGTGTATGGAGACAATTCTTACCATACAATTTTCATATATTTTCTAAAATCAATAGAAATTAAAACTCGAGCAATTTCTGCGGCTTTTTGAAAACAGTTCAACAGACTGGTAACGGAAGAAACTGACTTTAAAATTCTTTTCTACAAAAAATTCTTGCCATACAATTTCCATATATGATAATTGTACGACAAGCATTTTCGCCATAAGGGATAATTTTTTCAAAATTTATTGCAAACCTGTTAATGAAAACTTCAATCGAGTTGTGAAAACTTCTTAATCATTTTTTCTGAAGGATGCGAACGAATTGCGAAAACAAATCTGTTCAAATCTAAGTAAAGGAGAAGCAACCAAGAACAAAAAAGTAGAAATTTCTTTTAATTTTTTTCTCTCGAAAATGCTTTGATGTAAGTGACCTTTTCTGGAATCTGTCACCATTTAGCATTATTAAGACTCAAAAAATGAAAATGAGATCTGAACAAGCATTTGTGATCCGAAAAATAATAAAAGTTTATTGTAAAAAACGAATTACAGTCAAGTATAATACATTATAATAAATTGAACATGGAATTAGGTACTCAGTAACAATTTAATCTAGCAACACTTTATTTGATCAATTATAAACAATTAATTTAGAATTTTAAAGATACAGACCACAGACTTTGCATAAGATTGATTATCAATTCTTTTTTTTTGTGCTTTTAACATATTCCTTAAGGTTACACAAAAAATATAGACTTCTTGAGTATTTGAAGGAACCGCGACGTGCCAGGTAACTATGGTCTGGCTGTTGCTCAGATACTTCCAAACAAGCAGCTTAAGAGCTATTGAGTTTGATATTGGATACAGTTCATATTTAGTATCTATATCTAATTATATTAATGATAAAACTGTCTCTGAAAATTGTTTTTAACTAATCAATCATCATCCAAAACTAACACTTGGTATAAGTTGTTTAGCAGAAACTATTCATAGTGTCAGCAACAGAACACAATAAATATAACTTAGCAAACAGTCCTTCTACTCCAGAAAAATTCCTGATATCTTATCTCGCAAATACCAGTACTAACTAAATCTATTGAAACTAGGAGATGTAAGCGTAAGATAGAGTTTATTATTAGACTAAGAAGTTGCACGAATCTATCCGGCCGAAAATAAGAAAGCGTGAGTAACAGACGGTGTACCTTGTCTAAAATTACTCTTTGATTGAGCTACACCAGACATACACTCAACTGGTGCGACCAAGAGTCTCGGAAAAAGACATCAAGAAAATTAGATACAACAAACTCAAAATAGATATCAGATCTAAATCCAAACACATAACAGAAAAATGTTGAGAAGTTTTGAAAACTTACCACCAAGTCTCAATAAGTCTAATCAATACCAACGAGTGTTCAGGCTTACGGCAGCTCAAAACTCGAATAACAGAACAAGCCTCTACACCATGAAACGAAAAATCAGACTGCAACGACTACTTCTCTACAAGATTCTCAATGCAGTACACTTCCATTCACTAACACGAAACATTTTACTTGGAGCAATATTCTTTTCCAGGCCATATACCTCTCAATGATGTAAAACCAAAAATATATAATATACTGAAGACTGATAAAAAAATATAAAGGTCGTTTGTTTCCAAAATCTGCTGTAATTTTAAAACTTTGGTAAATTTAAAATTAATTGAATAAAAAATCTAAAAATTTTTTTGTGAATCAATTAAAACTTAATTTGTTTTTAAATTTATAAAAGAAGTTGCTTGCTTCTGAAGGACGCACATCCTCATCCTTTCACAGACCAAGCTTCACTGTTTCTTCATCCAAAACATAACCATAATCACTCATAAACTAATATCATTTGAATCTTCAATTTTAAATCAAACCTTTCTTAATTTTATTAATTTTTTTAAATTTTAAACTTGACGTTTAAATATTTCAAGGCCTATCCTTGTTCTGTAACAACGTATTTTTTTTCATCTAGTCTATCAAGGCTATCCTTGGATTTTTAAAATATTACTTACTTCTAAACTTTAATTCATTTAAAAACATTTGATCATCAAAGCTTTCCTTGATTAGATAAGAACAATTTTGCTCCCCCGCCTCTTTTTAAAAAACTATGTAACAACCTCAAACGTCGATTCACTCTCCAACCTTTATCAAAGACTCAAGACTAATAGAAATTTTTGAATAACTAATCGTTTTAATTAAGATAAACAGTGAAGAACTTCGGTTACTCATCCTTCACTTGAGCCCTCCAATTAATTGACCCAGGCTTAAACATATCTAAAATTAGTATAATTTAAAGTAGTATCTAACGATCTACTTGTGTTCTAATAGTAACTAAACCTTCTAATTGATTACTATTCTTCAACGCTCTTTCACAAATCAAAACCCTAAGTAAAATTGAGTAAGTTTTTCGTAAAACAAAACTTAATCACCGAGAAAGTATTATATCTTTCTAACGAATTAATATAATCTCTCCCCAACCCGTCTACTTTTGACCATCTATGCCCCAAGATTAAGATAACCTCACAAAAATGGTAAGAACTAACAAGGAAAGAAAAAACATAACCCCTGGGTTTTGCAACCATCTTTCTAACACATATGTTAAGAGAAATTCTAGGAAACCAACAACAATAGTATTGCACAATTGCTTAATTAAAAACGAAAGATACGAGCTTGTAATTTCATCACAAAAACAAGAAAAGGATGCATCAGATCGAAAAAACAAAAAAGAAAGAAGGCCTTAATCAAAAACAAAAACAAACTATTCACGAAAAATTTTCTAAAAGATGAAACGCAGTTTCGGAATCTGTCTCAGCTACAAAACAAGAACTTTAAAATCTTCGAGATCGGAAAATGGGGACCCATAATTTAACCCCGTCAAAGAGGCAATAATTGATTGTTTGGATCACACAGTTACCTTGGAAAATAGAAATTTTACAGATAAAAAGACTTTACATAGATAACTTTACAAAAATCGTACCTAGCGATCAAAGTAAAACTACTTTCGAGCCTTCCATCAGTCCCTGTTAATCCCCCACCCAAGCGTACTGGTAGCGTAAGACTTCCAAGTTTAGCTCGAAAATGCGCCACCCATGAAGACAATCCGGGCAACCTCTCAGAAGAGGACAACACTTGACATCACGACGCTGACGCCTGGAACCAAGCAGACCCCGCCGGAAATCATTATCCAACCGGAATCACCTCAGAAATCATCAAGTCAATCGTTTTTGTCCTCATCGTTAAATTTAAATTCTTGTGACGGGTTGATTGACGGGTACTTCGAGGATGTCTCAAACAACAATGCCCCAATTTGTAAAGAAATAGCCACAGACCATAACGTTGACTTGAGTGTTACAGGTTAACATAAAACCCCGATCGCAGATTCTGAGGAGCCTAGTGGACCATTAGTCGCTGCCCATCCAGTAAAATACCGGGACTATCAACAATTGGTTTGGCAGTAGAACCATTCTTATTGGATAATCACCAGAAGATACGGCCCCAATGGTCACTCAAACGAGACCATCTGCCAGCCCTTGACGAACTATAGGTCTCTCAAAGTCTTACGGGGAGCGCAGATTAGTAAACGTAAAAGGTAGAGTAAACTCAAACGTTACCCAGACTCGATTCTGACTTAGTGACACTCCCAGCCTTCTCCTGTTGGTCACCCTCGGACTTCTTTACCCCTTTTACTAACTCCCCTCAGAGACAGACGATGGTAGCTGAAACAACACTAACCTGGTCCTCCAATAATTCAACCCCAACGGGGGCCGCTCAGTCTGTCTGAATGACGTCAACTTCGTGGAAGACTCCCTTTGGGAATTCAACTACTCGATCTATTAACAACAAAGACCGTGAGCAAAATCTTGTCAACTATAGACCAAAAAGTGAGACAATCTTTAGACGAATTTGACGCAAATTTCAATTAAAACTCCAAGAACCTAATTAAACACCATTTTTTTGTTTGATCATTACAATCATGTTAAGATTTATCGCCTTTTTACAGCGCCTTTTTATTTTATCTATGTGTACAATTAGGTGAACACTTGCTAGTGTAGACTTTTTAAGTTCTTTGTATCATTAGTTTAGATAAAGTTAAATATGTAATTTCACCCATTTGTACATACGTGTAAATACCAACCTCAATTGTAAATCTTAATTTCGTTCTGTTCATTTCAAACTGTTTTGTGCAGTTTGTAAATTTTGTTCACTCTACTCTGAAGGGGGAAATGGGTTTATATAGAGTCTAGTTTTAGTTAATAGTAAAATGTTAGTTTTTTCCACGTTGGGGAACATTGTGAGTTGTTCTTTTTGTTTGAACTATTGTTGTTTGTTTTTGATTGCATACCTGCCAACTCTGTTATGAATCGACCATTGGTCGATATTTCTGCTGTTCGTTACTGTCTTAGAACAGACGTTTTAATTGACACATTATCTTTCTTATTCTTTTTAATTCTTAGTTAGTGTACATAAATTGTACATAATCAGGGTTAATATTAGAATAGAAATACAAAAACAGACATCAAATACCCAGTTTTTTTGACTTCTCGAATTTGACATTTTAGACCATTAGTCGCAAAAAACAAGACGCTGTTTGATTCGCTTCAACCGATTTATAAGTTTTGTATAGATTGTTAGATTTCAATATCCTCCTTGATAGCTTGCAGTTAGTGTTTTTTCAATAAACTAGAAGGAAATTTAACAAAATTAAGTCGTATCAAAACAGAAGACTACAAATTGCGTTATTTTTCCAAAAAAAAACACTTTGCTATTTGGGCAAAAAGTTAGTAGAAACAGTAGGCTCTCCATCAGAACATGGGTAGAGAAACTCAACAAACATTACCAAAAATACTAGCACAAAAATGTTAAAAATGTCATTTTTTAATTCATGATTTAATATGGTCAAAATTCAAGACAGATAACCATGGAACAGAACCGTAACGAAGCTGATGTTTTCAAGAACTCAAAATAACCGAATTTTGTGAAGATATTAAATCCTTAATGGTTGCTATAAATCAAAATAAAACGTTTTCCCAATTCTCGCCATTTACGTATCTCCGTTTGGAACCCTTATGCAGAAAACTAATACATTATAATTTCCACTGAATGAGTGGCTATCAAGGAACAATCAAAAAAAAAATTAAAATCTCCATGGCGGTACTTTGGCTTACAAAGGAAAGCTTCTCACTTAGGATTAGGAGTCTTTGTCGAGTAGTGTCACAATGGCCCGTTAAAAATCAAAAGCCTTTTTTTCTCAATTTTAAGAAGTAGTTACAGCAACGACTAAACAGAGCTGCTTGAGCCAGTATGGTAGTCGAATCATTTTGAAAAATATTTCTTGGGGTCAGAACTCAAAATCCTACTAGATAAAAAAATATTTGTCGGAATTCTATGCGCTGATAGATACGGAAAACGAGCCCTATCAAGGCTAACAAACTAAGCAGATATCTTATTGCGAAATGGATTTTTTGGCCAAACGTAAGTCGTGAAATATAAGGGTTTTGTAGATATACCCTAAAACATCACCAAACAAATGAACCAACACCAATACAGAAAGTTCGTTATAGCATGGTTTGATAAGGCTTACATCTAGTTTTTATTAAGTTTTGAAAACAACAGATATAAATAGTCGAAAAATCAGTTAATGTCAGCAGACAAAACAACCACAAAAACCAAACGTGATAAGAAACAATTAAACATGCTGCTGAATAGCTTGAAACAATTCACAAGCGAGCAATTTCACCAAAACAGAACCATGTACTCTTGACTGCCTGGGAGTTTGAAAACGAAGGGCAGAGTGGTTTTCTTTACAACCCATTTCGAGCGATCCAGATGAGTTTACTAAAATAAACCAATAAGTTGCGAAGAACCACAATACCCCTTTGTTGAACAATTTTAACACCAAATGAAGATCAAAATGTTTCCTTCAAAATTGCGCACATTTTCCAACAATCGCTCTACCGTCTTACACACCAAGATAGGTTTAGCGTTGAATAAAATCAAACTTGGCCAAATGATGCTCGCTAAAAAAAGATGCAGCCCAGTGGAGGAACCAATTGAAATCTTGCCATGACAATCTATGTGAAAAGAGTGGGTGCCTCTAGTTCAACGGACGCTATGTAACCCCGGTATGCCTAGAATTACCCATGTTATCAACACGCAGCCCTCCGTTTTCAACACGAAGCTCACCTTGGTCATATTGCTATGAAGAGTTTAGCCAAAAACGACAGGAAGATTCGAATGAATTAGGGAAATTTGAATGAATTGCGTGGAAGCCGGCGGTAAGAACTAATAAACTATCAAATTGCTTCCTCGGATTCGATGAAATAGGGAAATTTCGAATGAAATTTCGAATAAGATTCGAATGAAATAGGGAAATTTGAATGAATTGCGTGGAAGCCGGCGGTAAGAACTAATAAACTATCAAATTGCTTCCTCGGACCGCTACCAAGGAACAAAAAAATACGTACTTGTTTGCTTTGATCAATTTTTGAACTTCCCCTCAGCTAAACTCACTTCTAATACCGCAGAAAAAACTATCAGAAATATTTCTCAAATCTACATAGCGTCCCGGGTTGAAAAAAAGTGCTTATCATACTATTTCATATTATGAAAAAAAAAATGCTTATCATACTATTTCATAGACCAAAAAAATACTATGAAAATAGCAAGATAAGCATTTTTCCAAACTATGAAATATTATGATAGGCATTTTTTCCATACTATAAATTGTATGATAAGCATTTTTTCCATAAATGAAAATACCAAAAACTATTTGTTTTGAAATTTTGTGTTTCATTCGAAACACTTACCCTGGACTTTTTGTCATAAGAAAACCCAGAGTGTAACTGGCAGTTACCACGCAGATAAACTGCATTTGGTGAGTCAAAATGCATTCTTCCAATAAAATTTTTTTTGAACTCATGTAAATTCATCCAGAAACATCGTTAAATTATTTTTGAAGATTTTATTTTTTCTATAGCAAAATGCTTATCATACAATTTTCATATATGAAATTATAGTAATAAGCTTTTTTTTGACCAAAATTAAAATCATGTTTTTATTGAGCAGAAAAATTCAAAAGATGGAAATAGAACAGAAGTTTTTCTGTAAAAACGTTTAATGCAGTTTTTAAATTTTGTATGAAAATTGTATGATAAGCATTTTTTCCATATTCGCCATTTATGAAATTGTTTGATAAGCATTTTTCTTTTATGGACGTCAACCCGGGATTACATAGTTTGCCAAGATTTATTGGAATTGATCAACGACCAGTTTTTATAGCCAAAGAAGTTAAAAAGTTGTGTCAACAACACAACATTAATTTAATATTTAGCCCAGTGGGGATCCACAAAGGATCTGGACTAGTGAACACCTGATAGCCACCAATAAAGAGAGACTCCTAGTAATGACTCAGGAACAACCCAAACCATCATTAAAGTTGGCTATAAAAAACTTTAAAATACCTACTGTTAAACAGCGCTCTCAAAATTGTTCAACCTTCAAGGCTTTCTTTGGCACAACAACTAAATACAACTTGACACAACCTTGTGAAATCTATTTCACAAAAAAACTAAAATTTTACAAATAGTGTAAAGTCTTGGTATGGTAAAAAATATTTATGAGCCTACAAAGGAGGGAAGATTGGAACAACCATGATCACATCGGAGACGCGTGGAAAGACGAATTTGAATAGTCATCTGATGAAGCAGCTGATGCAACCAAATACATTCCTACTGTCTCTGAAAACCAGTAAAGTTGCATGGCAATTTTAACAAACAAGCAGCCTTAGCAATCTCCAAAAGTATCAAAGAGTCACAGGGCAAGTCTTTAATAAGAACAAATTCCCAAGATCTTAACAAGACGGAATCTTTTATAGAACGCTAATGGGGCAAAAAGTAAGAGTATCAGACCATATAGTAGTTCTCAAGTACGCTAAAGTTTTTCTAAAATACGATTCAGCTATGAAGACATGAAATACGGTTCCAACTTTCGAAGATAAATGAGCCTTGAAACTAATGGACAAATGATAAATTGTATGCTACTAAAAGCCCATTAAAAACACATCAAGAACTGCTGCCTGCATTCAAGAGCTCAAAAAACGATTGAAAATATTAAGGAGTACTCAGATCAAAATTGAGGAATTGAATATTACCCGCTGAATGCTGCTTTAACTGGTTCTCAAGACACTCTCCGCAGAGAAGACGTCGAGCATAAAAAGAAGCGGTTGAGAATTCCGCCTGAAACCATCCAAACTCAAAAACGAACCAATATATCGACATCTCTACCCGGATTTGCCGATAGAGTTCTCCAACAAGAATTTCCGGTGGCTATCTTTGACACAGAGTCACACAAAAATTGGAGTGAAAAATAACATTTGAAAGGAACACAAGAATACCTAAAAACTTCGACCGCTCAACCATCACCGGTCAAAAAAGACGTAAGCCCAAAAATAGACAACCCGAGTCCAATAGTTCTTATCAATAGCCCCAATAAATCACATTACGAGGCCAAACTGTGCATTCTGTTCATTGCATGCGGATTCCACAACAGGCCAAAATCAGATTTGTCGCGGAATCCACATCATTGCTACTTTTCTTTGATCTCCTTTGCTGTTATTGTTTCCTTGAAACAGATACTTAAAACACTCTTCCGCTCAAAATCGCTCCAAAAATAGACAAGTTTGCGGAATCCAAAACAGTTTGTGGAGTCCACAAACAAACAATAAGACATGTGTATAGTTAAATTGAGCTGCTGCGGAATCCGCAACTGAAAGCGGAATCCGCAAATTGTAAGTGGAATCCGCAAAAAGTAAGTGGAATGCGCATTTTGCTTGCGGATTCTGATTATATATGTATGTATGTAGTAGCGTTTAAAACTATATCTTTTAATGACATAATTTGATTTCTTTAGAATAGAAATTTACTAGATCAGTGTTTGGGATTGACTGAATCCCAATTACTGACCAGTATTTGGAATCAATGAAATGCCAAATAATGCACTAAATCGACGATTTGCTATGCGTTGGGTTTCTAATCACTCTCAACCTAATGACTCCAAATAATGAATTTATTCCATATTTATTCCATATTATTCTAGTTTTTGGGATTTCATCAATCCCAAATACTGACCAGTATTTTGGATCGATAGAATCCCAAATACTTACCTTGTTTGGCGATATGCTGTGTGTTGTGTTTCCATACACTTTCAACCCAATGACTACAATTACTAAATTTATTCGGCGCTATGCTTCCAAAATCAGTATTTGGGATTGACGCATTCCCAAATGCTGACCTAATTTGGCGATATGCTGTGTGTTGTAATTCCAAACACTCTCAACTCAGTGACCCCAAAAATTGAAATTATTCGGTGTTGTGTTTCCAAAATACTATAAGATGACATCCACCGATTTAGGTAACCAATGCTTTAGGACTTGTTCGTGGATTCCGCTGACAATGGTTAACTCCTTGCTTTTAAATTCCGCCTTGCTAGAGATAAGAAATCCAGCTCTTCTTTTTAATTGCTCCTATGCAAGTTCAGTATTGAACAAAATTCAGAATCCACTTACAGTTTGAGGAATAACCTTATCTTTGCGGATTTCGCCTACAATTCGCGGAATCCACTTACAGTTGTGGAATCCAAAACAACTAGCTATATTCACTTGTTGCGGAATCCGCGACAGAACAAATGTGCAGACAAAGTTTACGTTACACTCATATGTAGGCGGAATCCACGGAAATTTTGTAAGTGAAACCCACTTACATTTTGGAACATGTTTTAAGATTAGTTTTTGGAATCAAGGAACATACAGACACAAAATTGTGCGCCTGTCCAGAGCACAGTTGATCCTCGTAATGCACTTGCATGAAACAGCGCTGCTGCGACGACACTCGCGAGCACCACTGCTCAGCCAGATACAACTAGCAGTACTGCCAAAATAACTGTAATATTGCCCTTTTTGACGCCAATTTGAGATAAATCCAAGCTCTATACACTTTAATCCGACAACACTACCGATCGGAATAATTTTATCTGGCTAGATAGAAAATCATCACGTTTAAGACTCAATGACTCTCCCTGGTGTAAGAGTCAATGAATTTCGAACTCGACGCAAAAGAAAAAATGTCGGGGACTAATAGCAATCAGTCAAACACAATCAGACAACATAAAAGACCTATGAAATCTCGACAGACTCCCCAACTAATGAGAAAGAGAATTTTGACGAGCCTAATTGAGGACGACTCAGACGAAAACTCCTGAGAACTAGGCAATTGTATTTTTCCTAGACTGAGTACCGAGAAGCCGTTACTTTGGTCATGCCCCGAATTACGTTGGGACTTGTCAATTTGAAAATTCCGTCAGCCATCAGACCCATTTTCTTCGACTCAGAGTACCTCTAAAATGCCAGCGAATATTTTTCTTTTTCAAAATTTTCCGAAGCAGACATCTTTCACTTCGCTGGTTGCCAATGTTACGTTCAAGCCCATGTAGGCACCTAAACATCATTCCGAGACTGAATTGGTTCCAACAATAAAAAATGGATAGAATAAGAACTCAGTTTCAAGCTTCTTTATTGTACCGGAAAAAGAAATGACGCAAAATGAACTTGGAACTTAGTCCACCCACAGAGCGAAGAGGAAATAAGAAGGGTTAAGAAACAATTAGTCGTTGAATATTAAAGTTTTAAAGTATTTAATTTAGAGAGCTGTTTTGTATCGTGTGATAATGGATGCCATGCTTCGGTTCTCCTCTGGCGTATGAATCTCATCGGATATTTTTTTGTATTTTGCACTGAAGTCTAGTTTCCACACTTGAAGTTTGAGTTTTTTTGCTTAACATTTTGATTACTGCAATACAGCCATAGTATCTACATAAATCTGTTGCTGTCATACAGGTGGTTTTTGAATTAGAGTGACAAACATTTTACAACTCAGCAAATTACCGTGAAAATTAGTAATGTTTTATTTAATAAAAATTCAGTATTCGTGCTTAGAAAAAAAAACTTTGTGGTTTTCTTCTTGGTAGAAAAAGGAAGTTTCATATTTTAAAAAATTTTCAAAGGGGTTATGGAAGTTTTGCCATTAATATTTATGACGAAGCAGTGCTGCTACTGGACCTAAATAAAGTTTTTTTTAGTACATGTCAGAAGCATTATAGTTTTTGATATGTATTAATTCTAACATTATTTAAGTGCAGTAGCGGCACTGCTACTTCAAAAACATAAATAGCAATACATTCCGTACCCTTGAAAAATTGGTAAAAATGAAGGAAAATATTTCCATTTTTCCACAAAGAAGAAAGCCACCAAAATTTTCAAAATGCCTCATAACTTCGACGACCCCTAAACCATCAACGACCAAAAACGACATATTCGCGAAAAAAGACAACCCAAATTCAATAGTTGTCATAACTTGCTCCGATAAACCACGTGGATAAAAAAAACACTGCTGAGCCGGCAATCGCGAGCACCACTGCTCAACCAAATACAATTAGCAGTACTGCCAACCAACGATTTTGTCTATTTGACGCCAATGTCATATAAACTCAATCTCAAGAGTCAACTTAATTCGACAACACTACCGATCGAAATAACCACATCAGACTAGATAGAAAGTGATCATTTTTAAAACTCCCTAGTTTAAATTATCCCTATTTTATACCCAATTGATTACTACCGCCAAAGAAAAAATCGTTGGTGCCAAATTGCACACAGCCGAACAGAATCAGACACCATAAAAGACCTACGAGATCTGGACAGACTCGCTAACTCTTGAGAAAGAGAGTTTTGACGAGCCTTATTGAGGATGGCTTAGATAAAGCTCCGGAGAAATAGGCGAGTGTATAACTCCTAGACCCAGAACCGACCCATTTGAGGCCGTTAATTTGGTCATGCCCCCAATTATGATGGGAATTGTCGACTCGAAAATTCCGTCAGACCCAATATCTCCGAATCAGAGTACCTGCTAAAATGCCAGCAAATAATTCTCCTCAAAGTTCTCCGAAGAAGGCATCTTTCAATTCCCTGGTTGCACATTTTGCGTTCAATCCCATGTAGGCCTTTAAACATAACTCCGAGGTTGAAATGGCTCCAATAGAAAAATGGATTGAACTCGACTCAATTGCAAGTTTTATTGTTTGACTGAAAAATCAAATGACGCGAAAAAAACTTGAAACTTAGTCTATCTACAAAGTGAAGATGGAATAAGGAACGCTAAAAAACGATCAGTCGTTGAAAATTATAAATGAGTTTTTTTTGTATCGTGTGTATAGCGGTTGCCATGATTCGGTTCTCCTCTGGCTTATAAATCTCATCAGAAGTTTTTTGGTTTTTTTGTGCGAAAACCTACATTCTACACTTGAATTTTGAGTTTTCTTTGCTTAACATTTGAGTTACTGCAATACAGCCATGCTATATACCTAAAACTTTTGCTGCCATATAAGTGTTTTTCTGAAGCAGAGTGACTAAATTTTTAGCAATTTAGCAAATTACCGTAATTAGTAATATTAAATTTAACAAGATTTCAAAATTGGCGCTCAGCTATTTTTTGTGTGTTTTTCTTCTTGGTGGAAAAAGTAAATATATATATTTTAAATTTCATCAATTTTTTCAGGGGGCATGGGAAGTCTTACCATTTTTGTTTTTGACGCAGCAGTGCTGCTACTGGATCTAAATAATGTTAGATTTAGGACATGACAAAAGCGTTATAGCTTATGGACAAGATCATTTTTGTCTGCTGTTCAATTTTATCTATCATTCCACGGTTTATATTCATCTTACACATTTTCTTTGTGTTGCTCTAATACTATCATTAATTTTTATTAAATTAATAAATAGTATTGTTAATTGCCACCTCTTTTTAAACCTTGTTCTTTAGTTGTCTAGGTAGGATATAATAAAGGAGTTCTTGAAAATTACTCTGTTCATGATTGACTTCAAATAAAAAAAGCTAAAAAAAAAAACAATTTCATTTCTCTGTGCCGATTAAATAATATAAGATAATAGGATAGTGACAATGGGAGATATGCAATTAGTTATTTACCAGTCTTTTGGGTCCTTCTTCATTTTTTCAAAAAAAAAACAAGTTTCTGGAAAAGGAAAACTTCTTTTATGGGCTTGTATTTTTCATAAATGAACCCGCACCGAAACTTTTTGCATAAAAACAGATTATATTGGGAAAAAGTTGCCGAATTTTTTTGCCATTATAATCGATTATGTGTAACCAATTTAGGCAAAATTTTCTATTGTAATAGAAAGAGAATGGAATCTTCTGATTACCGTTATATTGCATTATGATTCCCCTAAAAACTATTTTAGTCTCCAGAAAATCTCGATACATTTTTTTTCGCCCTGAGATAGCCATAAAATTGCAACAAAATCTATTGTTTGTGCCAAAAAATGCCATAGATTTGCACTTAAATCTATTGCTATTGCCATAAAGCTGCGCTAAAATTGCAATGAAATCCAGTACATACAAATTTGATTCTAGTGTCTATAAAATTGATTTTTCTCTCCTTAAAAGCATGCTATTTAAAAATATAAAAAAAACTGATTTAAAACTGAACGAATCAAAATCGAAAATCATCAATATTAACAAAAACTTGTGCTTGAAAATCATCAATGAAAATAAGGTTTTGGGCTCAAAATTATGCGATATTCTTTTCAGAATCATCAAAATAAATAAGATTTTAGGTGCAAAAATATCATTTAAATCATGAAAATCATGAAAAATACACAAGATTTTGAGCGCAAAAATAGCAATGAAATCTTGAAAATCATCATCATATAAAGATTTTGGGGACAAAAATATGCAAGAAGAACATAAAAATCATCAATCTTAACCAAATTTTTTTGCACCCAAAAATCATTCAACTCATAAAAATCATCAATAAAAACAAAATTGTGAGCAACGTGTTTTTAAAAACGGCATCATATTTAGCTAAAAATCCCATATTGTTCTGCTCAGGCAATTGAGCATTTAAAAAAGTTTGTGTCGCACATTTTTGTAAAATTGATAGAAATTTATGTGAATTTTATTGGAATTATAAACTTTTATAATTCCAACATAACCGACATAAAAATACATTATTATTATCCTTTATGTTTCCAATATAATCAATTAAAAACAGTATTTCACCATACAATCAATCATTTTTTCGATTTGTATAGTGAATAATTTTTTCACCCTAAAATTGCCATATAATTGATTATTAACAAATAAATTTTACAACGGGACGTAACGATACCGTGCAAAGTACAACTTTCGGGATATACAAGTTTAGATGTGGCAATTTAAAAATTAGCCTCGTTTTGTGACAATACACCAACAGTTGCCCTATTTTTACAAAATTATTTTCTTATCCTTTTTTTCTTACCTTCGAATGAATTGATATCATTGTTTTTTACCTTAATTTCAGAAAAAATTATCTACAAAAGGACTAGAAATTTATCTAGCTTAACCGGAAATAAATTGACCGTAAATGGGCAAAACTCTGTTAAAATGGAAATTTATTTAGGTTAATAGATTAATGGGGCAAAATTTCATTGGAATGGACGTTTTTTCAGCTTAATCAGACTTATTTTGACTAAATTTGAGCAACTTTCTGTTAAAATGGACGTTTTTCTAGCTTAATCGGACTTAATTCGAACATAAATGGGCAAAATTCTGTTAAAATGGAAATTTATCTAGCCTTATAGGACGTAACGATAAACAAGCATAATGCCCATTTTTCATGATATTTGTGCAATTTAGGCAATTTATGTAACCAATTTAGGCAGAATTTTCTTTTGTAATAAAAAGAAAATGGAGTCTTCTGATTACCGTTATATTGCATTATAATTCCCCTAAAAATTATTTTAGTCTCCAGAAAATCTCGATACATGTTTTTTTTGCCCTGAGATAGCCTTAGAATTGCAATAAAAACTATTGTTTTTGCCATAAAATTGCAACAAAGTCTATTGTTGGTGCCAAAAAATGCCATAGATTTGTACTTAAATCTATTGCTATTGCCATAAAGCTGCGTTAAAATTGTAATGAAATCCAGGACATGCAAATTTGATTCCAGTGTCTAAAAAATTGATTTTTCTCTCCTTAAAAGCATGCTATTTAAAAATTCAAAAAAAAACTGATTTAAAACTGAACAAATCAAATATCGAAAATCACCAATAATAAGAAAAACTTGTGCTTGAAAATCATCGATGAAAACAAGGTTTTCGGCACAAAATTATGCAATATTCTTTTCAGAATCATCAAAATAAATAAGATTTTAGGTGCAAAAATATCATTAAAATCATAAAAATCATGAAAAATACACAGGATTTTGTGTGCAAAAGAAAGCAATGAAATCTTGAAAATCATCATCATATAAAGATTTTGGGGACAAAAATATGCAAGAAGAACATAAAAATCATCAATCTTAACCAAATTTTTTTGCACCCAAAAATCATTCAACTCATAAAAATCATCAATAAAAACAAAATTGTGAGCAACGGGTTTTTAAAAACGGCATCATATTTATTGGAATTATAAACTTTTATAATTCCAATGTAACCGACATAAAAAACATTATTATTATCCTTTATGTTTCCAATATAATCAATTAAAAACAGTATTTCACCATACAATCAATCATTTTTTCGATTTGTATAGTGAATAACTTTCGGACTTAATTTGGACTTAATTTGAACATAAATGGGCAAAATTCTGTTAAAATGGAAATTTATCTAGCCTTATAGGACGTAACGATAAACAAGCATAATGCCCATTTTTCATGATATTTGTGCAATTTAGGCAATTTATGTAACCAATTTAGGCAGAATTTTCTTTTGTAATAAAAAGAAAATGGAATCTTCTGATTACCGTTATATTGCATCAAAATTCCCCTAAAAACTATTTTAGTCTCCAGAAAATCTCGATACATGTTTTTTTTTGCCCTGAGATAGCCTTAGAATTGCAATAAAATCTATTGTTTTTGCCATAAAATTGCAACAAAATCTATTGTTGGTGCCAAAAAATACCATAGATTTGTACTTAAATCGATTGCTATTGCCATAAAGCTGCGTTAAAATTGCAATGAAATCTAGGACATACAAATTTGATTCCAGTGTCTAAAAAATTGATTTTTCTCTCCTTAAAAGCATGCTAATTAAAAATTCAAAAAAAACTGATTGAAAACTGAACGAATCAAATATCGAAAATCACCAATAATAACAAAAACTTGTGCTTGAAAATCATTGATGAAAACAAGGTTTTGGGCAAAAAATTATGCAATATTCTTTTCAGAATTATCAAAATAAATAAGATTTTAGGTGCAAAAATATCATTAAAATCATGAAAATTATAAAAAATACACAGGATTTTGTGCGCAAAAAAAATAATGAAATCTTGAATCTTGAAAATCATCATCATATAAAGATTTTGGGGACAAAAATATGCAAGAAGAACATAAAAATCATCAATCTTAACCAAATTTTTTTGCACCCAAAATTCATTCAACTCATAAAAATCATCAATAAAAACAAAATTGTGAGCAACGTGTTTTTAAAAACGGCATCATATTTATTGGAATTATAAACTTTTATAATTCTAATATAACCGACATAAAAAAACATTATTATTATCCTTTATGTTTCCAATATAATCAATTAAAAACAGTATTTCACCATACAATCAATCATTTTTTCGATTTGTATAGTGAATAACTTTTTCACCCTAAAATTGCTATATAATTGATTATTAACAAATAAATTTTATAGCGGGACGTAACGATACCGTGCAAAATACAACTACAGGATATACAAGTTTAGATGTGGCAATTTAAAAATTAGCCTCGTTTTGTGACAATACACCAACAGTTGCCCTATTTTTACAAAATTATTTTCTTATCCTTTTTTTCTTACCTTCGAATGAATTGATATCATTGTTTTTTACCTTAATTTCAGAAAAAATTATCTACAAAAGGACTAGAAATTTATCTAGCTTAATCGGAAATAAATTGACCGTAAATGGGCAAAACTCTGTTAAAATGGAAATTTATTTAGGTTAATAGATTAATGGGGCAAAATTTCATTGCAATGGACGTTTTTTCAGCTTAATCAGACTTATTTTGACTAAATTTGAGCAACTTTCTGTTAAAATGGACGTTTTTCTAGCTTAATCGGATTTAATTTGAACATAAATGGGCAAAATTCTGTTAAAATGGAAATTTATCTAGCCTTATAGGACGTAACGATAAACAAGCATAATGCCCATTTTTCATGATATTTGTGCAATTTAGGCAATTTATGTAACCAATTTAGGCAAAATTTTCTATTGTAATAGAAAGAGAATGGAATCTTCTGATTACCGTTATATTGCATTATGATTCCCCTAAAAACTATTTTAGTCTCCAGAAAATCTCGATACATTTTTTTTCGCCCTGAGATAGCCATAAAATTGCAACAAAATCTATTGTTTGTGCCAAAAAATGCCATAGATTTGCACTTAAATCTATTGCTATTGCCATAAAGCTGCGTTAAAATTGTAATGAAATCCAGGACATACAAATTTGATTCCAGTGTCTAAAAAATTGATTTTTCTCTCCTTAAAAGCATGCTATTTAAAAATTCAAAAAAAAACTGATTTAAAACTGAACGAATCAAATATCGAAAATCACCAATAATAAGAAAAACTTGTGCTTGAAAATCATCGATGAAAACAAGGTTTTCGGCACAAAATTATGCAATATTCTTTTCAGAATTATCAAAATAAATAAGATTTTAGGTGCAAAAATATCATTAAAATCATAAAAATCATGAAAAATACACAGGATTTTGTGTGCAAAAGAAAGCAATGAAATCTTGAAAATCATCATCATATAAAGATTTTGGGGACAAAAATATGCAAGAAGAACATAAAAATCATCAATCTTAACCAAATTTTTTTGCACCCAAAAATCATTCAACTCATAAAAATCATCAATAAAAACAAAATTGTGAGCAACGGGTTTTTAAAAACGGCATCATATTTATTGGAATTATAAACTTTTATAATTCCAATGTAACCGACATAAAAAACATTATTATTATCCTTTATGTTTCCAATATAATCAATTAAAAACAGAATTTCACCATACAATCAATCATTTTTTCGATTTGTATAGTGAATAACTTTCGGACTTAATTTGGACTTAATTTGAACATAAATGGGCAAAATTCTGTTAAAATGGAAATTTATCTAGCCTTATAGGACGTAACGATAAACAAGCATAATGCCCATTTTTCATGATATTTGTGCAATTTAGGCAATTTATGTAACCAATTTAGGCAGAATTTTCTTTTGTAATAAAAAGAAAATGGAATCTTCTGATTACCGTTATATTGCATCAAAATTCCCCTAAAAACTATTTTAGTCTCCAGAAAATCTCGATACATGTTTTTTTTTGCCCTGAGATAGCCTTAGAATTGCAATAAAATCTATTGTTTTTGCCATAAAATTGCAACAAAATCTATTGTTGGTGCCAAAAAATACCATAGATTTGTACTTAAATCGATTGCTATTGCCATAAAGCTGCGTTAAAATTGCAATGAAATCCAGGACATACAAATTTGATTCCAGTGTCTAAAAAATTGATTTTTCTCTCCTTAAAAGCATGCTAATTAAAAATTCAAAAAAAACTGATTGAAAACTGAACGAATCAAATATCGAAAATCACCAATAATAACAAAAACTTGTGCTTGAAAATCATTGATGAAAACAAGGTTTTGGGCAAAAAATTATGCAATATTCTTTTCAGAATCATCAAAATAAATAAGATTTTAGGTGCAAAAATATCATTAAAATCATGAAAATCATGAAAAATACACAGGATTTTGTGCGCAAAAAAAATAATGAAATCTTGAATCTTGAAAATCATCATCATATAAAGATTTTGGGGACAAAAATATGCAAGAAGAACATAAAAATCATCAATCTTAACCAAATTTTTTTGCACCCAAAATTCATTCAACTCATAAAAATCATCAATAAAAACAAAATTGTGAGCAACGTGTTTTTAAAAACGGCATCATATTTATTGGAATTATAAACTTTTATAATTCCAATATAACCGACATAAAAAAACATTATTATTATCCTTTATGTTTCCAATATAATCAATTAAAAACAGTATTTCACCATACAATCAATCATTTTTTCGATTTGTATAGTGAATAACTTTTTCACCTTAAAACTGCTATATAATTGATTATTAACAAATAAATTTTACAGCGGGACGTAACGATACCGTGCAAAATACAACTTTCAGGATATACAAGTTTAGATGTGGCAATTTAAAAATTAGCCTCGTTTTGTAACAATACACCAAAGGTTGCCCTATTTTCACAAAATTATTTTCTTATCCTTTTTTTCTTACCTTCGAAAGAATTGATATCATTGTTTTTTACCTTAATTTCAGAAAAAATTATCTACAAAATGACTAGAAATTTATCTAGCTTAATCGGATATAAATTGACCGTAAATGGGCAAAACTCTGTTAAAATGGAAATTTATTTAGAATAATAGATCATTGGGGCAAAATTTCATTAGAATGGACGTTTTTCCAGCTTAATCAGACTTATTTTGACTAAATTTGAGCAACTTTTTGTTAAAATGGACGTTTTTCTAGCTTAATCGGACTTAATTTGAACATAAATGGGCAAAATTCTGTTAAAATGGAAATTTATCTAGCCTTATAGGACGTAACGATAAACAAGCATAATGCCATTTTTCATGATATTTGTGCAATTTAGGCAATTTATGTAACCAATTTAGGCAGAATTTTCTTTTGTATTAAAAAGAAAATGGAATCTTCTGATTACCGTTATATTGCATTAAAATTCCCCTAAAAACTATTTTAGTCTCCAAAAAATCTCGATACATGTTTTTTTTTGCCCTGAGATAGCCTTAGAATTGCAATAAAATCTATTGTTTTTGCCATAAAATTGCAACAAAATCTATTGTTGGTGCCAAAAAATGCCATAGATTTGTACTTAAATCTATTGCTATTGCCATAAAGCTGTGTTAAAATTGCAATGAAATCCAGGACATAAAAATTTGATTCCAGTGTCTAAAAAATTGATTTTTCTCTCCTTAAAAGCATGCTATTTAAAAATTCAAAAAAAAACTGATTTAAAACTGAACGAATCAAATATCGAAAATCACCAATAATAACAAAAACTTGTGCTTGAAAATCATTGATGAAAACAAGGTTTTGGGCAAAAAAATTATGCAATATTCTTTTCAGAATCATCAAAATAAATAAGATTTTAGGTGCAAAAATATCATTAAAATCATGAAAAATACACAGGATTTTGTGCGCAAAAAAAAAGCAATGAAATCTTGAATCTTGAAAATCATCATCATATAAAGATTTTGGGGACAAAAATATGCAAGAGGAACATAAAAATCACCAATCTTAACCAAATTTTTTTGCACCCAAAAATCATTCAACTCATAAAAATCATCAATAAAAACAAAATTAAGAGCAACGTGTTTTTAAAAAAGGCATCATATTTATTGGAATTATAAACTTTTATAATTCCAATATAACCGACATAAAAAAACATTATTATTATCCTTTTTGTTTCCAATATAATCAATTAAAAACAGTATTTCACCATACAATCAATCATTTTTTCGATTTGTATAGTGAATAACTTTTTCACCCTAAAATTGCTATATAATTGATTATTAACAAATAAATTTTACAGCGGGACGTAACGATACCGTGCAAAATACAACTTTCAGGATATACAAGTTTAGATGTGGCAATTTAAAAATTAGCCTCGTTTTGTAACAATACACCAAAGGATGCCCTATTTTCACAAAATTATTTTCTTATCCTTTTTTTCTTACCTTCGAATGAATTGATATCATTGTTTTTTACCTTAATTTCAGAAAAAATTATCTACAAAATGAATAGAAATTTATCTAGCCTAATCGGATATAAATTGACTGTAAATGGGCAAAACTCTGTTAAAATGGAAATTTATTTAGAATAATAGATTATTGGGGCAAAATTTCTTTAGAATGGACGTTTTTCCAGCTTAATCAGACTTATTTTGACTAAATTTGAGCAACTTTTTGTTAAAATGGACGTTTTTCTAGCTTAATCGGACTTAATTTGAACATAAATGGGCAAAATTCTGTTAAAATGGAAATTTATCTAGCCTTATAGGACGTAACGATAAACAAGCATAATGCCCATTTTTCATGATATTTGTGCAATTTAGGCAATTTATGTAACCAATTTAGGCAGAATTTTCTTTTGTATTAAAAAGAAAATGGAATCTTCTGATTACCGTTATATTGCATTAAAATTCCCCTAAAAACTATTTTAGTCTCCAAAAAATCTCGATACATGTTTTTTTTTGCCCTGAGATAGCCTTAGAATTGCAATAAAATCTATTGTTTTTGCCATAAAATTGCAACAAAATCTATTGTTGGTGCCAAAAAATGCCATAGATTTGTACTTAAATCTATTGCTATTGCCATAAAGCTGTGTTAAAATTGCAATGAAATCCAGGACATAAAAATTTGATTCCAGTGTCTAAAAAATTGATTTTTCTCTCCTTAAAAGCATGCTATTTAAAAATTCAAAAAAAACTGATTTAAAACTGAACGAATCAAATATCAAAAATCACCAATAATAACAAAAACTTGTGCTTGAAAATCATTGATGAAAACAAGGTTTTGGGCAAAAAAATTATGCAATATTTTTTTCAGAATCATCAAAATAAATAAGATTTTAGGTGCAAAAATATCATTAAAATCATGAAAAATACACAGGATTTTGTGCGCAAAAAAAAAGCAATGAAATCTTGAATCTTGAAAATCATCATCATATAAAGATTTTGGGGACAAAAATATGCAAGAGGAACATAAAAATCATCAATCTTAACCAAATTTTTTTGCACCCAAAAATCATTCAACTCATAAAAATCATCAATAAAAACAAAATTAAGAGCAACGTGTTTTTAAAAACGGCATCATATTTATTGGAATTATAAACTTTTATAATTCCAATATAACCGACATAAAAAAAACATTATTATTATCCTTTTTGTTTCCAATATAATCAATTAAAAACAGTATTTCACCATACAATCAATCATTTTTTCGACTTGTATAGTGAATAACTTTTTCACCCTAAAATTGCTATATAATTGATTATTAACAAATAAATTTTACAGCGGGACGTAACGATACCGTGCAAAATACAACTTTCAGGATATACAAGTTTAGATGTGGCAATTTAAAAATTAGCCTCGTTTTGTAACAATACACCAAAGGTTGCCCTAATTTCACAAAATTATTTTCTTATCCTTTTTTTCTTACCTTCGAATGAATTGATATCATTGTTTTTTACCTTAATTTCAGAAAAAATTATCTACAAAATGAATAGAAATTTATCTAGCTTAATCGGATATAAATTGACCGTAAATGGGCAAAACTCTGTTAAAATGGAAATTTATTTAGAATAATAGATTATTGGGGCAAAATTTCTTTAGAATGGACGTTTTTCCAGCTTAATCAGACTTATTTTGACTAAATTTGAGCAACTTTCTGTTAAAATGGACGTTGTTCTAGCTTAATCGGACTTAATTTGAATATAAATGGGCAAAATTTTGTTAATATGGAAATTTATCTAGCCTTATAGGACGTAACGATAAACAAGCATAATGCCCATTTTTCATGATATTTTTGCAATTTAGGCAATTTATGTAACCAATTTAGGCAAAATTTTCTATTGTAATAAAAAGAAAATGGAATCTTCTGATTACCGTTATATTGCAGTATAATTCCCCTAAAAACTATTTTAGTCTCCAGAAAATCTCGATACATGTTTTTTTCGCCCTGAGATAGCCTTAGAATTGCAATAAAATCTATTGTTTTTGCCATAAAATTGCAACAAAATCTGTTGTTTGTGCCAAAAAATGCCATAGATTTGTACTTAAATCTTTTGCTATTGCCATAAAGCTGCCTTAAAATTGCAATGAAATCCAGGACATACAAATTTTTTTCCAGTGTCTAAAAAATTGATTTTTCTCTCCTTAAAAGCATGCTATTTAAAAATTCAAAAAAAATTGATTTTAAACTGTACGAATCAAATATCGAAAATCACCAATATTAACAAAAACTTGTGCTTGGAAATCATCGATGAAAACAAGGTTTTGGGCAAAAAATTATGCATTATTCTTTTCAGAATCATCAAAATAAATAAGATTTTAGGTGCAAAAATATCATTAAAATCATGAAAATCATGAAAAATACACAGGATTTTGTGCGCAAAAAAAGCAATGAAATCTTGAATCTTGAAAATCATCATCATATAAAGATTTTGGGGACAAAAATATGCAAGAAGAACATAAAAATCATCAATATTAACCAATTTTTTTTGCACCCAAAAATCATTCAACTCATAAAAATCATCAATAGAAACAAAATTGTGAGCAACGTGTTTTCAAAAACGGCATCATACTTAGCTAATAATCCCATATTGTTCTGCTCAGGCAAGTAAGCATTTAAAAAAGTTTGTGTCGCACATTTTTGTGCAATTGATAGAAATTTATGTGAATTTTATTGGAATTAAAAACTTTTATAATTCCAATATAACCGACATAAAAATTTATTATTATTATCCTTTATGTTTCCAATATAATCAATTAAAAACAGTATTTCACCATACAATCAATCATTTTTTAAATTTGTATAGTGAATAACTTTTTCACCCTAAAATTGCCATATAATTGATTATTAACAAATAAATTTTACAACGGGACGTAACGATACCGTGCAAAATACAACTTTCAGGATATACAAGTTTAGATGTGGCAATTTAAAATTAGCCTCGTTTTGTGACAATACACCAACAGTTGCCCTATTTTTACAAAATTATTTTCTTATCCTTTTTTTCTTACCTTCGGATGAATTGATATCATTGTTTTTTATTTAATTTCAGAAAAAATTATCTACAAAAGGACTAGAAATTTATCTAGCTTAATCGGATATAAATTGACCGTAAATGGGCAAAACTCTGTTAAAATGGAAATTTATTTAGGTTAATAGATTAATGGGGCAAAATTTCATTAGAATGGACGTTTTTCTAGCTTAATCGGACTTAATTTGAACATAAATGGGCAAAATTTTGTTAAAATGGAAATTTATCTAGCCTTATAGGACGTAACGATAAACAAGCATAATGCCCATTTTTCATGATATTTGTGCAATTTAGGCAATTTATGTAACCAATTTAGGCAGAATTTTCTTTTGTAAAAAAAAGAAAATGGAATCTTCTGATTACCGTTATATTGCATTATAATTCCCCTAAAAACTATTTTAGTCTCCAGAAAATCTCGATACATGTTTTTTTCGCCCTGAGATAGCCTTAGAATCGCAATAAAATCTATTGTTTTTGCCACAAAATTGCAACAAAATCTGTTGTTTGTGCAAAAAAATGCCATAGATTTGTACTTAAATCTATTGCTATTGCCATAAAGCTGCGTTAAATTTCAATGAAATTGAGGACATACAAATTTGATTCTATTGCCTAAAAAAATGATTTTTTTCTCCTTAAAAGCATGCTATTTAAAAGTTCAAAAAAAATGATTTAAAACTGAACGAATCAAATATCGAAAATCATCAATATTAATAAAAACTTGTGCTTGAAAATCATTGATGAAAACAAGATTTTGGGCAAAAAATTATGCAATATTCTTTTCAGAATCATCAAAATAAATAAGATTTTAGGTGCAAAAATATCATTAAAATCATGAAAAATACACAGGATTTTGTGCGCAAAAAAAAAGCAATGAAATCTTGAATCTTGAAAATCATCATCATATAAAGATTTTGGGGACAAAAATATGCAAGAAGAACATAAAAATTATCAATCTTAACCAAATTTTTTTGCACACAAAAATCATTCAACTCAAAAAAATCATCAATAAAAACAAAATTGTGAGCAACGTGTTTTCAAAAACGGCATCATGTTTAGCTAATAATCCCATATTGTACTGCTCAGGCAATTAAGCATTTAAAAAAATTTGTGTCGCACATTTTTTTGCAATTGATAGAAATTTAAGTGAATTTTAATGAAATTATAAACTTTTATAATTCCAATATAACCGACATAAAATTACATTATTATTATCCTTTATATTTCCAATATAATCAATTAAAAACAGTATTTCACCATACAATCAATCATTTTTTCGATTTGTATAATGAATAACTTTTTCACCCTAAAATTGCCATATCATTGATTATTAACAAATAAATTTTACAGCGGGACGTTACGATACCGTGCAAATTACAACTTTCAGGATATACAAGTTTAGATGTGTAACAATACACCAACAGTTGCCCTATTTTTACAAAATTATTTTCTTATCCTTTTTTTTTACCTTCGAATGAATTGATATAATTTTTTTTACCTTAATTTCAGAAAAAATTATCTTCAAAATGACTAGAAATTTATCTAGCTTAATCGGATATAAATTGACCGTAAATGGGCAAAACTCTGTTAAAATGGAAATTTTTTTTGGTTAATAGATTAATGGGGCAAAATTTCATTAGAATGGACGTTTTTCCAAGTTAATCAGACTTATTTTGACTAAATTTGAGCAACTTTCTGCTAAAATGGACGTTTTTCTGGCTTAATCGGACTCAATTTGAACATAAATGGGCAAAATTCTGTTAAAATGGAAATTTATCTAGCGTTATAGGACGTAGCGATAAACAAGCATAATGCTCATTTTTCATGATATTTGTGCAATTTAGGCAATTTATGCAACCAATTTAGGCAAAATTTTCTATTGTAACAAAAAGAAAATGGAATCTTCTGATTACCGTTATATTGCATTATAATTCCCCTAAAAACTATTTTAGTCTCCAGAAAATCTCGATACCTTATTTTTGCCCTGAGATAGCCTTAGAATCGCAATGAAATCTATTGTTTTTGCCATAAAATTGCAACAAAATCTATTGTTTCTGCCAAAAATGCCATAGATTTGTACTTACTTAAATCTATTGCTATTGCCATAAAGCTGCGTTAAAATTGCAATGAAATCGAGGACATACAAATTTGATTCCAGTGTCTAAAAAGTTGATCTTTCTCTCCTTAGAAGCATGCTATTTAAAAATTCAAAAAAAACTAATTTGAAACTGAACGAATCAAATATCGAAAATCACCAATATTAACAAAAACTTGTGCTTGAAAATCATCAATGAAAACGAGGTTTTGGGCACAAAATTATGCAAAATTCTTTTCAGAATCATCAAAATAAATAAGATTTTAGGTGCAAAAATATCATACAAATCATGAAAATTATGAAAAATACACAAGATTTTGTGCGCAAAAAAGCAATGAAATCTTGAAAAACATCATCATATAAAGATTTTGGGGACAAAAATATGCAAGAAGAACATAAAAATCATCAATATTAACCAAATTTTTTTGCACCCAAAAATCATTCAACTCATAAAAATCATCAAAAGAAACAAAATTGTGAGCAACGTGTTTTTAAAAACGGCATCATATTTAGCTAATCATCCCATCCATATTGTTCTGCTCAGGCAAGTGAGCATTTAAAAAAATTTGTGTTGCACATTTTTGTGCAATTGATAGAATTTTTATGTGAATTTTTTTGGAATTATAAACTTTTATAATTCCGATATAACCGACATAAAAACACATTATTGTACTGCTCAGGCAATTAAGCATTTAAAAAAGTTTGTGTCGCACATTTTTTTGCAATTGATAGAAATTTAAGTGAATTTTAATGAAATTATAAACTTTTATAATTCCAATATAACCGACATAAAATTACATTATTATTATCCTTTATATTTCCAATATAATCAATTAAAAACAGTATTTCACCATACAATCAATCATTTTTTCGATTTGTATAATGAATAACTTTTTCACCCTAAAATTGCCATATCATTGATTATTAACAAATAAATTTTACAGCGGGACGTTACGATACCGTGCAAAATACAACTTTCAGGATATACAAGTTTAGATGTGTAACAATACACCAACAGTTGCCCTATTTTTACAAAATTATTTTCTTATCCTTTTTTTTTACCTTCGAATGAATTGATATATTTTTTTTTACCTTAATTTCAGAAAAAATTATCTTCAAAATGACTAGAAATTTATCTAGCTTAATCGGATATAAATTGACCGTAAATAGGCAAAACTCTGTTAAAATGGAAATTTTTTTTGGTTAATAGATTAATGGGGCAAAATTTCATTAGAATGGACGTTTTTCCAAGTTAATCAGACTTATTTTGACTAAATTTGAGCAACTTTCTGCTAAAATGGACGTTTTTTTGGCTTAATCGGACTCAATTTGAACATAAATGGGCAAAATTCTGTTAAAATGGAAATTTATCTAGCGTTATAGGACGTAGCGATAAACAAGCATAATGCTCATTTTTCATGATATTTGTGCAATTTAGGCAATTTATGCAACCAATTTAGGCAAAATTTTCTATTGTAACAAAAAGAAAATGGAATCTTCTGATTACCGTTATATTGCATTATAATTCCCCTAAAAACTATTTTAGTCTCCAGAAAATCTCGATACCTTATTTTTGCCCTGAGATAGCCTTAGAATCGCAATGAAATCTATTGTTTTTGCCATAAAATTGCAACAAAATCTATTGTTTCTGCCAAAAATGCCATAGATTTGTACTTAAATCTATTGCTATTGCCATAAAGCTGCGTTAAAATTGCAATGAAATCGAGGACATACAAATTTGATTCCAGTGTCTAAAAAGTTGATCTTTCTCTCCTTAGAAGCATGCTATTTAAAAATTCAAAAAAAACTAATTTGAAACTGAACGAATCAAATATCGAAAATCACCAATATTAACAAAAACTTGTGCTTGAAAATCATCAATGAAAACGAGGTTTTGGGCACAAAATTATGCAAAATTCTTTTCAGAATCATCAAAATAAATAAGATTTTAGGTGCAAAAAATATCATACAAATCTTGAAAATTATGAAAAATACACAAGATTTTGTGCGCAAAAAAAAGCAATGAAATCTTGAAAAACATCATCATATAAAGATTTTGGGGACAAAAATATGCAAGAAGAACATAAAAATCATCAATATTAACCAAATATTTTTGCACCCAAAAATCATTCAACTCATAAAATCATCAATAGAAACAAAATTGTGAGCAACGTGTTTTTAAAACGGCTTCATATTTAGCTAATCATCCCATCCATATTGTTCTGCTCAGGCAAGTGAGCATTTAAAAAATTGTGTTGCACATTTTTGTGCAATTGATAGAATTTTTATGTGAATTTTTTTGGAATTATAAACTTTTATAATTCCGATATAACCGAATATAAAACACATTATTATTATCCTTTATGTTTCCCAATATAATCAATGAAAAACAGTATTTCACCATACAATCAATCATTTTTTCGATTTGTATAGTGAATAACTTTTTCACCCTAAAATTGCCATATAATTGATTATTAACAAATAAATTTTACAGCGGCACGTAACGATACATGCAAAATACAATTTTCAGGATATACAAGTTTAGATGTGGCAATTTAAAAGTTAGCCTCGTTTTGTAAGAATACACCAACAGTTGCCCTATTTTTACAAAACTATTTTCTTATCCTTTTTTTTCTTACCTTCGAATGAATTGATATCATTGTTTTTTACCTTAATTTCAGAAAAAATTATCTACAAAATGACTAGAAATTTATCTATTTTAATCGGATATATATTGACCGTAAATGGGCAAAACTCTGTTAAAATGGAAGTTTATTTAGCTTAATAGATTAATGGGGCAAAATTTCATTAGAATCGACGTTTTCCAGCTTAATCAGACTTATTTTGACTAAATTTGAGCAACTTTCTGTTAAAATGGACGTTTTTTTTAGCTTAATCAGACTTATTTTGAACATAAGTGGGCCAAATTCTGTTAAAATGGAAATTTATCTAGCCTTATAGGACGTAACGATAAACAAGCATAATGCTCATATTTCATGATATTTTTGCAATTTAGGCAATTTATGTAACCAATTTAGGCAAAATTTTCTATTGTAATAAAAAGAAATGGAATCTTCTGATTCTCGTTATATTGCATTATAATTCCCCTAAAAACTCTTTTAGTCTCCAGAAAATCTCAATACATTTTTTTTTTCGCCCTGAGATAGCCTTAAAATCGCAGTAAAATCTATTGTTTTTGCCATAAAATTGCAACAAAATCTGTTGTTTGTTCCAAAAAATGCCATAGATTTGTACTTAAATCTATTGCTATTGCCATAAAGCTGCGTTAAATTTCAATGAAATTGAGGACATACAATTTGATTCTATTGCCTAAAAAAATGATTTTTCTCTCCTTAAAGCATGCTATTTAAAAGTTCAAAAAAAATGATTTAAAACTGAACGAATCAAATATCGAAAATCATCAATATTAACAAAAACTTGTGCTTGAAAATCACCAATAAAAACAAGGTTTTGGGCACAAAATTATGCAATATTCTTTTCAGAATCATCAAATAAATAAGATTTTAGGTGCAAAAATATCATTAAAATCATGAAAATCATGAAAATTACACAAGATTTTGTGCGCAAAAAAAAGCAATGAAATCTTGAAAATCATCATCATATAAAGATTTTGGGGACAAAAATGTGCAAAGAAGAACATAAAATCATCAATATTAACAAAATTTTTTTGCACCCAAACATTCAACTCATAAAAATCATCAATAAAAACAAAATTGTGAGCAACGTGTTTTCAAAAACGGCATCATATTTAGCTAATCATCCCATATTGTTCTGCTCAGGCAAGTGAGCATTTAAAAAAGTTTGTGTTGCACATTTTTGTGCAATTGATAGAAATTTATGTGAATTTTTTTGGAATTATAAACTTTTATAATTCCGATATAACCGACATAAAAACACATTATGATTATCCTTTATGTTTCCAATATAATCAATGAAAAAGAGTATTTCACCATACAATCAATCATTTTTTCGATTTGTATAGTGAATAACTTTTTCACCCTAAAATTGCCATATAATTAATTTTTAACAAATAAATTTTACAGCGGGACGTAACGATACCATGCAAAATACAACTTTCAGGATATACAAGTTTAGATGTGGCAATTTAAAAATTAGCCTCGTTTTGTAACAATACACCAACAGTTGCCCTATTTTTACAAAACTATTTTCTTATCCTTTTTTTCTTACCTTCGAATGAATTGATATCATTGTTTTTTACCTTAATTTCAGAAAAAATTATCTACAAAATGACTAGAAATTTATCTAGCTTAATCGGATATATATTGACCGTAAATGGGCAAAACTCTGTTAAAATGGAAGTTTATTTAGGTTAATAGATTAATGGGGCAAAATTTCATTAGAATGGACGTTTTTCCAGCTTAATCGGACTTATTTTGAACATAAATGGGCAAAATTCTGTTAATATGAAAATTTATTTAGCCTTATAGGACGTAACGATAACAAGCATAATGCACATTTTTCATGATATTTAGCTTAACATGTAGCAAATTGAAAATTTGAGTAGTTTTGTAAAAATGCACCAGATATTCGCCCAATTTCTAGAAAATTGTTTTTTCTTAACTTCGAATGAATTGAAATCATTGTTTAATTCAATAACTTCAAAAAAAAATGTATATAAAAATTACAAGTAGTAATATTAAAATCAGACTGATCTGATTTTTTCATGGAAAAAATTTATACCAAACATAGACCCCAGATGTTTTGTTTCAAGTTTTCTCACAGGCACCAATTTCGGAATTTCATTAGAAGAAGGCAGAATTTCAAAAGATTTTGTCCATTTTGTTTTTTAATGATTTCCGAGACAAATTGATTCAAAAGTTTAAATTGATCCAGTTCGTTTCGTGTTAATTAAATTTCCACATTCAGCAGACAATATCAATTATCAAGTAATATTTTTGGAGAAGCGTGAGGAATTACACGATCTTTTAAGCTTATTAATGCGAATTAATGATTATAAATGCGACTCAAAACAATTTGCATTAAATCTTCGCCACTCATCAATAACTCGCTTTACGCATTTAGCCTTGTGGATCAATTCTCAAAAGCGCGCATAAATTACCCAAGAACATAGTCTGATTGGCATTCTACAAAGCCAAACTTTTCAAACCCAGTTTTTAGCAAATCAATAGCATGTTAAGCTTGTTGTTTTAATTCGAACTCAAAAAGTCTATTTTTTCATAGGAGTTTTTAATTTTTTTGCATGAAAATAACATTTTGATGACCGTTATTGAATTAATAGAAACAGTGCCCAACGGGTTTGAGGTGAGCTACTTGAGAATGACTTTGAAAGTTGCGCCGGAAACCGTTTCTTAAACCAAATCTGGTACTTGCGTCGCGTGCTGACATCGGTGTGCAATCTTTCGCGCCGCTCAAGTCTTTTCTCAAGTCAGGCTGCCAAATTTTTTTTCAAATGCGTTGCCGCTCAAAATGTTTTTTTAATTCGCGCCGTCAACTTAATTTTTAAAGTCCCTCCGCTCAGTGCTCGAGGTTTTTCCTGAAGTCGCGCCGCGAATATCAAACGAAGAGTCAAAATAGCAAAAATACTTTTCTGACTTGCTTCGAAAGTCGGAATAATCATCATGAAAATGAGTTATGTATGGGTTACTATACTCAAAGAGTAATTTTGGATAAGGTACACCATCTGCTCGTCACGCTATCTTATTTTCGGCCGGATAGATTCGTGCAACTTCTTAGTCAAATACCAATCTTAATCTTACTCTTATATCTCCTAGTCTCAATAGATCTAGTGTACACCGGCTTACGCGAGTTAGTTCCAGAATGAGAACAACTGTTTTCTATGTTTAATCCAAATTGTTCTGGTGTTGAAACTACAAGTAGTTTCAACACTTACAAACAAATAGGTTGTTAGTTTGATGGAGTATGATTGGTTAGTATTTAATATTTTATAGAGATAAAACATCTTAATCATAACCAATGATAAATACTGGTTTAGATCTGGTTCCACCCATCCGGGGCTTAGAAAGTTTAATTTTTTCAATGTTCTATTGTAGTGTAGGATGGATGATTGTGTTTTTCTTTAGAGGTTGCGAGCATATTCCTTTTTCGGGCTTGGAAGATGAGATGTTTTCACGATAGTATCAGGAGATTGTATTATGATTTCTGATCGGTTGTAATGAGTGTTGATCTGGTTGATTTTAGAGAATAGGAGCAGTGCTAATCTACATTGCTATTCTCAATCTCGTTCGGATGTGGCATGTGGTTTGACTTTGGATGAAGTGCCTGGTGACTCGGATCTGTACGTATACTCGAACATCGAGATGGCCATTGTTCTGTTGCAATGGGTTTCCTTTGCTGCGATGCCAAGTCGTACTTTAGATCCGTTGAGTGTAGCGACTGTAGGCAGCATGTCAGGTGGGTCTTGCCATTCCGTAGTTGGAGTGTGATTGGGTTGCCAAGTTCCTTGCTGCTCGTCTTTGGGCTGATTATTATCTATATAATACATTGTATTGTTTACATATATAAAGCTTTGTTAATCTTGTTTTTTAGTCAAGATCTTGTATTAGTTTTTATCGCAAAAGCGTTGTTTTTTAGTTCGGTTATTTTTAAGAGCTACCCACACTTGAGTAACTCTCGTCAAAAATAGAGTCGTGGGTGTCACAGAGCGTGGATGTAGCACGGTGGATGAGACCGGCTATAGAGCATGCTCAGAACGTCCTCTCTGGTGGGTTAGGCCAGGAGTGAGGATATAATTTCATGCTCTCTTTTTTGGAGGGTCCTGTTTTAGTTTAACCTTTCTTGCTGTTTTTATTACTGGTGTTTTCTTCTTTTGTCTTAGTTATGTCTTTTTCTCAAAAATCAAATTGTTTGTTTTGGGTTTGTCTTTCGACTTTTTGGTGTTTTTTTTTGTGTTCAGACTTAAAAGTAGTCTTCAGAAGAATAATTTATCCAGTTCTAAGCTAGTATTAATCCAGTTTGGGTACCGTGGGTTTTCTTTTCATAGTCATGTTGTTAGGCTGTGGTTTGTGATGTTTAGTAAGCTTGCGTTGGTTAATTTGGATCATTATGTAAATCTTTTCCAACCGGGTTAAAGGAAAGTTTGAAACGTGTTAAAACTTGTTAGAGTTGTTATCAGTGGAAGTTAAAACTTAAAATCATTATTTTAAAAGAAAATGAAATCTTCTGATTACCGTTATATTGCATTATAATTCCCCTAAAAACTATTTTAGTCTCCAGAAAATCTCGATACATGTTTTTTTCGCCCTGAGATAGCCTTAGAATCGCAATAAAATCTATTGTTTTTGCCATAAAATTGCAACAAAATCTGTTGTTTGTGCAAAAAAATGCCATAGATTTGTACTTAAATCTATTGCTATTGCCATAAAGCTGCGTTAAATTTCAATGAAATTGAGGACATACAAATTTGATTCTATTGCCTAAAAAAATGATTTTTCTCTCCTTAAAAGCATGCTATTTAAAAGTTCAAAAAAAAATGTTTTAAAACTGAACGAATCAAATATCGAAAATCATCAATATTAACAAAAACTTGTGCTTGAAAATCATTGATGAAAACAAGATTTTGGGCAAAAAATTATGCAATATTTTTTTCAGAATCATCAAAATAAATAAGATTTTAGGTGCAAAAATATTATTAAAATCATGAAAATCATGAAAAATACACATGATTTTGTGCGCAAAAAAGAAGCAATGAAATCTTGAATCTTGAAAATCATCATCATCTAAAGATTTTGGGGACAAAAATATGCAAGAAGAACATAAAAATTATCAATTTTAACCGAATTTTTTTGCACACAAAAATCTTTCAACTCATAAAAATCATCAACTAAAACAAAATTGTGAGCAACGTGTTTTCAAAAACGGCATCATGTTTAGCTAATAATCCCATATTGTTCTGCTCAGGCAATTAAGCATTTAAAAAAGTTTGTGTCGCACATTTTTTTGCAATTGATAGAAATTTAAGTGAATTTTAATGAAATTATAAACTTTTATAATTCCAATATAACCGACATAAAATTACATTATTATTATCCTTTATATTTCCAATATAATCAATTAAAAACAGTATTTCACCATACAATCAATCATTTTTTCGATTTGTATAGTGAATAACTTTTTCACCCTAAAATTGCCATATCATTGATTATTAACAAATAAATTTTACAGCGGGACGTTACGATACCGTGCAAAATACAACTTTCAGGATATACAAGTTTACATGTGTAACAATACACCAACAGTTGCCCTATTTTTACAAAATTATTTTCTTATCCTTTTTTTTACCTTCGAATGAATTGATATCATTTTTTTTACCTTAATTTCAGAAAAAATTATCTTCAAAATGACTAGAAATTTATCTAGCTTAATCGGATATAAATTGACCGTAAATGGGCAAAACTCTGTTAAAATGGAAATTTTTTTTGGTTAATAGATTAATGGGGCAAAATTTCATTAGAATGGACGTTTTTCCATGTTAATCAGACTTATTTTGACTAAATTTGAGCAACTTTCTGCTAAAATGGACGTTTTTCTGGCTTAATCGGACTCAATTTGAACATAAATGGGCAAAATTCTGTTAAAATGGAAATTTATCTAGCGTTATAGGACGTAGCGATAAACAAGCATAATGCTCATTTTTCATGATATTTGTGCAATTTAGGCAATTTATGCAACCAATTTAGGCAAAATTTTCTATTGTAACAAAAAGAAAATGGAATCTTCTGATTACCGTTATATTGCATTATAATTCCCCTAAAAACTATTTTAGTCTCCAGAAAATCTCGATACCTTATTTTTGCCCTGAGATAGCCTTAGAATCGCAATGAAATCTATTGTTTTTGCCATAAAATTGCAACAAAATCTATTGTTTCTGCCAAAAATGCCATAGATTTGTACTTAAATCTATTGCTATTGCCATAAAGCTGCGTTAAAATTGCATTGAAATCGAGGACATACAAATTTGATTCCAGTGTCTAAAAAGTTGATCTTTCTCTCCTTAAAAGCATGCTATTTAAAAATTCAAAAAAAACTAATTTGAAACTGAACGAATCAAATATCGAAAATCACCAATATTAACAAAAACTTGTGCTTGAAAATCATCAATGAAAACGAGGTTTTGGGCACAAAATTATGCAAAATTCTTTTCAGAATCATCAAAATAAATAAGATTTTAGGTGCAAAAATATCATTAAAATTATGAAAATTATGAAAATTACACAAGATTTTGTGCGCAAAAAAAGCAATGAAATCTTGAAAAACATCATCATATAAAGATTTTGGGGACAAAAATATGCAAGAAGAACATAAAAATCATCAATATTAATCAAATTTTTTTGCACCCAAGAATCATTCAACTCATAAAAATCATCAATAGAAACAAAATTGTGAGCAACGTGTTTTTAAAAACGGCATCATATTTAGCTAATCATCCCATCCATATTGTTCTGCTCAGGCAAGTGAGCATTTAAAAAAGTTTGTGTTGCACATTTTTGTGCAATTGATAGAATTTTTATGTGAATTTTTTTGGAATTATTAACTTTTATATTTCCGATATAACTGACATAAAAACACATTATTATTATCCTTTATGTTTCCAATATAATCAATGAAAAACAGTATTTCACCATACAATCAATCATTTTTTCGATTTGTATAGTGAATAACTTTTTCACCCTAAAATTGCCATATAATTGATTATTAACAAATAAATTTTACAGCGGGACGTAACGATACCATGCAAAATACAACTTTCAGGATATACAAGTTTAGATGTGGCAATTTAAAAATTAGCCTCGTTTTGTAACAATACACCAACAGTTGCCCTATTTTTACAAAACTATTTTCTTATCCTTTTTTTCTTACCTTCGAATGAATTGATATCATTGTTTTTTACCTTAATTTCAGAAAAAATTATCTACAAAATGACTAGAAATTTATCTAGCTTAATCGGATATATATTGACCGTAAATGGGCAAAACTCTGTTAAAATGGAATTTTATTTAGGTTAATAGATTAATGGGGCAAAATTTCATTAGAATGGACGTTTTTCCAGCTTAATCAGACTTATTTTGACTAAATTTGAGCAACTTTCTGTTAAAATGGACGTTTTTTTAGCTTAATCAGACTTATTTTGAACATAAGTGGGCAAAATTCTGTTAAAATGGAAATTTATCTAGCCTTATAGGACGTAACGATAAACAAGCATAATGCCATTTTTCATGATATTTGTGCAATTTAGGCAATTTATGTAACCAATTTAGGCAAAATTTTCTATTGTAATAAAAAGAAAATGGAATCTTCTGATTCTCGTTATATTGCCCTCGTTATATATTCTCGTTATAATTCCCCTAAAAACTCTTTTAGTCTCCAGAAAATCTCGATACATTTTTTTTTCGCCCTGAGATAGCCTTAAAATCGCAGTAAAATCTATTGTTTTTGCCATAAAATTGCAACAAAATCTGTTGTTTGTGCCAAAAAATGCCATAGATTTGTACTTAAATCTATTGCTATTGCCATAAAGCTGCGTTAAATTTCAATGAAATTGAGGACATGCAAATTTGATTCTATTGCCTAAAAAAATGATTTTTCTCTCCTTAAAAGCATGCTATTTAAAAGTTCAAAAAAAATGATTTAAAACTGAACGAATCAAATATCGAAAATCATCAATATTAACAAAAACTTGTGCTTGAAAATCACCAATAAAAACAAGGTTTTGGGCACAAAATTATGCAATATTCTTTTCAGAATCATCAAAATAAATAAGATTTTAGGTGCAAAAGTATCATTAAAATCATGAAAATCATGAAAATTACACAAGATTTTGTGCGCAAAAAAAAGCAATGAAATCTTGAAAATCATCATCATATAAAGATTTTGGGGAAAAAAATGTGCAAGAAGAACATAAAAATCATCAATATTAACAAAATTTTTTTGCACCCAAAAATCATTCAACTCATAAAAATCATCAATAAAAACAAAATTGTGAGCAACGTGTTTTCAAAAACGGCATCATATTTAGCTAATCATCCCATATTGTTCTGCTCAGGCAAGTGAGCATTTAAAAAAGTTTGTGTTGCACATTTTTGTGCAATTGATAGAAATTTATGTGAATTTTTTTGGAATTATAAACTTTTATAATTCCGATATAACCGACATAAAAACACATTATGATTATCCTTTATGTTTCCAATATAATCAATGAAAAACAGTATTTCATCATACAATCAATCATTTTTTCGTTTTGTATAGTGAATAACTTTTTCACCCTAAAATTGCCATATAATTAATTTTTAACAAATAAATTTTACAGCGGGACGTAACGATACCATGCAAAATACAACTTTCAGGATATACAAGTTTAGATGTGGCAATTTAAAAATTAGCCTCGTTTTGTAACAATACACCAACAGTTGCCCTATTTTTACAAAACTATTTTCTTATCCTTTTTTTCTTACCTTCGAATGAATTGATATCATTGTTTTTTACCTTAATTTCAGAAAAAATTATCTACAAAATGACTAGAAATTTATCTAGCTTAATCGGATATATATTGACCGTAAATGGGCAAAACTCTGTTAAAATGGAAGTTTATTTAGGTTAATAGATTAATGGGGCAAAATTTCATTAGAATGGACGTTTTTCCAGCTTAATCGGACTTATTTTGAACATAAATGGGCAAAATTCTGTTAATATGAAAATTTATTTAGCCTAATAGGACGTAACGATAACAAGCATAATGCACATTTTTCATGATATTTAGCTTAACATGTAGCAAATTGAAAATTTGAGTAGTTTTGTAAAAATGCACCAGATATTCGCCCAACTTCTAGAAAATTGTTTTTTCTTAACTTCGAATGAATTGAAATCATTGTTTAATTCAATAACTTCAAAAAAAATGTCTATAAAAATTACAAGTAGTAATATTAAAATCAGACTGATCTGATTTTTTCATGGAAAAAATTTATACCAAACATAGACCCCAGATGTTTTGTTTCAAGTTTTCTCACAGGCACCAATTTCGGAATTTCATTAGAAGAAGGCAGAATTTCAAAAGATTTTGTCCATTTTGTTTTTTAATGATTTCCGAGACAAATTGATTCAAAAGTTTAAATTGATCCAGTTCGTTTCGTGTTAATTAAATTTCCACATTCAGCAGACAATATCAATTATCAAGTAATATTTTTGGAGAAGCGTGAGGAATTACACGATCTTTTATGCTTATTAATGCGAATTAATGATTATAAATGCGACTCAAAACAATTTGCATTAAATCTTCGCCACTCATCAATAACTCGCTTTACGCATTTAGCCTTGTGGATCAATTCTCAAAAGCGCGCATAAATCACCCAAGAACATAGTCTGATTGGCATTCTACAAAGCCAAACTTTTCAAACCCAGTTTTTAGCAAATCAATAGCATGTTAAGCTTGTTGTTTTAATTCTAACTCAAAAAGTCTATTTTTTCATAGGAGTTTTTAATTTTTTTGCATGAAAATAACATTTTGATGACCGTTATTGAATTAATAGAAACAGTGCCCAACGGGTTTGAGGTGAGCTACTTGAGAATGACTTTGAAAGTTGCGCCGGAAACCGTTTCTTAAACCAAATCTGGTACTTGCGTCGCGTGCTGACATCAGTGTGCAATCTTTCGCGCCGCTCAAGTCTTTTCTCAAGTCAGGCTGCCAAATTTTTTTTCAAATGCGTTGCCGCTCAAAATGTTTTTTTAATTCGCGCCGTCAACTTAATTTTTAAAGTCCCTCCGCTCAGTGCTCGAGGTTTTTCCTGAAGTCGCGCCGCGAATATCAAACGAAGAGTCAAAATAGCAAAAATACTTTTCTGACTTGCTTCGAAAGTCGGAATAATCATCATGAAAATGAGTTATGTATGGGTTACTATACTCAAAGAGTAATTTTGGATAAGGTACACCATCTGCTCGTCACGCTATCTTATTTTCGGCCGGATAGATTCGTGCAACTTCTTAGTCAAATACCAATCTTAATCTTACTCTTATATCTCCTAGTCTCAATAGATCTAGTGTACACCGGCTTACGCGAGTTAGTTCCAGAATGAGAACAACTGTTTTCTATGTTTAATCCAAATTGTTCTGGTGTTGAAACTACAAGTAGTTTCAACACTTACAAACAAATAGGTTGTTAGTTTGATGGAGTATGATTGGTTAGTATTTAATATTTTATAGAGATAAAACATCTTAATCATAACCAATGATAAATACTGGTTTAGATCTGGTTCCACCCATCCGGGGCTTAGAAAGTTTAATTTTTTCAATGTTCTATTGTAGTGTAGGATGGATGATTGTGTTTTTCTTTAGAGGTTGCGAGCATATTCCTTTTTCGGGCTTGGAAGATGAGATGTTTTCACGATAGTATCAGGAGATTGTATTATGATTTCTGATCGGTTGTAATGAGTGTTGATCTGGTTGATTTTAGAGAATAGGAGCAGTGCTAATCTACATTGCTATTCTCAATCTCGTTCGGATGTGGCATGTGGTTTGACTTTGGATGAAGTGCCTGGTGACTCGGATCTGTACGTATACTCGAACATCGAGATGGCCATTGTTCTGTTGCAATGGGTTTCCTTTGCTGCGATGCCAAGTCGTACTTTAGATCCGTTGAGTGTAGCGACTGTAGGCAGCATGTCAGGTGGGTCTTGCCATTCCGTAGTTGGAGTGTGATTGGGTTGCCAAGTTCCTTGCTGCTCGTCTTTGGGCTGATTATTATCTATATAATACATTGTATTGTTTACATATATAAAGCTTTGTTAATCTTGTTTTTTAGTCAAGATCTTGTATTAGTTTTTATCGCAAAAGCGTTGTTTTTTAGTTCGGTTATTTTTAAGAGCTACCCACACTTGAGTAACTCTCGTCAAAAATAGAGTCGTGGGTGTCACAGAGCGTGGATGTAGCACGGTGGATGAGACCGGCTATAGAGCATGCTCAGAACGTCCTCTCTGGTGGGTTAGGCCAGGAGTGAGGATATAATTTCATGCTCTCTTTTTTGGAGGGTCCTGTTTTAGTTTAACCTTTCTTGCTGTTTTTATTACTGGTGTTTTCTTCTTTTGTCTTAGTTATGTCTTTTTCTCAAAAATCAAATTGTTTGTTTTGGGTTTGTCTTTCGACTTTTTGGTGTTTTTTTTTGTGTTCAGACTTAAAAGTAGTCTTCAGAAGAATAATTTATCCAGTTCTAAGCTAGTATTAATCCAGTTTGGGTACCGTAGGTTTTCTTTTCATAGTCATGTTGTTAGGCTGTGGTTTGTGATGTTTAGTAAGCTTGCGTTGGTTAATTTGGATCATTATGTAAATCTTTTCCAACCGGGTTAAAGGAAAGTTTGAAACGTGTTAAAACTTGTTAGAGTTGTTATCAGTGGAAGTTAAAACTTAAATTCATTATTTTAAACAATTCTTCGTGGGCGAGCTGTGCGAATGTGGATAGATTTTGTGGGCGAGCGATAACATAAAAAAGTGATTATTAGTGGGCGAGTGATTATATAATGGGCGAGTGATTAGATTTTGTGGGCGAGTGATTATATAAATTTTGTGGGCGAGTGACTGCTTGATTAGGGATTGATATTATCAATTTATTTTCAATTGTAAGTATATTTACTGCTTTGGGGAAAATAATTTAAATATAAATTTATTGCTTTGTACGGGAGAATTTTACTGCTTTAATTATTGAAATTGGTAATAGAAACTTATGAATTGATAAAAAGTTTCTGTTTTTTGTTTTGCTTTTTTGTTTTGTAGATGATTGATGATTGTGCCTATAAAGAAAAAAAAGGAAAACATTTGATATGAATGGTTAGTTTTGTTCGAATTTATTAGAAAACTCTTTAATTTTTATTACGTCGGTGAAGAATCCACGGGGAAAACGTCGTGGATGATGTCTGACGAGGTTACTAATTTAGCTAGCAAACGAATCATGTGTTTAGTTTGAAGAAGTGGCCAAAGCAATTCGAGTGCTTTAATGATGTTGTGCTCTTCAGTGCTAGGTGAGAGTTCATACGGTGTGTTTTGAATAAGGTTATAGATTTTATGATTATAGCGAGTATTATATATGAATTCTAGGATCGGGACTTCAACGGGCTGGAGGAATTCGTGTGGGACGATTAGTGGGCGAGATTCGTCTAGGTTTAAGAGTTTGTTGGGGGACAGAAGACATATATCTGGGTGATGGGATCGTAATTTCGGAGGATGCCTTGTAGGTTAGTGTCTTTAGTACAATAGGTGAAGTTAGGCAAAATTGGTGAGGTGTTTTTAGATTTATTGTATTGATATCTATGGTGAGCTTGTCGTGCTGGTGTATTGAGAGTGTAATGGTGTTGGATGAACTGGTAGTAAGTGTACGTGTGTGTTTGTTTAGTTCGTAACATGACATCGTGTGAACACTGCAAATCACGTTCTTTGGGTGTGAGGAAATGAAAAGATAGTGAAAAGCGATTAAATTTGTTAAAGTTTGAATCATAAGCATGAAACGGAGTGCTGCTGAAATGACGTTGTCGTATTTTTTTTATTTAAGGTGTTGAGAGTGAAAGTGTATGGTGTTTTGATGATAAATTTTTCTGATAGTTGGGGGTTAGCAAATGGGTCGCTGTTTAGAAATATGTCTTTGTTAGGTCGTATGATGTTATGCTCGTAACAATCGATAGAAATTTCAGCAGTTTTGGTTGCGGTGTATTTGATTAGTGATTGTCTGTATCCTATCTGTGTGAATTGTTTTGGGGTAAGTGCTGTTGTTAGAAGATAGAGTTGGGTGCTGCATACTTCGTTGTCATGAGGGGTGTTATATAGTGGTAGTGATAGTGGATTGATAAAGTGATAGAATGATGTCCGTGAAAGTGTAGGGTATAATACGTGCTCGTTTACATAATTAGGTTTCTCGTCATTGGGGTCTGATTGGAAGTATTTGTATTGTGGGAAAAAGGGTAAACTTATTTGGAGAAATTCTTTGGTGTTAGTGTGAAGTGTGTGATTGACAAATTTTGTGGATGTTCCTGGGTTAGATGGGAATGGAATAATTGGGAATGTTCTTTTAAAGGTTCGGTAAGCTCGGTTTGTACTGGAGGATGGGACTAATGAGAGAGTCGGGTTTTTTGAAGGGGTATAATGCGAAGAGGGGGTTGGGGTTGATGTTGTAATTGATGTTGAAGTGTGATGAAGTTATCAAGCTCGTGTAATATTTGCGTGTTTTCAGAGTCGTTGTTATTGGATAGTTCACTGGTTAGAGGGGAAAATATGGGTGTCACATTTGAAATGGGAGAAGGAGGGGAAGGGGGTTCAGTTTTGAAAGGAAGGTTGGGAAAAGGTAGATGGGCTGAGTTCAGAGTTGGCAAATTTGTCGGGTGTTTCGATATCGGAGATATTGAACTGGGAGATAGTGTTATATACTGTTGTGTTGGAATTAGTGTCTGATTCCATGTTGGCTGAAGTGTTATGATGAGGTGATTGAGGTGGGGGGAAGCAAAAAGTGCGATGATGGTAAGGTTGTGCTGGAGTTTGGCTGCGTGGGAAATTGATCGATAGAGGGATCCAAATTGGCGGCTCCTCGTGGGCTAAAAAGATGGTTGTTCTGAGAACAAAAATTAGTGGTATGTGGTTTTTCTATGATTTTTTCGTATGTGTCTTCTATACTGGGTTGTTGGGTTATTATCTGTTGAATTTGGCTTTGTGGATAATTAGATCTCGAAGTTATGAGGTCTGTTAGAGCTATACTTCTGAAAATTCGTGGTACTAATGATAAGGGATGATTATGATTTAGGTTTTGTAATGGTGGTGCTGTAGGCGGCATTGTAATCGTATTGTTTTCTGAATCGTCATATGTGTTCGGTTTTGTCGATAGCCTGGTATTGTATTCTTTTATTTGAGCATGTAAAAGTATTTTATTGATTGATGTAGAAAATTTTCCAAAAAGTATGTGTGCTACGCTTGCTTGTGTATTTATTTGTCTGTGTTTTGCGCATGTATTGTAGATTCCTTTTAAAAGAGAGAAAAGAAAGAAAGTTAAACATTGCGTATATTATAGTCAATCTTTCTAAGATGTAGATGGGCCATCCTACAAAGGCAAGAAGTTTGTTTTTCAGATTTACAAAAACAAAATATTCATCGGTGATATATCTCGTGGTCTGTATTTTTCACCATTTACGTATATGTAATCTTTTGTATATTTAAAATATCCGCTCTAGTCTTATGCGTATATGTCTGAAAAGCCCGCTGTTTCTGCAAGTTTGCGTAGGTTTTGATCAATGGATTGTCGTTGTTTTGTGTCCATTTTTGCAAGTAATTCTTGAAATTCTGAACGTATGTGACGTTGAATGACGGATTTAGAGTATATGCCGATCGATTGTAAATCGATATTTGGATTGCGGGCAATAGTTCTAATGCTTTCTGGTGAAAAATTTTTCAGTGGTTGCATAAGTGTAGGATATGTTCTGAAAAGATAGTTTTTATCTTCGTCAGGATTTAATGGTACTACATTGTGGCTGTTTTCTGATCCACAAGGGACTGCTGTATCCCAAAAATAAGTTCTTTTGGGGTGTATCAACAAAATGTACTTGATTTTTGTAGAATATTGGGATTCCTTTATAGCATCTTTTGTCTTCAAAAACATATAAAGGTGATACTTTTTTTGTACAAGTGTAATGCCATAATATGTTTCCTTCGTAGTCAATAAAAGTTTATCTGTTTCTTGACAATAAATATCCTGCATTAGGGATTTTAAGTACTGCTAGTGCAATTGATTGTAATATTTGTGTGCGTTCAAGTTCGCTTAGTTGATGGAGTGTTTCAAATTCTGTCAAAGGCATTTCTTGAAAGATTCTATTTATTGTGTAGTCTAATTTCATGTCTAAGTGTAAGTCATAGTGAATTGCGCCAAAGTGAGTGTTGTTCATGAGTGATAGTTCTTGTAAACGTGTACTGTCTTCGTCTTGTGGTTTTAATTTTCCACCAATTTTTCCTGTGTTTTTTAGAAATTTTACTGGGACATATGAGTTTTCGTCAGTGGTTGAGTGAGATAGAGCCATTGGATGAATAATTAATTTTCGTGTATTCATGTCGAAACCTTCTTCTTATTCGACAAGAATTTCTGAGTATTGTGTTTTCAAAAAAGGTTTGGATTATTTACATGCAAGTTCCGTTTCTGGGTATATTTGGAAACGTGTCAACTCATTTTTAATAATTGAACGTTTCTAAATCTATAACTACTATGTTTGACTTGATCAGGATTCACATCTTCAAATAGGATTGATTCAAAAAAATTTTTTTGGTGAAACTTTATCATTCTAGCGTGTATTTTTGCTACTTGAAATGTGGTACAGCTATCTTCGGGGAACCAAACAATTCTTGCTTGTGTGCATGTATTAGAATCGCAGTATCCTTGGTCGTTTTTGCAAGGGAGTCTGATTCCTTGATAAATTATAGTGTCATCTTTTAAATCACGTGTTAGTTGTACTTTTTCAAGTTGTAGTTTCCAATCAAAAAACATTATTTCTTGGTATCCTTTATTTCTTGTGTCGGCTTTACAATTTGAGGGGTTTGTATTCCAATGTGTGGTATTCAATTTTTTTTCATTCCATGTGCACCGTGGAAGGGAATTTTGTCATCTTATTTTATATGACCTTGGTATCTTTCAAGTTCGGCTTGATGTGCGGAGTCTGGAAAAACTTGAAAATTTACCAATTTTCTGGTTGTGCCTTTGTTTGATGTGATTTTTAATCGTTCAAGTTCGTTTTTACAACCGTCAGGGCTGAGGTGTAAAAGTCTTTCGATGTTACTTTGGTAGAAGCATTCATGATCTAGTCTGTTTTTGTTTCCGTTTGAAACTTGGGAACAATGTACTTTCTTTTCGGAAAATGTCGCTGCGGATTCATATCGTGTTAGCGTTGTAGCTCGTGCTTTCGGTTAAAGTGTTGCAATTATGTTTGTTGTTTCAATTGATTGTGGTTCGGATTCGCATTGAGTGGCTTGGTTTATTGCATATTTGTGTAGGGTTTTTTGTTCATTTTCTTCACAGTCATAGTGTGTGACTAACAAATCCTGGGGCACTGTTCGGGGGAAGGATTGTTATGATCGGATTTTGAGATATTGAAAAATAGAAGAGTCTGAAAAATTAGTATCTTTAGAAGATACATGTGTATGATAGTCCTGATCATGGATTATAAAAGGTGATATATCCAATTGTCTTTTTTGTGTATCTATCGTATTTGTAGATTATTTGTGTAGTGATAAAAGGGGGAGGTAAATATTGAGCTGTTCTATTGGGGGGGGGGGGGGGGGGGGGGGGGGCGGGGGCTAGGGGATAGGGGATGATGAATTTGATTTAGTCTTACTGTGATTTCAAATTTTAGTGTTAAATTATCTTGTTTGAGTATTTGTATATTGTGTTCTTGTTTATCTTTGTGAATATCTTGTCGATTTTGTAATGTGTTTAGTGCCCAGTTGTGTAATCTGTTACTCTCATGATGTTGTCCAAATAATGGAGGGGGTGCTGCGAATGTATTCCAATCTAATCGTAGGTGTATGTTATTTGTTGAATTTTCTCTATATCTGGCATCGACTTTTGTAGGAAAATTTGGAAGAAATGGTGTTTGTGAAATTTGAGTTAAAGAAGGGGTTGAAGGGAGTGAAAGAGTTTCAGGTAAGGACAAATATGTGTCAGATGAAACATCTATTGGATCGTTCACTAAATTTAGTTCGCCTCGAGTAAAAGCTTGTGTCATCTAAAATGGGAGATGTCCTGTAGTGGCTGGGGATTGAAAGGATTTTCTCGGATTTGTTCAGATGTAGGGGTTGAACCTAAATAATCTGAGGGAATGTTCGTTGTTGTGTTGGAGTCTGTGGGGTACTTTGAATTGTGCTACTGGAGAGGTCTATAGGGTTTGTTATTGTTGAATGAGGTATGTTGAATTGAACTCTGGGGGTTTGCAAATTCCTATTTCGTCTTGGATGAATAATTTTTCGGTTTATTTCGAGTGTGTTTTGGTTTTGATTTTGGTGTTTTGCTGTATTAAGATCTTGTTGGAGAGTGGGGTATATGTTATATACTGGTTCGTATTGTGGTTCGCTCAGTGATGCTGCTTGGCGAAGTACTGGTTCTAGTGGTTCGGACAATCGTGCGTGTCTTTCTTCAAATGTATATGGATTGTCTTGAAAAATAGATGCGTGTTGATGATTGGGGGTTATTTGCTTGAGTTTTTGTTGGTTTTTCTTCTGTTATTTCTTCTACTATTTTTTCTATTTTTTCCTTTTTTTTTGTTACTGGTTATAAGTTTTGTATAATAGTTTAAAAGAAATTGATCATGGTTTTGATAGATATGAGAATATATCGGTTGTTCGTATATAATAGGTTCGTAGTCATTTTCAACGTGTATCATGTTAATTGAAATTGTTCTGGTGTTGAAACTAAAGGTAGTTTCAACACTTACAAATAAATAGGTTGTTAGTTTGATGGAGTATGATTGGTTAGTATTTAATATTTTATAGAGATAAAATATCATAAAAATAACCAATGATAACTATTAGTTTAGACCTGGTTCCAAAAACCATATCATCAACGACTATATAGCGTCTTTAAAATTAGCTTTCTGTATTTCAATCATAAGAAGTCGCAAGAATCTACCTGGCCGAAAACTGATAGACAGGTAAACGCTATCGACAGCCAAATCATTAGCGGACTATAAAGGGATTGCGAAGTAGACGTTTCTTCCTCTCAAGAGTTTGATTCCGTGACCTTGCAAAGGGTTTCCCATTTCTTTGGTAATATTTGACATCTATTTTTGGCTGACCGACCCTAAGGCTTCTCTCAAGTTGGAAACAAAACTGTCAAACAAACTATAGTCGTTATGGTGCTTCGGGAGAACACAAAGTATCAATTCGTTAGACCTAAAGATTTCCGAAAAGAGTTTTTTGAAAGCATAAAACTATATTTACCATTGAAATTTTTTTTTGGATCTTGTAAATTTTTTCGAAACGATTTAAAGCAACCTTTTTTGAGCGACCCATTGTTGTCAATTCATAGTTCAACATTCCAAAAAAATTTCTCTCTAACTAACTCTGAGTTCGATATTCTT
>NC_087062.1:35710407-35813278 GCF_963678635.1 Symsagittifera roscoffensis
CGCGTCGAAAGTCGGAACAAGAGTTGTTTGCCTAACTGTAAGCTTGTTAAATTGATTTAGTAAAACCTGTTTCCATTTTAGAGCGAACGATAGCAATTTAGAGCGAAAGTAGCAAAAAATGATACGTTCAGAGGTTCTCATAGAATTACCTAAACGTTTTTATAAAATAACAATTCAAATGAATTTGATAAGACTAGCATTTTATCATGTATGAAAACTGCAACGCTAACGTTTTTTCTTTACATGGAGTGTAGGACTAGCATGTTTGGATTGTAAAAAAGATTTTTACCAACAGGCCTACCCGCATTTAAGAAAAGTGAAAACAAATCGATTATAATGGATTTTCGTGGTTTTAAGTGTTGTAAAAATAGTCGATTCCCATGTTACCTTCAGACAACAAAATTGGACTAAAAATGGGTTTAAATCTATTTTTTTTCTCGCCAAATCAAAATGCCTTATAATTCATTTGGAATCCATTTTAACGGATTTTATAAGAAATGGGAAATTACCTTAGGATGGATTTTTTTTCCATTTATTTTTTTTCGCGCCTCTTGCAAATTTTTGCAAAAATTTCTGCATTTATCAATTGAGCTAAGCGGGCGAACGCTAGGTTAATGGAAGGGGATTTTTCCACCTCCAACTTTTCCCTCCCCCCCCCCCCCCAAGTTTCTAAATTGATGAAAGGAACAAAATTCAATTTTTGAGTAACATAAAAAGTAACAGAATTATCAAAGTTATGCAGAAAAAACTTAAACTGAACAACAAGTAACCAACATTAGCAAATTGAGTTTAAAACGTAGAAAAGACTGACTGAAATTCGCATTTCAATAAAGTGAAAAAAAATCGATTGCAATGGATGAAAAATGTTTTTTGGTGCCTCAAAAAATAGTAATGTTATAATCCATTTTAGTTGATTATAATCTATTTGTTTTCACTTTTGTGGACACTGACAAAGAAACTCAATTATAATCGATTGTTTTATATGGAACTCCAATAAACGAACCTGATGCTTTTTTTTCATGCTTAACTTTTATGGCATTTATTTGTTTGAGTACAGAATTGTTTCAGCGACAGAAGAAAAATGATCTTTTTGAAAACTTTAAAAAAATTGTTTTGAAACTGTCTGGGAAATGTAGCCTTTCTTATGAATATTTTGTAAGAAATTGTATACCTAGCATTTCTGGCTTGTAAAAGTCAACCAAGGTTACTTTTTTTCAAGAATAGTACTATACATTTACATTTCAATTAATTTTAATCGCTTTGCTTAAAAAATTTCCGCTTAATTGGGTTTAAACTGTTTCGAAACTTCAAACTGTTATGCTTGAGTAATTTTTCGCTTGCCTAATTGACATGTATGGGTTATCGATTTAAAAGCAAGTCTGTTTAAAATGGGTCAAAAGTAAGCAAATAGGTATGTGCAAATGACTAAGACTGTCGTGTCCGAATTTTTTTTTTGTCTGAGTTCTACAATGCTTTTCAAATCAAGTACTGGTCTCAGAATATTGAGGTTCGAGTATTTCAATTTTGACTACAATTTAGATATATGCAGTTTCTGTCAAAACACAATGCTGCAAATTTATGCATAAAACAAAGATAGCTGGTTGCTGCGCAAGTACTGCCTAACTGATACCATGAAAAATTAAAAAATGACCAATAAAATAAGAAAAAATTGTTGTTTTGCATTTATTTGTCTTATTTTTTTTGTTACTTCTATTTCTAGAAGCGGCAACTGATTAGGGTCAAATTGCGATAAATATTGCTGACTGCAGTCAAATGAACGTTACAAGTGGGAGGTCACCCTCTCATTAAGTCTCAGCTTCTCTTTGAAAAAAAATAAGGACTATCTTTTTTGAGTTTGTTTATTATCCAAGAGAGCTGATACCACACTTGATCCCACTGGTGTGCGCAAAAATTTTTTCTAGGGGGCGGTTTTTACAAAAAAAAATTGAACGTTTTGAATCCTTTTATAGGTAGACATGTTTAATTTTCCGAGCTCTCTAAAAAAAACTTTAATGATCCAATTTCGTTGGAAAAAAACTGGCTAAAAATGATGTTTTAGCCTTTATCAAAAACAGTTGACCACAAATTGCGTTTTTTCGATTCGCGCTCTCCACCCAAATTTAGTTATAATGGGGCCGAAGGCGTCTGTAAAAAAAATTGGTTGTTGAGGACCCTTTGGAAACCCCCCTTCGGCACGCTACTGCTTGATCTCGCGCGAGCTTGCCTCGAGTTAGTCAAAACTGGTTGGCAGGAAAAATACCGACCCGAATCCAAGCGTATTTTTCCACTTTTCGATAGGTATGAACAAAAAGAACAGCTGATTGCCTTGAAAATATCACAGAATGTTCAATCACAGTTATTTTTGCATAATAACTTTAAAAATTATTCTAATTTAAAAACAAAAAACAAAAACCTATTTCAAGTTCTATTTCTCAGACTCACTTTAAATTTTTAAAATTGTATAGGGGAGGTGCTAATTTAAGGTTTAAAAGCTTTTTATTTTTTAAACAACCTAATTAGCAAATGAAACAATTTTTAGCGTGCTCATTGGCGTAATTCGCTTTGCCTTATTTTTAGCATGCATAGCGTTACTCTCTGTAACTTAGTCTAAAAGCAAAGTTTTTCTCAACACCATTTGGACTTTTTGACTTAAAAAAACCAATCTAATCACAACTGAACAAGATTTATTTGATATATAAATCAAACATTTACTTGTGGTCGCTTATTATGCGAGTGAAAAATTTTAATCGTTTTCAGTAATCGTAAAAAATAAATTTATTTGATGAAAATTATACGAAAAAGTGCCCAAAATTAGCTTTTTTGACGTATGCTTTCCAAAAAGGATCAAAATAGTTTTTTTTAATGTTCTGAGTGTGTTGCAAAAAGGGGTCAAAATAGGGTCTTTATAGTGTTGTGCGTGCTCGGAAAACCCGCCGAGCCCCTTTAGAAAATCCGCCCCCACTCGAGAAATGCTTGGATCCGCTCCTGACAGTGGAAACTAGAACAAAAACAAGTAAGATTCATAAATCATCCGGGCTTTAATTTGGTTTACAGCAAAATAAAACTGAATTAAACAGATTTCAGAAACTAAACAAAACAAGTTTTAAAAACTAAACTTCAGAGATAAACTGCACTAGATCGCAGGGCGCATCGATTTAGGTTCACAAAAATTGTCTTTACATTTGATATATGATTTTTTGAGCCCTTTAAAATCTAATTTTTTGACCGCCGTTTTTGGTCAATTTTTAGATAGATTTGACCAAAGTTTTGCGTTTTTTCCCACAAAAATTTTGGAAAGTCGTAATTTGATGTCGTAAAAAAGTATCAAAATGTTTGATAGTGGCTGTTTCGGTCGTGATATGCTGAGCGTGATATGCTGTAAAAAGTACTAGGGCTTACAAGCAAAAAATAATGAAACTCGATAAAACAAATGATCAAGGAAATGAAATTTTTTGTATTTTTTAGTGAATTAGGTCATCAAAAATTCACACAAAAACTAATCTATCAACTACTGAAACATCGGAACGAAGTAGTTTTTTAAATAGATTATGTAAGCTTTTATATTTTTGACTAGAAATGTGATACGTCGATTGTGTTACAAAAAACGGTAGTGGCCAAGTATTTCGATGGAAAAATTGTAGTCTAAGAAGAAAAAGAGTTTTTTATGCTTTCAATTATGGGGTGGGCGGTCCTAGCAATTTTCCAGTCGAGAATTTCCAAGAAAAAATATGACACTTTTGTTGACCTTTAAAAAGGTTTATAACTTTGTTTTTTTTTAACTTAGAAAAAATGAATAGCGCCTCTTTGTCAAAATTTGGGTGTTTGCGCTGTAGTGTATTTATTTAGTTCATGTGAATAAAATGAAAACTTGGCGCTTTCATGAAAAATTGCTGCAATTTTTTGGCGCATCTTCCCCCTTCAGAATAATATTTTGCCTCCAAAAGCATCATCAGAAATTTTGAGAGTATGGGTTTCTAAAACTCATTGGAGCCATTAAATTTTTCGAATTGCGTATAATTGCGTATAATTACACATTGTATCGACCAAAAAACTTTCGACAACTAAATTTTTGAATCAAAACATGTTTTCATCCAAATAAAGTGTGTTTGACAAAAATGTTGCTTTTTTCCCCACAAAAATTTAAGATAGTCGTAAATAAGTACCAAAAGGTCAATAGTCGACAGTGGGTTGAGTTTCTGAGTAAGGATTGGGGCAATCGTCTGAAACCGCCGCTGTTTCGGTATAAGGAGATGCTAAAAAAACACCATGGCATAGAATCAAAAAAAGCAACTCAATGAAACAAATAATTAAGGAAGTGAAAATTGATTCCTTTGTATTTTTCTAGCTAATTGGGTCATCAAAAAATAAGAATATTTTTTCCTATTGACACAAAAGTTAATCGACAAACTACGGAAACAATGGGACGAAGGAAGTAATGTAAATTCTTAAATTTTTTTGACCGAAAATGTGAGACGTTGATCGTTTTACTAAAAAAGCCAACCAATTTCGATAGGAAAATTTTAGATTATAAAAAGAAAGAGATTTTTATGCTTTATATAAAAATATGAGTGGATCTAGCAACTCTGCAATCGAAGATTTCCACGAAAAAATTTGATACTTTTGCTGGCCTTTTTGAAAGGTTATCACTTTGGTTTTTATTTTTCCTTTGAAATATTTAAAACGGTTTCTTCGTCCAAATTTGGGTAATATTATAGCATAGCACACAAAAATATTCATAGCACACAAAATTTAGTCCCGAACATGACCAATTTGGCAATTTTCAAACCCCCAAAACTGTAGAAAAACAATCGGAGGTTAAAATCTTTTAAAACTTGAACATAGGAAAGCGAGCGATATTTTCAATGGGGTATAAAAAAACGTTTGTTGAAAACTATTGTTTCAATCGCCGAAAATTGACTGGATAAAAAAGCATACGAATATCACACATCCAGCTTAAGTATTCCGTTTTCTTCGAAAGTCAAAGCAATTAGTAATTTGAAGTATAAAAATAAAATTAGGTAACATGTACCATTTACTTAATCACTAGTAAAGGTTGAGAAATATTAGGTACTAACTGAGATTAAAATAAGAGAGCATCTAGGAACCCATTGAAATTTTTTCATAGATTGACTGCAATATTTCAAAAACTTAGCTGAACAATTTAATTTTCAATTAAATTGCATGTAAGTCTTGGCAAGTTTATAGGTAATAAAAATGTTACTTCGAAAACGATGACACTTTAAAAAATTCATTTTTGGTTTACTGACAATTTTTTTTTCGCATTTTTGGTTTACTGATAAAAAATTTCATTCATGGATTGCTGATCTTATCTGAAATTGCCTGTTTTTGGGTTGCTGATAAATTGGCTTATTGACCAATCATCCGGTTTTTTTTCCGACCAGTATTGATTTTCAAAAATAGAAATTTATGAATAATTTTTCTTAGAGCATGAAACGTAGAACTTTTTTTTCACTGTTGTCGCTTTTCTTACCCTTTTTCTATTATCGCAATGAAAAATCAGAACTCTTAGCCGGTTTAGTAATCACTCGAACTTGAACAAGATTGCGCGTTTTTGACTACCCTCTGCGTTTTGGTTAAGAAATGATAAAATTAATTAAGTAAAAAATATAGAAGTTTCATTTTCGTTCCAAATCTTACCGCGCTCAAAATTTCAGTAAAAAAGTGATCAGTTTTTTTAGTATTTATTTGACCCTCGAAATTTTCAAACGTAGTTTATCTCAGTTTGAATTTTAATGGGAAATGACATCACCCTGATTCAAACGTTTTTATTGTTCCGAATTTTGAAGAAAAACAGAAAATTTATGCTTGGTGTGGTTTTTCTATTTGGTCAATTTTCGCCAATCGTAATGATAAATTGAACAAAAAATATTTTTGTACCCCTTTGAAGATATGGACTTCCTGAGTTCAAAAATAAAAAAGATATTTTACCTCAGATTATTTCTTATGATGAAGCAGTAGCGGATTTAGGGGGAGGGCTATTAACGCGAAAGCGGAGACTTAATCCGTCTTAAAAATTGTTCTAAATTGCTCGAAAGAAGCTTTATTGCCATAGTTGCATAGTTGATTGGTTGCAAGGAGCGAAATCTATCCTTTTGTATTTTATATGGCGTGAGGGGGATGATTTTCCCAAGGAAAATACTGAAATTTTAGAAAAAAGATTTTCATTCTTTTAATTACAATAAATTTCGTTATGTTTTTACTACTCCATAGACCTTAAAAGACAGTCAAAACAGTTGAGGCTTCGCCATGATACGGACAGTCTTGTCTGTAAGATTCAAGATTAGCGGTGGCTTAAGAGAAAAGAGTGTCTGGTCGCTGAGGATTTTTTGACGTTGCTTGAGATTTTTATTAGGTTTGATTAAGTTTAACGCATATTTGCATCAACATAAAGAAATGCACTTAATGAAACAACAGTATTTGAACTCTTCTTTTTTGGTAAAATGACTCAGATCAAATCTTTCTGCTATTCTTGAGCAGCAGTTTTTTTTGATATTTTCAAATAGTTTGCAGATTTAATTTAAATTTTGATTGTCGAAAAAAAAACGAATATATTTCCAACGCAAATCGAACCCGCATATCTGGGCCTTAAATCGATTGTGTAAGGCTCCTAATTATTCAGTTCGAACTTGGAGGTAGAAAGTAAAATTTATTAACTTTTGTAGAATTCTTTGTTTTTAGCTTCAAATTTATGCAAAAATACGTGAACTGTAACCGGTAATTTTCAATGGTCGACGCACGCCACCAAAACTGTCGAGGCACCGTAAGGCGGCCAATACACAGCATATTGGAGTGCAGGTGCTGCTGGCGACCTTTTTTTGAGAAATTTGCCTTCGGAACAGAAATTTTGTCAAATTAGGGTCTTTATAGTGTTTTGGGAGAGCTCAGAAGATTTGTTTGGTCGCTCGCAAAAAAAAAGTCGACAAAATTTTCCAAATTTGTTTTTGAAAATCCGCACCCTCCTCGTTAAATTCCTAGATCCGCGCCTGTATTGGTAAGTTTTATCATATTGCTGAGCGCGTAACGCAAATTATTCTTGAGTGGCGAATTAGCCCGCAAAACAAAATCGTTCCAAATTAAGTTGAGGCTAGTTAATTGGTCGTATTAATTTCGTTCGACTCAAAATGTCCCTATTTGACAATTCCCAAAGTGTATAGATTTTCAATATTTTCTTTTCTCAAAATTTCTTCTACTTGAATTAAGGGACAGTCGGAACATTCAGGGCTTTGCGCTGATATACGAGTAGTTTTGTTTCCTCATAAAAAGGGCTCAAGGTCAGAGGAGTTGTTTTTCAATTTAAAATTGTAACTTGCGCTTCTGTTTATTCCTCACGTTGCATTTTACACCAGCCTATTTGTATCAAATCCAGCAAATCCAGATGTGTTTATTTGTCATTTGGTTTTTTGCAACAGACAATTTGCATTAAATCCAGTTCGAGATAGCAGCAGATTGAGGTTTTTTGTAGTCTTGATCGGAACTGCAATTGGAAAAATTGATAACATTTTCCCGTTCTCGAGATTCAAAATGTTTTTTTTTTGTTCCGACTTTTGTAACGAAAGTAACCGAATATTTGTGCTCAGGGTGAGTTTTTTTTCTTCAGACAAATTTCGACTATTTAACTGGCCATTTTTGACGATTTTGTTTAAAAATCTCATTCGAAACTATTGTTGTCCTGAGCTCAAATTGAAATGATATTTCACCTGTGACTATTTTCTCTCATTTCTTCGGCGGCTTTTCTCAATTGATGTTTTTTGAAATTTTTTTCTTCCAACTTTTGATTCGAAATCAACGGAATATTTGTGCTCGGAGTGGGTTTTTTTTCTTCAGACAAGTTTCGACTTTTTAACTAGCCATTTTTGATGAATTTTTTTTATCATTCAAAAGGTCTGAGCTTGAATTTGAAAAGGTATTTTACCTGTGATCATTTTTGTTCAGTTATGGGGGTTTTAAGTTTGCCATTGTGGCCAATTTGAGAAAATCAACGCGCGATACATTTCACGCTATTAACGCAAAAGCAGACACTTAATCCGTCTTAGAAATCGTTCTAAATTACTTAAAAGAAAAATTATTTGGTGGCCCAAAAAAAGGTCGACAAAACTTTCTTCATTTTTTGAAAATCCGCACCCTCCTCAAGAAATTCCTTGATCCGGGCCTGTATTGATAAGTTCAATCATAATGCTGAGAGCGTAACGCGAAATATTCAAATTAGCCCGCCAAACAAAATCGTTCCAAATTAAATTGAGGCTAGTTAATTGGTCGTTTTAATTTCGTACGACTGAAAATTTCCCACTTGGACAATTCCCAAATTGTATAGATTCTCAATATTTTGTTTTCCCAAAAATTCTTCTACTTGAATTAAGGGACAGTCAGAACATTCAGGGCTTTGCGCTGATATACGAGCAGTTTTGTTTCCGCTTAAAAGAGTTCAAGGTCAGCGGAGTTGTTTTTCAATTTAAAATTGTTACTTGCGCTTCTGTTAATTCCTCACGTTGCATTTTACACCAGCCTATTTGCATCAAACACAGCAAATCCAGATGTGTTTATTTGTCATTTGGTTTTTTGCAACAGACAATTTGCATTAAATCCAGTTCGAGATAGCAGCAGATTGAGGTTTTTTGTAGTCTTGATCGGAACTGCAATTGGAAATATCGATAACATTTTCCCTTTCTCGAGATTCGAAATATTTTTTTTGTTTCGACTTTTGTAACGAAAGTAACGGAATATTTGTGCTCAGGGTAAGTTTTTTTCTTCAGACAAACTTCGGATTTTTAACTGGCCATTTTTGGTGATTTTTTAAAAAAAATATCATTCGAAAATATTGTTGTCCTGAGCTCAAATTTGAGAAGATTTTTCACCTAAGATCATTTCATGTGAACATAAAGAAATGCACTTAATGAAACAACAGTATTCAAACTCTTCTCTTTTGTGGTAAAATGGCCGAGGTAAAAACTTTCTGCTATTCTTGAGCAGTTTTTTTTTGAAATTTTTTAATAGATTGCGGGTTTGATTTAAACATTACATGTCTAAAAAACAAACGTATACATTTCCAACGCGAATCGAATCCGCATATCTGGGACTTAAATTGCTTGCGCAAGGCTCCTTATTAATCAGTTCGGACTTGGAGGTAGAAAGGAAGGTTTATTAATTTTTGTAGAATTCTTTGTTTTTAACTTCAAATTTATGCAAAAATGCGTGAACAGTAACCGGTTATTCTCAATGGTCGACGCACGCCACCAAATTGTCGAGGCGCCGTAAGGCGGCCGATACACAGTTTATTGGAGTGCAGGTGCCGCTGGCGACCTATCGTCTCTGGAACTGACAATTTTTGCACACGTTCTCAAAATGTATTGGTGTTAGCAAACCCGGGTTTTTTCCATCGTGATTGAGTTCCCAAAATCTCAAAAACGAAGATCTGGAAAAAAAAATTAGATTTTGCTTCCAGAAAATGGAGGATTTAAACTAAAAGAGTACGCGTAATTTTTTGAATGTTTTTGATTGCGTTTTTGTTCCCACTTTCGTAACGAAAGTAACGGAATATTTGTGCTCGAGGAGGGCTTTTTTCTTCAGACAAATTTCGACTTTTTAACTAGCCATTTTTGACGGAATTTTTAAATATCATTCAAAAGGTATTGTTGTCTTGAGCTTAAACCGTAAAAGATATTTCACTTGTGATCATTTTTTGTAAAGTTATGGGGATTCAAAGATCGCCATTTTTGGCTAATTTGAGTAGTAGATGTTGAGGCTGATCAGGGGGGTGCATGGCGGACCGCATGTATTGAGATACGTTATAGATTTCCGGTCCGCCATGCTATGTATTAAGATTGGGTATAGAGTCTACAATGTATTGAGATAGGGAATACCGATGGTAAGGTTTCAGTGTGATGGTAAGTTAATGGTAAGAAAAACGTAATTTTTTGGTTTTTGTCTAGTTTTTTTGCAAAAATGTTGGCGCGTGTTAACTAATTTGTGAATATCGAAGGTTAATTACGTGTAGGTTGTGTAATGAAGGACTTTTGATTAGTTTTTTGATACATGGTAAGTCAATGGTAAGAGTTTTTGGGTAAAAACTTGGAATTTTTATAATAAATTTTCAAAAAAAAACTTCAAAACACGATAAGATTAGCTATTATTTAACCTAATTTATTAGATAATCTTATTTCTATCTTCTTGAAAAAATGCTGAAAACTACTGAGGTTTCGAAAAATTCAAATATTTTGAGAAAGAATTGCAAAAATTTCAAGTATTTGGAAAAAATTGCAAAAATTTTAAGTATTTGGAAAAAATTGCAAAAATTTCAAGTATTTGGAAAAAATTGCAAAAATTTCAAGTATTTGGAAAAAATTGCAAAAATTTCAAGTATTTGGAAAAAATTGCAGAAATCTCATAATTTTGATTAATGTATTGTTGTTTATGATCTAATTTTAAACATACTTTTACGTATTGATTTCAAAAATAAGCTAAGACTGTTTTTTAATTGGCATTATGTTGAGACAATGATACAAAATTTTGAATAATAAAATGACTTTTTCCACAATTTCTTCTCAAAATATTGAAATACGATGAAGTTTACCTTTATTTGAGCTAAATATTTGGTTATACAATGCTCTAAACACTGAAAAGAAGAATCATAGTAGCAGAATCATTATTGAAACTTCCGGAAAACAGTGAAATTAGTGAAATTTTCGAGAGAGTAAAATGAAAATTAATCAAATTTACATGAAATTTTCCATTTCGAACCTTTTATTTTGGTTTTTAATGTTTTTTTTGTCCAATTCAGGGAATTTTTAGGAATCTCAATTCAAATGAACATTTGGGTAATATTCTATGAAATTTCTAAATCAAACTCCATGATTCAACTCCTCCTCATTTTTTTTCTCATTGAATTACCCAAGTTTGTACAAAAATTACAACTTGTGAGAAATTTTTTGTGTTAAAAATTAAAAATTTCAGATTATTGATAAAAAATGAACAGTTTATTGCTAAAATTGTTTAAAATGGGATAAAAGTTTCTTAAAGGCTTATTCGATATTGGCTCAAATTCAACAAAAACTTCTTCATAACTGATGATTATCTCTCTTTTCAAGATTTTCGGTAGAGTTTTTCCATGTTTCAAGTTTATTCTTGCTTTCTGTTTAATACATGTTTTCGCTATTGAACACACTTTACTAGAAAATTTAGTCAAAACTGGAGAATTTAGGAGGAAAATAGTATCAATTGAACGAACAATTTGCTGGCTGAGATGAAATTAGAACTGATACCGTATGAGTATTACAATAAAAATTTTAAATACCTTCTTCAAGGTTCCCCTGTTCAGTTGCTATCGTAAACTATTTAAGCAAAAACACAACTTTGGGATCAATAACTATCACTTTTCTTGCAAAATAGTTATTAACTCGCTTTTTATTCTTAATTTATGATGGAAATTTTCTCAAGACTATCCAAGTGAGAAAAAATTGGTGCTAGTTAAAGCATTCAAAAATATATGTGTAAAATGAGAATATAAAGGTGTATTTTTACGATCTAAGAAGAAATTAGGAGCAGCTCTATTAGTTATAATCTGAAAATCTCTGGAAATACGCAAGGGAACTTAGATTCTAACATCTACAATATAAAAACTTCTGAAAGAGCGAGTCTCAAAAAATTGATTTAGCAAAGCAAATCAAGGTGCAAACTGGAACAATTGTGTAATTTTCCGACTTCTATTAAGAAAAAAACTATGTAGTAAAAATGTAGTAATGTTTTGTATATAGTGTTGTATATTCTATGTAGTATTGTGTTTGTATGTAGTTTTGTGTATTGGATATAGCAAGGAAATGTAGATCTTGAAAGCAAGTTTTTGATTGATGCTTTATGTATCTTCTTCCAAAAGATGTCGAATTGGGTTTGCTTCACAAAAATTATCCTCAAAACATTTGATCTTTCATATAAAGTACCTTATATATCAAATGATAACAATTTTTTCTAATGAATTACGCATAAATATAAGACTTTGAAAATTTGGTCGGATTTTTTCTCAAGATATACTTTTTAAGCTAATTTTTAGTAAAATTATCTCAAAACTCCTAAGGAATAAATTGAGTTTCTATCTCATTTTAGCATTTTCTCAGTTTCTGCTTCATCTACTATCTACCAAATGAATCCAATTTGGCAAATTTTTACTTGAAAATTGATTTTTAGATAGAAAAATGTATTGTTTCAACAAACGTTCAATAATCCGAAGCTGAATTAACACCATAAATCCTTTACTAAAAGCCTTTAAAGGGTTTTCTCAACCTCATAACTGTATGATGCTGTTGTAAATCTGAATTTCTATTTTAGACTAAATTTTTAGTTGGAATGATGTATATCATTATCTTAAAACTTTCAAAGTTTAGCAAAATATACATTTTTTAAAGATCATTTATCAATTTTTTTTCTGAAATCATCAAAAAAAAAAACAATAGAAAACATAATTCTTAATAACTCAAACCACATTATCTGCTTAAAAAGACTTTTTCTCCATTAACACTTTTACAAGCACTAAACAAGGAAAACTTCAAAATAGTAACTACAAAAAACCTTTCAATTAGTTGATGTTTTCCAAATGTCCAAGTTTTACAATTTTTAGGCGAACACTTAAATACTCATTAGCAAATGTTATGCACTCTACTACAAATTTATCACAACAAAGTCTCCGCAAGCTTGCAACCAAGGGAGTTTTTACTGTTGATTAAATGTTTTCGGATCGAGTTCCATGGAAAGCTTCACGACGATTTGAACTCGATTTTTGTTGTCTTTAACATCAATCAAAACCTTTGAAAAAAAAAATGACAGTTCAGGTAATGTAATGAAAACACTGTATAATTTCTGACTAGATTTGTTACAATTGCTGAGACCTTTCAGATTCAGTAAAAACTAATAATCATAGTAATTTCTATGTTTTTTTTAAATTAAAAATTTTACCTTCACCTGAAGTGTGTTTGGAGACTGCTGAGCACATAATTTAACATTATGCTGAAAGTGCTTCTTCTTGAAATGATTAGCGAGTTCCTCGCTGCTATAAGTATAAAAATTCCAGTTAGAACACTTCAAAACACCACAGGTTCTACGATGTCTTGGTGCATTTTTGTGAGTGTATTCCCTGCCACAATCAAGACATGCAACTCTTTCGTTTCTATTGAGTGACGGCATCTCAATAGTAATGAAAAATTAAATGGGAGATTTAAAATGTACCAAGTTCTTAGATAAGATGAGTTGAATAGCCTCAAAAAAAGAATAAAAGTAAATAAAAACAGCAAACTTATTAACCAATTGTTTTTAACGAGAAAGAAAATCAGAATGGATATGCTATTTAGCCTAGCTGAAATAAAAATCATCCAATCTAACCATGGAGTTTTCAAAAGTATCAACCAATCCGAATCGAGCATTAATTACAAGGAAACTTTTATATTTTCTGATATCAACCAATCAGAATCGACCTTCAATAGTCGTGTAATCTTCAACAAATTCAATTTCCACCAATCAGAATTGAGCCTCAAAAGTCATGTAAATTTCAACAAACTCAATGGCAACCTATCAGAATTGAGCTTCAAAGGTCATAAAATTTTCAAGAAATTTAATGTCAACCAATCTTAGTTCAGCTCTTCTTCTCATGAATTTTTCAACATTTTCTTTATAATTTGTAGAATTTGAGGATACTTTCACAGACATTATTTGTGTTAATAACCAATCAGAATGAAGTACTATGTTTATGAAACTTCTTAATCAATAAATTTTTTTGAATTTTTCCAACATAAATAGGATTTGAAGTTTGATACCCTTGTGGGATAAATGAGATTTCTTGTCTAATTTATATTGTTTTTTCGATATTAAATTCAAATTTTGAAATTTCGATCAAAATTTTTTCGATTTGTTCTATTTCTAACCAGTGAAATAGAAACTACCAAAATATACGTTTTTATCGTTTTCTTTTTGGTATATTGTAATATAAACAACCGGAAGTCTATTAAATTTGGATAAACGATTAAAAGATATTCTGACAAATCTGGATTTTGTATTTGTATCAAGTTCAAAACAGTAATCGAAATGATGTTCCTTATCTCCAATTTTTGTTTCATAGGCTCTTCCATTGTTTTGTTTTTTACTGATCGACCACTCAATCTGAGTTAACTCTTCTAAATAAAAACATTGTTGATAAGTCTGACAGTACTCTTCTTTTTTGTAATCTCCTCTCCATCTTTTTAACAAAACTATTGGACTTTTAATACAAGTTAAAACTAATACAATCTCCATCAACTTCATCTGTCCACCACTCTTGTAGTTTTTTGTAGTAGTTTAGTTTTAAAATCTGATAAATGTTCAATTCAGACATTGAAAACGCTTTTGATGGAAACATTTTTCTTACTGAAATATATGAAGAAACTTAAAAAACTCGAATTGTTTTATCATTTTTAAAGTATTTTGTAGTAACAGTCACCGTAAATATTTTTTAATTATTTAGAGTCTAATTAGTTTCAAAGAAATTCATGTAGCCAATAAAAACCTCAAATTAAGGCAGAAAAAAATTGCAAACAACCAATGAAAATCAAAAAAATCTAAAAAAAACAATGATACTGTTTTCAACTAAATATACATTCTTGTTTGTAATTTTCTTAAATTGAGGCAAAATTTAGCTAAATTTTGATGAAAACAGTTATAATTCATAAACTATATTTCATTCAAAGTACAGTTGACATATGCAACTTGCATCAAGTCTTCATTTTCCTTTGCAGTGAAGAGTCGAATCTGAATGTAGGGTGACTTGCTCACGTTGTACTTCTTGATTGTGACACACACCCTCCTCATGTTGTACGTTGCTATTTCATATACTCTATTACAGATGTCGAGCATCTGATCCATAGTTGATTCTCTGCCAGATTTGGCTTCATATATAGGTACGAGTCCAAGATTTTCAGCATCGTGAATAACAGTATTCCGTATTGCGGATATTGCTTCGCCTTCTTTTTCACTAAGATAGACTTGTTGAGACTTTTCAAATTGTCCCAAATCATTTATTGTTAATAGTTGATTTAGTGCAAAAATTAATGTAAAGTTTTTAACATGTTTGCAAAAATTGGTTTAATTTTTTTGCCATATTCCTAACAAAAATCTATAAAAGTATCTAGCAGATGCATAATTAGTTTCAATTTTAACAAAGTTTTACCATTGAAACTTCTTAATAAACTTTTCTATGATCTCTTTGTTCCTATCTCTTGAAAATAAATTTAGTAGGTGCAAAGAAATTAAATTACAAAGCACAAGACAGTAACCAATTTATTTACAAATCAAAGAGCTGTCGAGCAGCTGAGTTCTCAAAACTTTGCAAGTTCTCAATGGAGCGCAAAGCTGGTCTTGCCTCCATCACTGGTGGTTGTCTTGGTGGTTCGCTGACTGGAGTTCTTGACTCAGAGAACCCCTCATCCTCTTCGATTGTAATTGGGTTGTCCACAGATCCCTCTTCCCAAGGAAAGAGGAAATCGTCGATTGGTTGAGCCACATATCTAGAGTCAGGAATTTCGGGGTAGTTCATTCCCACATTTCTCCAAGTGGATTCTCTGTAGGGGTACTTGCGTTATATGATGTTCGTTGAAATCCCTGCGCATCACCTCCACCATATGCCAGACTTGGATTGGGATGTCCATTCGTGCCAGAAAAACTCCACAAACTGTTTCTCGCACATGGATTTGTACTGAATCAGCCGAAAATTCCACCGAGAACATAAGGTTGTTTTTTTTTGTACTGAGAAGATCGTTTTGAGCAATAAGTTGAGTTAATGAGTAAAAACAAGATTTACAGTTGAGAGGGAGAAAGTTGACGGTGGTTAAGTTGAAATTATTGTATTTAGAGCTGAGAGAGGAGGTAGTTGACGGTAGTTAAGTTGAAAATAAAACGATTTTTAATTAAGAGAGAGGGGTACCTTCAACTGGAATGTGTGGGTTTAACCAATCAGAATGGATTTTCCTTATTTGGATTGTACTCGTGTCCAATCAGATTTTAGTTTTCTTTTATGGAATTCTTATAGAAAACTCGTGTCCAATTGGAGACAAAGCTCCATTTTACACATTGTCGTTTCCAATCACAAAAATGTTCATTTTTGTTCAAGTTGTCGTTTCCAATCAGAGGAACCTTTCAAGGACTTAAGTCTTCCAAATAAGTAAAAATATACACAAGAGCAATCGCAAAAATAAATGACCAAAAGTTGTTTGCTGTAAAAATAAGAAATATTGCCAATATAAGTAACAAAAGAAGAAAAATTAATAAAAGTAGCATCTCTGCAAGTCTTCTCATCAAGTTAACTGAATTTTTTGTAAATAATCGATGAGAAATTGGAAATTGTTGATTTTTCAGCAGATATTCAAATTCTTTGATTTTGATGTAGATTTGAGATGATAACTCAAAGTTGATGAATTTTTCAAAGCAAATCTCTGGAAATCTGATACCAAACCTGATCATGCAAGATTTTGAACTTTCAAAATCTTTGAAAAAATGTAGGAATAAAGAACTTTGCTGGGGAGTTTTGACAAAATTGGGAGTTGGGTAGGGAATAAAAAGAGTCTTTGAAATATTATCGTACGACTTTTTTTATTAACTTCAAGTTTTCTGAAGTAAATAAAATTTCTTTTCTAGTCAGGTGTAACTCAGCAGTAAGTTTATAACTTTGATACGCAATATGTGGATCAAAAATAAATTCTTTAATTGAGTAAGTTTCCCTAAAGAGACCTTTACTTAGTCGAAGAACTCTATTTTGGACAACATAAACGTCCAAAAAATTGTGAAAAAAGTAAGAACAGCCCTGCAAATAAATGTCCATGGATTTTTTACTTCGACCGTTTAAATCATCTAAATCCTCTAGTTATACTGTTTGTGTTTTCGTTAACTTGTAAGCTGTCCGGCATGGACGATTGCTCCAGTAATTTTTGAATTGAGCAATGGGGTTTGGATTCAAGTCGACCTCAGAAAAAGGGGTTGTAAATATAGTACATATTTAGAACTGGATTATTTTCCAGGGACTACTAGTAGCTAAAGTATCTGCCCGCATCCAGTTTCAAGCGTTAACAATCGATTATATTACGATTTTAGTACCAGTCTTACTAAAGTTGAGAAAAAATCGGTTTTAATCAATTAATAATCTATTATAATCTCTCTTTTTAAAATCAAATTATAAATGATTATAATCGATTATAATCGATTATTTATTTGTCTATTTTTCGATAAAATTATAATCGATTTTAATTGATTATAATCCATATATTTTTTTCAAATTTCTATTTCATTAGTTTTGCGCAAAATCCCTTATAATCGAATATAATTGATCATAATCCCTTTTGTTTGTCCATTTTTGTCTTCGAAGTTGCATCTAAATTGCTTATATTTTATGCTTTTTGTGGGCGTTGGTTCCTATGAAAAATGAGAAAATATTTTTGTTCCGACTTTCGATAGGAAAGTAAGGAATATTTGTGCTCGGGTGGGTTTTTTTTCTTCAGACAAATCTCGACTTTTTAAATAGCCCTCATTCAACAAGTATTGTTGTCCTGAGCTTAAATTTGAAAAAGTATTTCACCTGTGATCATTTTTCGTAAAGTTATGAGGGTTTAAAGATTGCCATTTTGGCTATTTTGACCAACTTGGGACAATTAACGCGCGATTTAATTCGCGCTATTAACGCGTAAGCGGAGATTTAATCCGTCTTAGAAATTGTTCCAAATTGGTTGAACGAAGCTTATTTGCCATAATTGATTTGTTAGAAGAAACGAAATCTATCTTTTTGTACTTTATATGGCGTGTGGGGGGATAATTTTCTTTAAAAAATTTCAAATTTTACAAAAAAAATTTCATTTTCTTTTATTTTATTTAATTTTCTTATGTTATTACTGCTCCATAAACCTTAAAGGTCGGAACATTTGGGGATCGCCCTGATACGAGCAGCCTTGTTAAAATTTTTCCACTTGATTCAAATTTTAAAAGTTTTCATTTTATTTGTTCTTTTTTTCATTTCTTCCCCATTAGAGTTGTTTTGAGATGCATATTTTAAGCTTTTTTCAACACCAAAACATCAGCAAATTGATTTAGTTTCATGTTTGATTCGGAAAGTTTTTTTTTCATCTACTGCGAGAACCTTTCCACTCATATGAAAGGATCTCTATGAAATTTTTTTTTCGTGGTAAAACTTTGTGTTCAGATGAACCAAAGTGTTCAAGAGATCTCTCTTTTAGAGATTTTATTATTGACACAAAAATTATAACCCATAAGATATAATTCGAATACAGGAAAATTTTGGCAAAATAAACGATTATAATCGATTATAATTGATTTTAAGGGTTTTTAGTAAGAACTATAATCAATTATAATCAATTATAATCGATTATAAGAGATTATAAACTCTTGGAAAATATCACGATTATAATCAATTATAAATCGCATTTGGTAATAATAATCGATTATAATTGTCAAAAAATCATCATAATAATCCGTTATAATCGATTATTTACGCCTAAACTTGGATGCGGGTGTCTACATGCTGGGTTGGAATCCCGGTTGCAACCCGTTTTTTGCTCAGTTACGTATCAGTTGCATGTACCAGCTATTCTAATATGAATTGTCGTTTCTCCCTCATATTGGTAATTTTCTGGCGAATTTACTATTGTCTTAAATCAATCAACTGCTCTAATTGCTAATCAGAGTTCTTATGTTGTTTCACAAAATTATCTCAGCAGACAAAAGTTTTCAAAAATTTTGCACGATTTTCACACGATTTTTACATGATGTATAAAATTAGAAGATATTAGTTTTTCTTTCTTCAGATGTTTCTTCTCGCCTTGGTAAATCTCTTCGAAGCTACCATCTGAGGCTAGGAATTCAAGGAAATTAGGATTATATGTGCAAAATAACGCGTGTTCAGGTCTTTCTGCAAAATTAAGTATGACAAAAGAATGTTTGATGGAACATTCGATGGAGTCGCTTGAAGATATATTTTTAAAGCTTCAACCATTATCAGCTAAAGTTTCATAAGTGTTTAAGCTAAAATTCCATCATGGTGCGAAAAAAATTTCACTATCATTTTAAAATTCGATCAGTGAGAACAAATTGTTCCTGTAACCAGTAAAATTGTTGGGTGTCTCAAATAAATTTTGCCCTATAATATTACAGGTTCTATGGTTTTTCTTTTTGAAAAGCAAGAAAAAAGTTTCTCAGCGCCAAAAAGTTTTGAGGCTATCTTTACGCCGTTGAAAGTAACCAAATATATTTTATAGTCGTGTTCACCTGTAATAAAAGTCATAAGACTGAATTCGCCAGTTTTATTACCTGCTTGACACGTTAATGCCATGCTAGAGTGCCCCGCTGTTTTAAGTGTATACTAGAGATCTATATAGTTTCACTGTTGGGCTCTTGGCGTTTACTAGTATGGTCATTTGAGAAAGATTAGCATAGTCAATTGGATTCCACGGACGGAGAGAGCAGGAGTTCCTAAATTGAATGAAATATATTTTATAGAGTTATGCCTGCAAAGGGTTAACATTGTTTACATAGAGTTAAGCAAAACTTGGATTGAATTTGACAGAGAAATGATTGTCACAATTGATAGTTGTGTTTTTCATAGAGTTAACTTTTTTTAATTGCGGTTTTTTATTTCACCAGTTTTGTTATTTAAATAGAGTAGGGGCGGATTTTAGAACTGTTAAAATTTGATCACAAATGAAAATTTTTGGATTTTAAAAATAGAAGACAATCGATAGAAACTTTGAAATGTTTTTTTTTTGGAAAAGCCAGCAACACAGAATTGTAGGTCAAACTCTCTTTTTCGGCAGAACAACCTTTCAATTTGAATTCGATTCTGAGGCAATTAATCTCGGACAATACCGAAAGCAATACAGCCGGGTAGTCATAGGATTTCCTCAAAAGGACGTGAGCTCTCCAAAATACAATTTTTGTTGCTTTTTAAAACACTTTCTCCTGATAACAATATAAATGACGCTTTTAAATTACCTTTAGGGCTAATCAACGAAAAATCGATTTGGTATAATATTGCCAGCAAACCTTTTGTACGCGAGGTAAGGATGTCGAATTCATAAAAATGGGAATCGTCCTTAACCCCGCCCTCTCCTCGCCTTTTCCTGTATTCGCTACCCACTTCAGCGATAATTTTGTAATTTTTCAGGTTGTTTGAGAGATACCCCGAAATCCAGGCCTCCTTCTCCAAAATAGCGAACGTGAATAAATCCTCTTTAAACAGCAATGTCATGCTACATGCTCACAGCCTACACATCATGCACATGATCGGAAAACTGATACAGCTGTTGAATGAACCGGAGAACCTGCTGTCCAAAGTAGTCGAATTAGGCGAGAGGCACTTCGACCGAAAAGCCAACGACGAACTTCTACAGGTAACGTTAAAGGCACAAGTGGTGGCGAACGCAGAATTTTTTTGATGGGGAGGGGGGGGGGGGTTGTTTCAAAAATTTTTGTGTTATTTAGGCCAGTCATTTTGATGTACTATATTTCTGCCGAAACCACAAAGTGACAGTGTTTGGCAATAATTGTCCCAACCCCAAAGCCCCCCCCCCCCACCATCCCTTCCTCACCCCTAGGCACGCAACTGGACAGAAGTTATTCCTACGGTTGCTCTCTGCTCTCTCGAGTTTGATTCCGAAAAGCAACCAGTAATTTTGCACGCTTTTCGTTAATTTGTGCTACTATCAATCTTCTCATGTTATCAATTCTTCACAAATCTATTTTCAGGGTCACAACTTAATTCTTTAAAAAACACAATTAAAACTCTTTCGATTGACGCTTTTTGATGGACGATTTTTTCTTATCTTCGTTTTTACTTTGTATTTTTAGCCTAAGGTCTAAGGACAATTAAAAGAAATAAATTCTATTTACTTTTGCTTCAAAGGCTGTTTTGATGCCATTTCAAGCGAAAGAACTTCAAACTCTGTGAAGTCCTCACCTCCTGTTCTGACGTACTTTCAAATAGCAGTTAACTTTGCTGGTTGGAGGAAAAATTCAGCGAAATATGGTTAAGAGACTTGCGACTCTATATATTTTTAAAACACAATAGAAAAAAACCATTGAAAAAAGCTTTTAGCTCCAATCAATTTTTTTTTTTTACAAGATGCGAAGTAATTGTTGTCAAAAGACGGTTAACTGCTGGCTATTTACAGGAAGCTCAATTATTTTTTCAAAGAAGTGAAATTGGTAAGTATTTTTTTCTACATCGAGCAAAAAAGAATGAACTTAGTGAGCTTAGAAGAAAACTGAGTGAATTGTGGGAAAGAGGAGGAGCTACAAGGGCGGCGACCTTTTTAATCATGCCGACCGATCGAAACTTTTCATTTTCTTTTCTGCCTCCCAAAATATTAGCAATCGATCAATGGGGCGAAATAAAAGGGTACCATTTTCGGTGCTTTTTCCTGGTCATGAAAAAGGTTTTTTATTTTCATCAACTATAGTAGGTTATGACCTCACATAAAGACCTCACATTCTGTTTAATGCGCATAAATTTTCATTAAAAATAGGGCACTTTTCCGCTCTTAAATTTCAACTTCAAAAAAAAAAAACTGAACGTTGTCATAATGTAATGAAATTCTCTATGGTGAACAAAATAACTAATCTGAAAACACGTTTTTTTTCAAACACTACTGCAAAATATCACGCATTCAGCCAATAGCATGTAAAAACACACTGAAACGTGAAAACTTTCTGGCGAAATTTTTGTAAGTTTATGAAACAATTGCATTTAATTAAAGTCTTCATTTCAGTCTCTGTTAACCCAATATTTAGAATTTACACGGTAAAACGTATTTAAAAATCATATGAGGGGATAATGTAAAAAAGCCGTTTTCATTTTCTTTTTTTTCAACTTTATGGGGAAAAAGTTACCGAAAAATGCTAAAATAGCTACAATTAAAGAATTTAAAATCACGGTAAAACTTTCCAGATGATTTCTATCGAAACGTTAAACTCTACTGAAAGGTTCTCCTTTTAAGTTTGCGGTTTAACCACTGCAATTTGTGCTTGAATATTCTCAGAATACCTTTTCTTGTTTCATTATTGCCTCAGGAAAAAATTTTGTCACAATCTGAAATAAATTTGTTTTTTTTAAGACTAAATTGCATACAAAATGACAATTGAAGAGATACCGCGATGATTTCCCTTGAGTTTTTTCTCCCATTGTCAAAAAAGACCTCATGATAATTGCAATAGCCCCGAGGAATTCTAGAAAGAAAAAAGAGACTCTTTGTTAGCTCTCTATCACTTTTGCTCATCAAGATAAAGTGCAATTGCCTGTTTCGGAAGCGATAAGATTAGAGAGTGGAAATGAGCAAATGACAAATTTAGAAAAAATCAGGTTCTGATTCCTAACAAGAAAATAATGGAGGGTTTAAACAATTAGAGAAAGAATTGTGAGATTTAAAAAAAGTATTTCAAATGAAAAACCCAATCAATAAAACGTGAAAGATGCATTAAAATAATAATAATTTCATCTTAGGTATCTGAAATGGCAGTAATGGAAGCAGAACATACCAATCAATAATTTTACTTTTGAGGGAGGTTGAATTCGAATGTGATTTATCATGCGAATCCAGGTAACATCTAGAATTAGGTTTTTCCGCTCGCGATATACATATTTTTTGGGTTTCGACGAAAAAAAAACTCGGCAATAATTTTTGTATTGTTCTGAACACTAAACTGTTTTTCTTAATGCAGTTCTACCCCTAAACGCATCTATAACTATAAAGTGATACATTTTGAATTTACAAGGGTATCAATTACACCAATTAGCTTGCCCAAATTCGAACTAGATTGATTCTCAACCGTATAAGTTACCCGCGCTCGCGTTGAACTACAATCACAAATTTGTTTCCATTTTTTTTACAGTAAATACACTTGGAAGGACGTCTAAAGGCAGCTAGCATTTCAAGGGATCCTCAAAACAAAGTAAAAATTAGCAGTTTTTCCGTGCGATGCATGTTTTCACTGGAACAAGAGCAAAGAAAATGGTATATGCATCTATTTCAGAGCGGTAATTTACTTGATTCTGAAATATTTGAATCTAACAGTTTTTAATTTCATCATTTTAGCTCACCAAAAGTTTGTTGTTAAGTATGTATAAACCTTTCAAAAAATTTATCAAATGCAACAAATCATTTTCCTTTAGTTGCATATCTTCAGTTATAAAACTTTTATCAATTTTGATAAGAATTGAAACATTTTCTCATTTTTGTAGTAGTTGCTCTTAATTTAACCATTGTAATTTTTTCGACCGTTCGCAATTTTTTTGCTACTCATTTGAAATTATGCTATTGATGTTGATATTTTAGTCAACTAATAGACATAAAATTCGCTGCTTGATTAAGTTTTTGTAATCCTTTTTAATTTTTCGTAAATAATCATGTTTTTTTTAAAGTGAAACAAATGCGCAAAATGCAATTTTACGATCTTTTTTATTCTCCTCTGTTTTATTTGCTAGTCCACATAACAAAACTCCATATTTTAGCCGGTTTTTTACGCTTTACAAGGTCTAAATGAAAATTGAAGATTGAAAGTAATTTGTAGTGATACATTTTGGTCGTAAGCAATGAGAGTTTTTTTATTAAGTTACATTATATGCTACTTAAAAAAGCTTCTCATCAAAAACTACAACACAATTTTTTTCGTTTTTTCTGATAATCTTGCTTACGACCATTTTATAGATCCTAGAAAGTGGATGCTTAAATTTTACCATAAAAGGAATTTGCATTTACAAAAAAAATAACTATTTTCTTTAATTTTTTGTTTCCTGTCCAGTTGGTTTTTATTTTTACGCCAATCTTGACTCCAGTTTAGGGAATAGTCACAAAATGATGTAAAAATGTTTATATTATGTGCAAAAATTGTCACACGGCCGCTTATGCAAATATCAGGCCAACCTTTTAAATGAAAAAAAAAATTATTTCTCGTTGTTTTGATTAAAAAATGTTAAAATTAAAAAAAAAAATTTTCTCGTTGTTCTGATTTAAAAATGTTAAGTCTTTTATAATAATTTATGTTTGTGAGGTAAGATTTCAAAGTTTCATGGATCGGATAACTGAAAACGTATGCAGGAGTTTTTTGAAATCTTTAATATCTACCGTTTTGAAGACTTTTGAATTACTAAAATTTACTCGATACAACAACGTTGTTTGTAAATCTAACAATAACGTCTTGTAAAATATTTAATATTGCATCTACTATTGACCTCCTACTTCTGTAGACAACATGAAGCGGTGGTGTTTTTAATTTTTTTCATGACCAAAATAGCTTTTCTGATCCTAATTGTTTTTTGAAGACACCGCTGATAACAAGTAGCAATAAAATTGGCCTACAGTTATCATAAGCAAATTTGAATCCACTCTTATTGAGAAGAAAACACAACTGCTCGTATCAGAGCGAAGCCCTGAGTGTTGCGACTGCCTTTTAAAGTTTATGGAGCAGTAAAGCAGTAAAAACATAAAAAGTTACGTGTAATAAAATGAAGAAAAAAAACTTCTGAAATGTGAATTTTTTTAAAACAAAAATGATCTCCCCACACGCCAGTTAAAGTACAAAAGGTTAGACTTTGCTCCTTGTAACAAAATATTTATGGCAAATCAGCTTCTTTCAACCACTTTGAAACAATTTCTAAGACGGATTAAATCTCCGCTTATGCGTTAATAGCGCGAAATATATCGCGCGTTAATTGTCACCAATTGGCCAAAGTGTCAACTTTTAAACCCCCATAACTCAACAAATAATGATCACAAGTAAAATATCTTTTCAAATTCAAGCTCAGGACAACAATACTTTTAAAATGATAAAAAAAAATCATCAAAAATAGCTAGTTAAAAAGTCGAAATTTGTCTGAAGAAAAAAAAACCCACTCCGAGCACAAACATTCCGTTACTAATGTCGGAACAACAAAAAATTTAAAAAACATCAATTGAGAAAAGCCGCCGAGTTTTGACATGCTAATAAATTTTAATCCGTCTTTCGTAACGAAAGTAAGGGAATATTTGCGCTCCGGGTGGGTTTTTTTTTCTTCAGACAAATTTTGACTTTTTAACTAGCAATTTTTGACGGATTTTTTTTTCATCAATCGGAAGCTATTGTTGTTCTGAGCTTAAAATTGAAAAGATATTTTACCTGTGATCATTTTTTGTAAAGATATGGAGGTCTAAAGATTACCATTTTGACCAAATTGGAACCATTAACGCGCGATATTTTTCGCGCTATTAACGCATAGGGAGACTTAATCCGTACTAGAAATCGTTCCAAATTGATTCAAGGAAGCCTATATGTCATAATTGATTTGTTAATAGGAGCAAAAATTATCACGTTGTACTTAATATGGCGTGTGGGGGATGTTGTCTCAAAAAAATTTCAAACTTTGTTTGAAAAAAAAATGTTTACTTTACTTTATTACATATAAGTTTTACATGTTCTTGCTGCTCCATAGACCTTAAAAGGCAGTCGGAACATTCAGGGCTTCACCTTGAAACGAACAGTCTTGTATAGTTTTCAAAATGAGTGCAAATAGTTCGATTTTATCATAAGACTGTTTGGTGTCCTGTTTTAAGTTTGTTCAAAAATTAATGACTGTTAGCTTGACCTAGCAGTTTTGACAGAAGTCTTATTGAAAGCAGGTGTCATGTTTTGCAAGATCGGGACCTAAATTCTCAAATTGTTCATTGAACAACCATAAAGCAGTTTGGCTCTTCTAAATCTTTGGCTAGTTCAAACACTGTTTTTGAGCTGTTTTTGAGGTAGAAATTTTTCATAGTGCTATGTTTTTACCTTTTTCACTACTGCATTTACTTTATTTCAATATTTCGAGTACTTTTGCGACGCAGCGTCTGTTTTGTTTGCAAGATACTCTCGTGGACTAATATGTTTGGTTGATATGTTTTTTTACAATTTTTTTTCACTGTGTTATTAAGAAGTGAGTGTTATTGAGAAGTCAAAAGAAGATTTCTTCCTTGTTTTTTTTTCAAATATAGTTAATCGAAGAAAAATGTTGTGGTTAAGTTATATTTTTTTCAAATGTGCTCAAAAAAGTTTTTTTTCGAATTGTTTGCACTTTTTGTTTTCGTTCAAATTTTTATGCTGAGAAAAATCAAATAAAATTGACGCTCATTTTGAAAAACTTTAAAGAACAAAACAAACTAAAAAGCCTTTGTTTAAAGACTATTGGTCCAAAATTGAGTTTTTCTTCTTTGATATTTTCAGATGGCAGAAAAGTTTCCGTTAAGAAACGTTTAAATAAAAAAAGAGAATTTAGTTTGATTAAAAACGCCCCAAGCACTTCTGTAAAAGCCGGGAAGAAACGGATAGGTTATTTCTTTGGATCGGAAAAACAATTCTAGAGGTTCATAGAACTGCACCTGAGAAGCGTATTTCTAAGACAACCACCGGGATACTACTCACGGGCCAAATAAGGCATGATATTACTCCCTGGACAAAATCCCAACAGATATAGTCCCCTATAACCTATAATTAAATACCCCTTTAGAAAAAATCCCCCTTAGACTAAAACGAACGTTATTGTTCCGATTTTCGAAGAAAGTGAGGACTTTTTAGGATTGAGGCAGCCTTTTAATCAGACAATCTAACAAAGTTCTTTGCTCTCTCGGTGCATAGATCCGGTAATCTTTAAGGGCTCAGCCGCGTGTGCACAAAACAACGCAATACCCGGGATGACCAAAAACACTAGTCATACAATTTCCATATATGGAAAAATGCTAGTCATACACTTTCCATGCAATTCCATACGTACAGAAAATTGCATGAAAGGTCTATGATTAGTATTTTTTTCATATATGAAAATTGTATGACTAGCATTTTTCCATAAACCAGAAATTTTGATTTTTGTACATTTTAATTTCTCAAAAATTTTTGGTTGTGTTCGTAACCGAACACAAATGACATAAACCTTGGTTACTCAAACGTAGTAACAAAAGGTTTGGCCGTCTCGCATTAAAAAGGCATTGGAAACAGCCTGATATTTGTTACTTCTGTCTCACACAAATAATATAACGAAAGTAATGAACTTTTAAAATTTGGCAATAATTTTCAAAGATGATTATTTCTAAAATTTGAATTTTTAAATTACCAGACATTAATCAAGGCATACAAAAACATGTCATACAAAAGAAAGAGGAGTTTTAAGCGTTTTTGAAAAAAGTTAAGAAGAGAAGAGAAAAAAAAATCCAAAATTAGTATATCCAGGAAAAAATGTTTGTTTGAATACGAAAATCAGTTTGCGATTGAAAAAAAACACAAAAAAATTTTTGGGGGCAATTTCAAAAATACTTTGAAAAATTTTTGTCGTCGCCATCAAAAAAATGCTAGTCATACAATTTCCATATATGGAAATTGTGTGACTAGTGTTTTTTTTTCAGAAAACAAAAATAAAAAAAAAGTCAAAGTTTTCAGTTGTAGCGGCCCAAAAAGCGCTTAAATGTTTTGCCAGAGTTGAATTGATTGTTCAAAGCTTTTTTTCACATTTTTTTAAATGCTTATCATACAATTTCCATATATGGAAATTGTTTGATTAGCATTTTTTTCATACCATTTTTTTTTCCTTTTTTTTATGAAGAGATACCAATTTCGATACCAAAACAACTATAAAATACCTTTGAAATTCGATTAAACTCATTTTGCAAAAAAAGTATGAAATTTGTATGACTAGCATTTTTCCATAGACTAAGTGTATGAAATTGTATGATTAGCATTTTCGGTCTATGGAGGCTTCCTTTCTAAACCGCTGGTTTCATAATTTTCATTGACAAATTATCAAGTACTTCAAAATTGTTCCTAATTGAATTGAGGAAACAAGCTAACTGGTCTTATTACTTCCATACAAGACACAAACTGCCTTGGTACAAAGAGTTTTACTGTTCCGACTTTCGTAACGAAAGTAACGTAATAATTGTGCTCGGGTTGTTTTTTTTTTCTTCAGAAAAAGCGATATATTAATTCTTCTTAATTTGTCTAGAAATCGTTCTAAATTGGTTGAAGGAAGCTTATTTACTATAATTGATTTGTTGCTAGCGAAATTTATCCCTTTGTACTTTATATGGCTTGTGGGGGTATGGTTTTAATAAAAAATCTTAAATGGTAAAAAAAAGTTAATTTTTTGTTTGTTACTTTTAGTTTTTTCATGTCATTACTGCTCCATAGACCATAAAAGGCAGTCAGATTGTTCAGGGCTTTGCCCTGATACGAGCAGCCCCGTTGTATTTTAACTAAGATTCCAACTTTCGAAAGAAGAAGGAATATTTGCGCTCGGCGTGATCTGTACTTTTTTTTCAGAAAATTTTTGATTCTTTCGCTTTTCAGGAGTTTTCCAAGTTTTTTTTTACAACTTTAACGATCTCAGCTCATAGAATTATTGTTTCGACTTTCGATACGAAAGTAACGGAATATTTGTGCTCGGGGTGGGCTTTTTTCTTCAGACAAATTGCGACTTTTTAACTAGCCATTTTTGACGGATTTTTTTTGGATCAATCGAAAGGTATTGTTGTCCTGAGCTCAAATTTGAAAAGACATTTTACCTGTGATTATTTTCCGAGAAAATATGGGCGTTTGAAGATTGCCATTTTGGTCAATTTGAGACAACTAACGCGCGATTTATTTCGCGCTATTAACGGGTAAACGGAGAGTTAATCCGTCTCAAAAACCGTTCCAAATTAATTGAAAGAAACTTATTTGCTATAATTGAATTTTTACAAGGAGCAAAATGTATCTTTTGGTACTTTATATGGCGTGTGGGGGGATAATTTTCATTAAAAAAGTTTCGATTTTCAGAAGTTTTTTTTTCATTTTGTTTTATTAGTTTTAACTTTTTAATATTAATATTGCCCCATAAACCTTAATAAGCAGTCGGAACATTCAAGGCTTCGACCTGATACCAGCAGTCTTGTTGTTCCGACTTTCGATACGAAAGAAACGGAATATTTGTGCTCGGGTTGGGTTTTTTTTTCTTCAGACAAATTTCGACTTTTTAACTAGCCTTTTTTGTCGGAATTTTTTTATATCATTCGAAAAGTATTGTTGTCCTGAGCTGACATTTGAAAAAATATTTCACTTGTGATCATTTTTTTCGTGAAGTTATGAGGGTTTAAATATTGCCAATTTGACCAATTTGGGACAATTAACGCGCGATATAATTCGCGCTATTAACGCGTAAGCGGAGATTAATTCCGTCTAAGAAATTGTTCCAAATTGGTTAAACGAAGCTTCTTTGCCATAATTGATTTGTTACAAGGAACGAAACCTATCCTTTTGTACTTTATGTGGCGTGTGGGGGATGATTTTCATTTAAAAAATTCAAATTTTAGAAAAAAAAGTTTAACTTTATTTTATTTCTTTTAACGTTTTTTAATGATATTACTGCTCCATAAACCTTAAAAGGCAGTCGGAACATTCAGGTCTTTGCCCTGATACGAGCAGTCTTGTTTCATTTGTGATCATGCGTTAAATTATCTTGGTGTAGAAATTGCGTAGTTTTCATTCTGTGACTATTTACGCGCGTTATAATTTGTTCTTCGAACAAATCGCTGATTTAACCTGGCTCAAAAGCGGTTTCAGCTTGTATGGAAGCAAGCTATTCGGAATTATTAATATGTTGTTTGGCGCTAATGAGATCATTATTTACCTCAGATAGATTTTGGAAAACATTTTCAAAAAAAGTAATCTAAAAAATAATCATTGTTTGGTTTCTGAAAAAATTAATTAAAAAGATGATTTGTAGCTTGAACGTCAAGGAGCGATCGGAGCTTGCAAAGTTTTGCACTGATACACACAGTTTTGTTTCCTCAAGCATAAAAACAACACCGAAAGGTACATTAACATAGGATACCATTAGAACTGATACTAAAGATGAATTGTTAACTGAATCATGTAATAAGTGTGTGATGAAAGCCAAAATTGGACTGCGATAGCTTTCAAATCGTTGGTCTTCTTATAACTAAACTCTTAACGTACAATGAGATTCGTTGTAAAAAGATTGGATTTGAACTTATTATTGCTGAGTTACAGGGCAACCAAATTGTTTTTCCGAGCTCTGTTAAATCCCTAAAAAGAACATTTTTGGGCCAGTTTTTGGGTCGCGCGTAAGTTTTTGAAAAGACAGGCTAAAAAAAATTGTTAGCCACTTTTTGAACAGTTTTGATCAAGTGTTTTTTCTCCCCCTCAAAAGTAGTATACACTGGCTCCTCCAATAAACCAGCAAAAAATCGAAGTCTAAATACAGAAACAAAGGAGGACCATTTGACAAGTCAGGGGGTCGCACGACTGAAACAATGTGTAAACCCACTCCCCTATTTAAACTACTGGTTTACTAAAGCAAACTAAGCTAGGTTAAAAGAATAAAAGTAAATGTATTAAATTACAACTGACTGTTGACTAAAAAAAACAATAGTGACGCGAAGTAAAGCACAACTGCCTGGTAACAAAATAATTGGTAGAGGTCAAGGTTAGTAACGTAAAAACACACAATCACAACATTCACATTTCCCAATACAAGAAAAAAATTATATCTGCACTTGTACTAAGTAGCCAAAACAACACACATACTCCATTTTTCCTTCACCCCACGGGATACGAAGTTTGAAGCAAAAAGAGTCAGTTTATAGCCTTAATGGAATTTACAAGAGAATATACAAATGTAGACGGAGAGGAATATGAGATACAATGTACAGGCTACATACAATGCGATACAGACTTATACAACAAATGAAGCAGAAAAAAAATGATATATAAAATTGTGATTATGCATAAAATAAACAAATAAAACAATAAAGAACGAACTAAAAATAACCATTTCGATAAAATTCGGTCAAAAAGAACCAACCAATGTGTTTACAAGAGTGAGTAACTGAAATTATTCTGAATTTAGCAAACGAATGTGGATAAGCCAATGGTAAATAAAACGGTACATATTCATTCTGAATAAGTTTTGAGAGTTTCAATTCGCTGTGTTAAATTTTTGATGAAAATTATCTGCTTCCGTCCGATTTCCGTGTCTGTTTTTGAGGAAATATGGCTCCTTCCATTGTCTTTCTCCTCCAATGGGAGTTCATGAGCAAATGAGCATAAAACCTTTGGTTTCGAGTTTATCGATGATGTGGTTAAGTGGGATCCTTGTGTTGTCTCAGCCACTAAGGTTGGTCTCATTTGGATGTGCGCCAATGGTGACAAGAATGGTGAGGGGACTCAAAGGTGTCGGTGGCTTGTCATCTGTTGGTTGAGGTGAATGCAATTAACGGTGCCTCTTCTGAACCCACAACGTCTATTGCCGCAACGAAGGGTAACACTTGCTGGATGAAGCGCCAATAGAACTTCGGAGGCCCTGGATTCCTTCTTGGACGTGACGTGCTGCATGATGGGATGTCTAGTACTAGGTCTGTTGGCTTCTCAGGAGACCTCGCTATAGCAGTTATGTTCTCGCTCGTACCCGGAGTTGATGAAGTGAAGTTCAAGATTGGTTGATTGCCAGAGATGGTTCATCTTGAAAGATCCTGCTTCGTTTGAGTCCTTCCTTTTGGTAAGCAAATTTCTCTTTCTCTTCACTGCTATTTCATTATTATTAACTAACGTATTCGGAAAAATCGTAAGTTTACTAGGAGCCATTAGTTGGTTTTTCTTGAACGCAAGGTCCGTTTTTCTTAGTAGGTGGCCATTATCTAGGATTATCGTAAGTTTAGTGTCTGAAATAGGTTTTCCAACAAGGGGTTTAAAATATGGTCAGCCTTTCCTTCTGTTCACTGTCTGGCAATACTATTTACCTCCTTGAGTGAAGGGGATCGACAACGGGGCTCTCGGTGCGACCTGCTCTGTTTTGTCCGTTGGAACGCTCTCGTATCCTCTAGTGTCAGGTATGGTTTCCTCCAAGTATCGCTGATCTCTGCTGTCGTTTACCACCAATCCTGGGCTATCTTTTTCGAAATGATTGACTTCGCGTTATCTAAATCAGTGGCGTGTGAAACTAAGGATTTCCAGAAGGTGTTTTGCGATCTAATAAAATGTTTTAAGAAAGGTGTACATCCAAAGGATGGTTGTTTCGTTGAACAAAGGTTCCAAATAATTTTATCGATCGAGTCGGTTTAAGTTCGTTAAAAAACATTGCCATAAGTTTCGACTGTGTAAATTAGACATTTGTACGACTCCATTTGATCTATGATCTCCCACCTTACACAAAATTAACATAAAACTAATCTTCTCGCAGAAAATTTTGAATTCATTGGAAAGAAAACACGACCAATGGTCCACTCTGATTGGTTTCGGAAATCCATTAAAACTTCAGTAATCCGTCTGAAATGTAAGTATAGAAGACGCTGAACTACTATTTACTACCTTAGCAGAAGGAAATTAGGTGAACCTATCTAGGCAAAAAAGTAAATATTTTGATGTTTCCCAGTTTTTATCCAATGGGCCTGCGAAATCCAGGTCCATTTCTCCGTTAGGTTCTGATAAGTCTCGTAATTTCTGCGTATTAGTCGCGCCCAGAAAAATTTTAAGCTTCTTATCAGCTTTTATACACTGCACACAGTTTTTTCCGTGATGATAAATTTCTCGGTATAAATGAGGCCACCAAATATTTTTGGCCGGATCTTTAATCCCGAACTGTCCTGGATGGGTCTGATGTAAAAGCGTCATGAACGGGGATCTAAGGGCTGCTGGGATGAACAAGTCGTCGAATTATGTTCCTTCCTTCAGATGGATGTTCCATTAAAATGTCTTCAAATAGGCCCCGAATCTTTCTAGTAGTCATCCTTTTTCCACATCTTCTTCACCCATTCTGATAATTTTCTTTGAACAATGGTCCATAAACACAAACGGGGTGAAAGTAATTTTATTTCCCCTTAAATTTGCAAGTAATTTCTGGTGCTTTTTCGGACATAATGTCGATCTCAAACATCACTGAAATTCCTTAATTTTCAGCACGAAGTGATTATTTAAGCGATTGTACTGAGGCTCAGAAGCCTGAAAATTCAGATTTGTCTTCTTAATTCAAATTTGACAAAAAATGATATTTTTGAAGGTATTAAAAAAGGTGAGATTCGTCTGATAAAAAAATTTGGTTGAAAACAGATTTGGAAAAATTTAACGAAATGCAGCTGCTCCTACAAGACTCTGAACGCGTGTGATTGGAATTGCAATTTGGCAATCAGTCTGTTTGTAATTAGGAACATTCTCGAAGAACGACCGTTGATTGTGTTGTAACTTTTTGTATTTTCCAACTATTGGTTTTACCCAATCTAAGTTTGTTATACTACTTACACTGGGTACATCCACTGGATTATCAACCGACAAATCGTTCTTTATACAATTATCCTTTTTACAGTCACTATTTACGATTATGGTTTCTTCTAGAAACTTTCACTATTTGTTGTCATAATGTGAGGTTGGGAGGGCTTTTCCTGAGGGTAATCTAGACAATAGATTGGAAAACCCCGTTTCTTTCCCTGGGATATGTTTGATTTTGAAATTAAAAGGCCAGAGTTGGTTTATCCAAAGAGTCAGTCTACTCTTTCAAAGTCTTTTGAAATGATTGTGTTTGTTAATAATTGTATTCGAATGAACTTTTTAATTACACGAATTCGGAAGAGATACGTTGTTCACTGGAAGTAGCGGTAGTTTTTGCGCGATTTCTATTTCGATTCGAGGTAAGTTGTCGTTTCCCACGATGTGTCCAGTGGTGATAAAAAATGGAGTTTCTTCTAAATTCAACCATTAGATGGTTTTCTGACTAAATTTTGTGCGATAACGTTTATTGTATCGTTAGTGAAGCCGCAGTAAAGTGCCCGGATTTTCTGATCCACGGGTAGAATTTTCAGCTGAGGGTCTTTCAGGTTTAGCTCACTGAGCACGTTCTGTTGCAGGAAACTTCATGGACTAGCTGAATTACCAGGAATATTCTTATTTAAAATTGCGTCCTCATCTAATCCGATATTTACAAGTTTCCTCGTTTCTAGGCCATTGTCGTCGTAGATCGTTCACATGTTCATCACCGAGTAATCATAATTGTCGCTCATTCCCTCCTCTGTCCAGGCATTTATCAATCTACAAAATTTTTCTTGTTGGTTCACTTGTGGATCAACAGGAGAATACGGCTAATTCTGATTATTCACATTTTCTTCTACACTATTTACAACTGGCCTTCTTCATTGTGATTTACAGATTCTTCCAAAGTGTCCTTTGTATTTACAAATGTTTCATATTATTTCCGTTGCTGGGAAACGTTCAAATGTCCTTTGGTAAAAGCATTTCCACATTTCATTCAAGGGTTAGACTTTTCTGTATTCAGACTTGGTTTCTTTTTTACTTATTAAAGTTTTGTACACTCTTCCGATTTTGTTGTTTTTGGCGGTAGTCATGTTTTTTATTTTGAGTTGATTATAGCGGCCAACCTCATCGATAATTGCTTGATTAAGTGCATACGCTGGATTTAGCGTTTCCGATAAGAGTCTCCGTTGGAGTTCACAATTTCTCATATTGAATACAGTTTGGTATTTGTCTCAATTTCTTATATTGGATATTGAATATGAAGCCACTCCTGTTCGGCGTTAACTCCATTTTTGCACGATCTATCTAAATCCGAGAGTGCTCCTCAAAACTGTTCGTAGGACTGTCTACCCTTCTATTTTCGGCTCAATAACGTGTACCGTTTAAACGTAGTATTCGCTGGTTCAACAAATTCTTCGTCCAGAAGATCGAAAAAGTCTTTGAAGGATAAAATTTTCACCCTTGGCTGTTTCGTATCTCCTCATCCCCCCGGCCAAAAAAAGGATGGATTTTACTTTCTTGTCTGCTTCGTTTCTCCTCATCTCCCCGAATTTTCTTTTCTCCTCCGCATTTTCGTTGGCTCGTGTTACTTCTTTGTTTGTGGCCTCCCTGGTTTTTCTTTGCGTTTCAGTTTCTGAATCCTGGGTACCTTCTAAAATAGGTTTTATCATATCCGACTCCAATGGTTATTTCAGCTTATCTCTACCCAATTCCTTATTGGTGTTGATGGCCGAGTGGAACTCGTAGATCCAATTAGTCCATTGGGTGGGTGGTTCTACAGTATGATATGGCCAAAAGTAGGAAATTCCCCTTCAGGTTCGAATCAGTTGCTTGCGCCATAATAAGAAGTGTTCAAATACCACTGGTTTACTGAAGCTAACTAAAATAGGATAAAAGAATAAAATTTTAAACTAAAACTGACTGCTGCCTAAAGAGAGCAATAGTGACGCGAAGTCCAATGAACTTCGTATAAAGCACAACTGATTTCTAACTAACTAGTTGCTAGATTTCAAGTTTATTAACGTAAAAACACGCAATCACAACAGGCCGCAGGCAAGTGTTTGAAAATACAGGCTAAAAAATATTTGTCACTGTTTGGACAGTTTTGATCAAGTGTTTTTTCGTCGCGCTCTCCCCATCAAAAATAGAATACATTGGCATTTCCATTAAACCAGCTAAAACTGGAGGTCTAATTACAGCAACAAAGGAGGATCATTTGAGTAGTCAGGGGGTTGCATGCCTGAAACAAGGCTTAAACCCACTTCCCTATTTCAGCAACTGCTGAGTTATCTTCTCCATAATTTAGTCTACAAAAGTTTGGACCGGCCAATTAACATGTGTGTCGATTAGCATGTCCATTTACAAGATGACTGCATTTTGAAGATTTGTTGTTCGCGTTTTTTCTAGTCAAAATTGCAATTTTTAGCCAAGTTTTTAGTAATGGGAAAGTGATTCTATATCCCCTAAAAAATCAAAATTATCGAAGTTATTTGAATTTTTAGGTTATTTAAAAAGTGAAATTCTATATCCCCTAACAAATCAAAATTATGGAAGTTATTTGAATTTTTAGGCTATTTTTTCGTCTGCATGCAATCTCAGTTAGAGAAATTAGCGCATGCTAATAGGCACTCACGCTAATCCTAGTCGCTACTCTTCCTACAAAAATTTTTATTCAACCCGTAAGTCCTTACCAATTAAATTTTTTTATTGCCCGGTCAATCTGCACTGATTTTTGCCGTTTGTTAAACGAGCTAATGTTCTCCAAGCGCGGCCCCCCATAATTTTTTTCTGAACAAACAATTGGCTCAGCAAATTGTTAAATTTTCTTCTAGGTTTCACTCCAAAACAAAACACTATTCAAGCTAATTGCGAACAATTCGCAAATAGAAGTGAAAATTTTCAAGTATCCTCAATTTTCGGAACTGTTAATCACATTTTTAGTTTCGGCCTTATTGTACTTCGGCACTGTTGAACGCCCCCAGCGTGAGTTATCATTCCTATTAATTCCACTTACGACTCAGATCATAATACTTAAAAATTGATATTAAAGACTAAAATTCATAGTTAGTCAAAATTTGAGTAACTAAAAACTGTTCGTGACCAAATAATGGACAGTGAGAACATTCAAAGCTTTGCCCTGATACTAACGGTCTTGTATATATTAGTTTAGACAACTCGCAACAAAAGGCACCGTGGTTTTTGCTATGTTGCGGTGATTTTATTTTCTAGTTTCCGTCGTTTAAAATTGGAGGGACATAAGACCCCCTTTTCTATTTTGCGTTCAACTTGAGAAGATAATCAAATGCGTAAGCCGGTCGAGTAGGTATGAACCCTCTACCTTAAAAACGAGACAAAAATAAATAGACAGTTCCGTTTCAATTACATAACAATTAAATGTCAGCAGTTACGAAGCCATATGCAAACTTCAAACACAAACAGGCGCGGATCTTGGAGTTTCTCGAGGAACCGGGCGCATTTTCGAAAAAAATTTCAAAAATTTGGTCGAATTTTTTTAGACGACCAAATTGATTGTCTCAGCTATCCTATATCCTTATAAAGAACTTTTTTCGGTCATATTTTTTTGCGCAGAAGGCAATTTTTTTTAATAAAGGCTAAAAAAACGTTTTTAAGTACTTTTTGGAAAACTTTCGGCGCGCTCCTATCATTGGTATACATTGGCGCCAATGGCGCCTATAGAGTCAGTCAAAAATGAATATCTCAAAATAGTACAAAGGAGGACCCTTTGGGTCAGCAGGCGGTCAAATTCCTGAGGAGGGGAAGGCGTCCCCCCTATTCCGCTACTGAGTACAAATGTAATTTGAACTGATTGGGCTCAATTTGGGCTGGCTTATATTTTTGGCTCATTTATTCTTCACATTTGATATATTTATAGAAGCAACAAAAATGAATTCTAAAACTGCATGAAAAATTGGAGCTGTCAGCAGCCTCTGGGAACCCCGTACCAAAATACGCTCAATCAAGTTCTCCTGTCTTTTTTCAATTTAAAGCCAGGAAAAGATTGATAAAATTGGAGAGAAAGCTTGATTAATTACGCCCTATAAAACTGCTTCCAAACACCCAGCGCAGTGCGCAATTCAAGGACGCGGAGGTGTCAAGGGGATGGGCTTATACGTCGTCTTCAACATAGGGCCGAAAAACATAGGACAAAGCGGACGTTTAGATCTCTTTAACTATTCTACCCCTTTTGAGAGGGGGTTCGTCTCAAGGTATCATGGACAGTGAATAGTCCGGTTATTTTTGAGAATTAAATGTAATTATATTTTTTGAGGCTCCGAGGAGCTCTGCAAAAACAATAGTGTAAAGCATCAGTACTGAAATTTGTAGTTAAACTCAAATCTAGACAATATAATGAATCAAATTTTATATATCAAATAAATCAGAATATATCAAAACTGGAAAAGTCATACAAATTTCATATCGGTATCAGTCTTGTGACATGTCTCTTTTTTCGCTGTAAATGTCTGAACCAGACATGTACCAGAATGATAATTATGGAAAAAATCAGATCTTGAGTCAGATGTTATCAGACCTGAAGTACACCTGGGACAGGCCTGACCATACCTGGACCAGATATGTTCATCGAAAAAAATAGCACGTGACAAAATTTCAATTTCGGCTCTTTTTCCTCCCCCCCCCCCCCCCCCCCCCCACCCACCTCACTCAAACATGAATTTTATGAACGAGCGGTCTTACAAGGTTAATTATGGAGACTAAATATGTTTGTCATGGCCTAATTAGTCTACATGCCAATTTTCATGACAATCGGACAAATTGAACGGTAACTTCAAATATAAAAATTTGCAGGTGGGGGGAAAAGGAAAAAGAGCCTCAATTTCTTTTCGAAAAAAAATGATTTTAAAAAAAATCAATTTTTTTTTCGTTTTTCAGAATAGAAAAAAGTTCGAGAAGGGAGTTATGGAAGGGTTTACCAAATGACGTACCTTTCTTATACCCCATTTAATTCTTTATTTTTTCTTCTTGTATTTAGCTGATGAATTGACCTCAGCAAAATGAAGGTGGAAATCTTCACAATGCCTGTGCGTAAATGCTTGTGCAAAAAAAGTGACAGCCGTGAGGATAGAAATATAATCGGAAATGGCATTTGTGGTAGTGACAATAATAGTCAATGCCAATTAAAATCGATGGCTAAAAGATCACTTCAGAGTTTGACAAAATAAGCACAGACTGAATCAAAATGTATATTTCTAGAACAAAGCAGAAATGAAGAGGCAATAAAGATACCGTAAACAGGCATGAAAAAGAACCAATTTTTTAATTCAAATTCTTAGGCAAAGAATTTTAAGTGCAAGTTTCCGGCATTGTACAGAAAATACGTCATTTCTGACCAGGTATAGTCATGTCTGACCAGGTATAGTCATGTCTGACCTGGTATAGCCATGTCTGACCAGGTTATAGTCATGTCTGAGCAATAATAGGCATGTCTGGCCAGGTATAGTCTTGTCTAACCAAGTATGGCCATGTCTGACCAGGTACAGTCATGTCTGGCCAGGTATAGTCATGTCTGACTCAGGTATAGTCTGCAAACGCCAGAAGTGACCACACTGGAAACAGATAAGCAAAGAGCTGAAAAACAGCTAGTGTCTGCCCGCATTTAAGAAAAGTGAAAACACATCGATTATGATGGATTTTTGTGGTCTAACATGTTGTAAGCATAATCGATTCCCATGCTACGCTCAGACAACAAAATTGGACTAAAAATGGACTTTAATCCATTTTTCTCTTCAAAACAAACTGCATTATAATTCATTTGAAGTCCATTATAATGGAACATAAAATGAGTAGAAAATTTTTTTCCAGTTTGTTTTTGTTTTCATTCGTGCAAACTTTTGCAAGAATTTCTGCATTTATCAAATGAGTTAATCGGAAAATTTGCAAAGCGAGTGGCCTAATCCATTTCTAAACCTAAACTCAATTTGCAAAAAGATTCTGTTAAGCTCTCTCCCCCTAACGGTTGCCCTTTTGCTCTGCTCCCCCCAACCTGAAACCTTACGATTGCCCCCTAACGTGTGCCGCCCTAACGTTTGCCCCCTAGCGTTCCCCCCCCCGTTTGCCCCCCCCCCCAATGTGAGGGGGGGCTTGATAAGGTACAAAAGCTGGGGGTTAATGGAAGGGGGTTAGTCCGCTTCCAACTTTACCAGGGGGATAATGTAAGGGGGGATTAGTCCAATTCCAACGTTGGGGGGGGGGCTTGTAAGGGGCAAATGCTTGGGGGGGGGGGGTAATGGAAGGGGGAATTAGTTCACTTCCAACATTGCCACGCCCCTTCCCCCAAAGATTCTAATAATTTAAGAAAATTGATGAAAGGAACAAAATTCGCCTCTTTTCCACTTTCCCACCCCCCTCGAAAAACTACAAAATTAAGCTGTTTAGAAATTATTCACACGACATTTTGCATTTTGCTGACAGGTTTTAATGCAATTTACATTGAGAAAAATCATTTTAAATTGTTCCAATTTTTTGAATTTTACAAAAAAAATTAAAGGGGGAACTGTAAAAGAGCCCAAACTTCAGTTACAGTTCTTGAGTAACATCAAAGAGTAACAAAAACACCAAAGTTAGGCAGAAAAAATTTAGATTGAACAACAAGTAACCAACTTTAGTTTAAAACGTAGGAAAAACTTCATGTGCGTTAAAATTCGCATCTGAGTAAAGTGGAAACAAATCGATTGTAATTTAATTTCATTGTCAGAATCCAAAAAATATTAAAAAAAGCAATTATAATGGATGAAAAAATGATTTTGTTGCCTCGAAAAATAGTAATTTTATAATCCATTTTTAATTGATTATAATCGATTTGTTTTCACTACTGTGGACGTTGACAAGGAAACTCATGAATTCAATTTTTATTCATGGAAATCAAATGCGGATGACATTTGTATGATCAGACGTGAAACTGGGAGGAAAGTTCGATACGGACTTTAATAAAAACGTGACACGCTAGTGAATTGTTATGTTCCCCTAAACCTGATTTCTTCCTGTTCATGACACTTCCTGAGCCATTTCTTTGTAGTAAAAAGCATCAAAATAGTAGTTTTTGTTGTTCCGACTTTCGTAACGAAAGGAAGGGAATATTTGTGCTCGGGGTAGGTTTTTTTATTCTTCGGAATAGTTTCGACTTTTTAACTAGCCATTTTTGACGGAATTTTGTTTTATATCATTCGAATGCTATTGTCGTCCTGCGCTTAAACTTGAACTTGAAAAAATATTTCACCTGTGATCATTTTTTGTAAAGATATGGGGGTTTAAAGATTGCCATTTTGGCCAAATTGTGACCATTAACGCGCGATATATTTCGCGCTATTAACGCCTAAGGAAGACCTAATCCTATTATAAATCGTTCCAAATTGATTCCAGGAAGCTAAAATGTCATATTTTATTCGTTAATAGACTCAAAATCTATCACTTTGTACTTATTATGACGTATGGGGGGATGTTTTCACAAAAAAATCTTTTTTTTTTAAATTATTTTAACTTTTTCTGATTACGTTTGAATTTTTCATGTTATTACTGCTTCATAGATCTTAAAAGGCAGTCGGAGCCTTCAGGCCTTCACCCTGACACAAGCAGTCTTGTAACCTTATATTTTCAAAAATTTGAGGAACAATTTTGGTGAAGTTTTTCAAATAAGAATAGGTCGACATAAAAATAGTGCTTTCAGGCCGAAACTATCTTATAATATCATAATTATATAAACAAAATTTATGCACGATGTGTTCTTTTGATTTTTACTCACTGGTTGTCACCCGCCGCCCTTCTAACGACCTTTACCCGCGATAGAACGGGGCCTTTAGCCGTGATGAACATTTAACAATTTAACTTTAACTTCTCAGGTCCGGAGTGGGAGTCAATACGACATTTTTTTCAAAAACCTTTCTTTTGTTCGAAAAACAATTCAAAATGACTCCTTCTTTTCAACCGTTTCCTCCACGTTTTTTTTCCGACTTTCGATACGATAGTAACCGAATATTTGTGCTCGGGGTGGGTTATTTTTTCTTCAGACAAGTTTCGACTTTTTAACTAGCCATTTTTGACAGAATTTTTTTTATATCATTTGAAAAATATTGTTGTCCTGAGCTTAAATTTGAAAAGATATTTCACCTGTGATCATTTTTCATAAAGTTATGGGGGTTTAAAGATTGCCATGTTGGCGATTGTGACCAATTTGGGACAATTAACGCGCGATATACTTCGCGCTTTTAACGCGTAAGCGGAGATTTAATCCGTCTTGGAAATCGTTCCAAATTAGTTGAAAGAAGCTTATTTGCCATAATTGATTTGTTATAAGGAGCAAAATCTATCCTTTCGTACTTTATGTGGCGTGTGGGGGATGATTTTTATAAAAAAAATTTCAAATTTTAGAAAAAAAATGTTCATTTTGTTTTAATACATTTAATTTCCTAATGTTATTACTGCTCCATAAACCTTAAAAGGCAGTCGGATCATTCAGGGTTTCGCATTGATACAAGCATTTTGTTTTCCATAAGAACATTCAGTTGATATTAGATTTGTATGTATTTAATAAGCTGGAACTTTACGCACAATTATGACCTTTTTTCAGATTTCGGAATAATATTTATATTTTCAACTTCAGAACCAAAAACTAAGTCATCAATTTCAATTTTCGTTATCGTGCTTGTTTTGAGTGGGGTTAATTTTGTGAAAGTTTTTCTGAAAATCGTTCTTAAGCAGTGAAGTTGTACACACCTGTGCTGTTATAAAATTTTACATTTCCTTCAAAAAACATCATATTGAGGCCAAACTGTGCACTGGATAGGTGCACCGTTGGTGTGTGTAGAAGGTCAATAAAATCTGAAATGTAAGTTTATTCCCTCTGAGCGGATTCCACAAAAGAAAAAGGGTTACGCAAAATCGTGATGTATAATGTAGTGATGCAAGAGCATTCCGGTAATTCTAAGTGATTTCCGCAAAAAAAAAGTGTTTTCCCAAAATTCGGCCGCTTTTGGAGCAATTATGAGCGATAATACATTTTAGCGATTTTTTCATGGAACCCAAAAAAAAACATACGGGAAAAGCCGTGCTGCTGATTCACTGACGATTTGGTCTGCAAATAGTAAAGTTGGCAGGTCGACCTCCTTTATAATTTGGCAGGTCGGCCTCCTGGCAGGTCTAAAATTTTTTTGAAAGCATTACACTTCAGACTGTAAGAACTGCCAGCATGTTTCCTATTTAGGGGCGTGTGATGTTAAATAAACCAATCAAAGTTGCAAAAAAAGGACAAAAGTTTACTTTAAATTTTTCAGCAAAGTTTTCCTGATAATAAGCAATAAAGTGGAAGTTTTTGTCTGTAAAATTGAACTAGCAGCAGACACTTTTCTCTCAATATAATAATTCTCAAATGAAGCAACCTTTTTAAAGTTATATTGAATGAAAGCTATCTTTGAACTGCTAGCTCTGTGCATACTAGGAACATAAAGTTTAAGTCAATTGCGCTTTTTTCTTTTTTATTGGTCTTTTTTCTATAAATCAAAAACAAATGAAAAAACAAATTGATGGTTCGACGCAAGCATTGGTGCTAGTCATTTGAACACGTTAAATTAAAAACAAACAGCGGTTTCTAAGCAAGTATCTCAGAGTTTGTTTCACAGAATGAGCAATGAAAGGACAATTCGTCAGGCTTTCGAATAAAATGAGGATTTTGTATACTTTGTATGGTTAATTTTTCATTAAAATATATTTTTTGCTGGAATCGGTGATTTTTGCTGGAATCGGAGTTGTGTTCTATGCTTGATCATATCCAGGGGCATCTCTAGGATTTCCAAGAGGGGGGGGGGTAATGGCAGATTCTCAAACAATTTCGAAAATTTTGTTGATCTTTCTTTTTTATCGGGACTTTTTGGAAAATTTTGACCAAAAAAAGTTGCGCTTTAGAAAAAATTTAGAGTCCGTCACCAAAAATGGATATCTCAAAATAGTACAAACCGGGGACCCTTTGGGTCGGCAGGGGGTCAATAGCCTGAGAGGGGGGAAGGTGAAGCGTCTGCCCCCCCCCCTCCCTAAATCCGCTGGTGATCATATCTCAGCTCTGTACTATAAAAACTGCTCGTTTTGAGGAATCAATATATGATGCAAAAGCGTAACACGAGTTGTTGCGGCACCCAAAATTGTTCTGAATTGAAATTGGGCATTTTATTGTTCCAAGAATTTTTAAAATTTGCAAAAAAATTTATGCTCTCGGGTGGTTTAATTTTCAGTCAAATATCGGCTATCAAAACAGTAATTTTTACCAATTATTCTTATTTCTTATTGAATATTTTGACTCGCTACATTTATATAGACATTTTACCGTCAAAAGTTTTTTGTGATGATCTGGGGGTGTGAATATCGCCAATTTGACCGTGCCCTGGTCCATTGTTTGCGTGCTGAAAACTTATGTTGCTGAAAGCGTAACGCAGTTTAATTATGAAACCTGCATTTCATTAAGTTTTAAAACTATTAAGACTGCTCGTATCAGAGCGAAGCCCTGAATGTTCCGACTGCCTTTTAAGGTTTATGGAGCAGTACCCGCACTGACAAAAATGGTTTCGGATCGATTTAAATTGATTTTAAATCGTATTTAAATCGATCCAAATCGATTAACAATGTACATTTTACGAACTTAAATTGATTTTAAATCGATTTAAGTCGATTTTTTTGAAACTTTTAAATCGATTTAAGTGTCTAAAAAATCAATTTAAACCGATTTGGATGGATTTTCCGACTCACTAAAATCCATCCGAAACTCACTCAAATCATTTTTTAATCGATCTTTTTGAAATTTTTAAATCAATTTAAGTGTCTAAAAAATCGATTAAGATCGATTTGGATGGATTTTCATACCCACTAGAATCATTTTTTTGCTAACAAGGCGAAAATAACACCCTTTAAAAATCGTTAAATTTTTTTATTCTCGATTTTTCAAATATAAACACTCGTGCCATATGTTATAAAGTTCAATAAAATTATCTACATGAATCAAATTTTAAGCTCGAAAAAAGGCAATGTAATTATAGAAAATTATTGTAAATCCTAGGTAACAAACAAGAAAAGGGTCAGAAAAATTAAAATTTGATCTCATTAATATGCAATTAAATCATAGAAAATTTTGAAGATAAATCAGATTTCGGGCAAAATTTCGGATAAAAGGAATCAAGAAACGGATCATTGTAGAAATTTATAGAATTTTATCGATATTTTGACCATTTCGCTTGGTCTTTTTTATGCTACAATACGCTATGGATGTAAAATGAAAAATGATAGGCAATGAATAAATGCAATAAAAATTCGAAACTGATAAATCTCGAAGGCAAAAAATCGATTTAAATCGATTTTAATCCGTTTTAATCCCCTTAAAAATAAAAACAAATTCAGACGGAAAAAAATGCATTTAAATTGATTTAAAATCGATTTCGATCATTTTTTTAGCTGGGATTTAAGATCAATTTAAATTGATTTTAAATCGATCCAAATCAATCTTCATCTTTTTTATTTAATCTTCGTACTTTTTTCATACTAAAATCGATCTAAATTTAATCAACGTTCTTTTTTCACACTAAAACCGATCTAAATTTAACCAACGTACTTTTTTCATACTAAAATCGATCCTAATCCATTTTTGTCAGTGCGGGTAATAACATAAATATCATTAACAAAAAAAACGTAAAAAAATATGAACTTTTTTTTTTAAATTGAAATTTTTTCCATGAAAATCATCCCCCCACACGCCATATAAACTAAAAAAAGAATAAATTTCGTTCCTTGTAACAAAACAATTTTGGCAAATAAGCTTCTTTCAACCAATTTGGAACAATTTCTAGGACGGATTGAATCTCCGCTTACGCGTTAATAGCGCGAAATACATCGCGCGTTAATTGTCCCAAGTTGGCCAAAATGGTAATCTTTAAACCCTCATAACTTTACGAAAAATGATCACAGGTGAAATATGGTTTCAAATTTAAGTTCAGGACAACAAAACCTTTTGAATGATTGAAACAAATTCTGTCAAAAATTGTTAGTTAGTCCGTCACCAAAAATGGATATCTCAAAATAGTACAAACCGGGGACCCTTTGGGTCGGCAGGGGGTCAATAGCCTGAGAGGGGGGAAGGTGAAGCGTCTGCCCCCCCCCCTCCCTAAATCCGCTGGTGATCATATCTCAGCTCTGTACTATAAAAACTGCTCGTTTTGAGGAATCAATATATGATGCAAAAGCGTAACACGAGTTGTTGCGGCACCCAAAATTGTTCTGAATTGAAACCAGGCGAGCTAATTGGGCATTTTATTGTTCCAAGAATTTTTAAAACTTGCAAAAAAATTTATGCTCTCGGGTGGTTTAATTTTCAGTCAAATATCGGCTATCAAAATAGTAATTTTTATTAATAGTAATCCCCTTAAAAATAAAAACAAATTCAGACGGAAAAAAAAGCATTTAAATTGATTTAAAATCGATTTCGATCATTTTTTTTAGCTGGGATTTAAGATCAATTTAAATTGATTTTAAATCGATCCAAATCAATCTTCATCTTTTTTATTTAATCTTCGTACTTTTTTCATACTAAAATCGATCTAAATTTAATCAACGTTCTTTTTTCATACTAAAATCGATCTAAATTTAACCAACGTACTTTTTTCATACTAAAATCGATCCTAATCCATTTTTGTCAGTGCGGGTAATAACATAAATATCATTAACAAAATAAACGTAAAAAAATATGAACTTTTTTTTTTTAATTTGAAATTTTTTCCATGAAAATCATCCCCCCACACGCCATATAAACTAAAAAAGAATAAATTTCGTTCCTTGTAACAAAACAATTTTGGCAAATAAGCTTCTTTCAACCAATTTGGAACAATTTCTAGGACGGATTGAATCTCTGCTTACGCGTTAATAGCGCGAAATACATCGCGCGTTAATTGTCCCAAGTTGGCCAAAATGGTAATCTTTAAACCCTCATAACTTTACGAAAAATGATCACAGGTGAAATATGGTTTCAAATTTAAGTTCAGGACAACAAAACATTTTGAATGATTGAAACAAATTCTGTCAAAAATTGTTAGTTAGAAAGTCAAAATTTGTTTGACTAAAAACACACCCTCGAGCACAAATATTTCGTTACTTTCGCTACGAAAGTTGGATAAAAAAATGAAGGTTTCGACGCTTTTACAGAAGTAAGTAGACTCTGAGAAAAATACTGGGAAGTTTTTGAATACACCTGGAGTGTTGACTGAAGCGTTTTTTTAATGACAAATCACTCCCCCTCATCTGACCTTTTTTTGTGGCAGTTCAATTTGTCTGGAGATAACAAGCCAAACAACTATTTAGTTGCTTCCCTCAGCGTGATCGGATTAATTATCTTTAAAGATAATTCAAAAGAGGCTGTTGGGTGATGGCTTGTTCATACGAGATATGAACAAGCTATCCCTGCTCTAACAACTAATTAATTTGAAACAGGAAGAATTATCCAAATTTTTTTTGTTTATTTTCTTCGCGGAACAAAATTAAATTTGAAAAAGTCGGAGGAAACAGAAAATTTGAATGAAAAGTTGTTGATGGAGTCAGATTGTCTGTAGTTTCTAAATTGGGACAAGCTTTTATTCTCTAAAACAAAAAGGTCAACTTCAAAAGATTACGCTGGGAGACATTTCTTACCTTCAGCATTTCATTAGATAAAAGAACTGTAGTTTCCTAAACAGTTGATGAAAATAACAAGACTCAGAGGCTGCCCTTAATCTCTTAAGCCATTTTGTAAAGAAAAAAAAACAGGAACCTCCAGTTCTGTTTGCAGGCAAAAGAATTATTTTCACCAGTTCCTGCCTTTAATTAGTTTAGGTCAGAAAATAATTACATTTAAATCCCACGTTTTATGCTGCGGGATTTCTCATCTGATGATTTAAATATATAATTATGAGTTCGGTTACGTAGCAGCATTTAGACAACCGCGTATTCGTACTCGTCAGTCAGCAGACAAATACTGTATTAACCAATCAGAATCGAGATGAGAAAGCAAACTTTAGAAATAAATAATAGTTACTTATTTATTTCTTCCTGTCTCGATTCTGACTGGTTGAAACAGCATTTGTCTGCTTACTGACGAGTAGGACTACGCGGTTGTCTAAATACAGACCGCACTCCATAAGTTCATGCCGTCCGTATACGAAATGACGGTTCTTGTTCAAATAATAAAATCAAAGCATCGAAGCAAATATATTTTTCACATTTTAGAGTTTTTAAGCCCCGTATTCAAAACGAATTAAAACTTTTCTATGATGGTATCCTATCTCTAGAGGAAAATTTGATGACGCAGAAAATCAGTTTTTATAAAACAAATTTTCTGCTTCAGTATTTCTGTCCCGCCTACGTGGAGGCAATGGCTAAGAAGGGACAGTGGAAGAAGAAGACTATCATTGCTTGGGAAAAGTTCTTCGATTTCATTCGAGCAGCTATGGTGCATGGCCTCAAGAAGCGAAAAGGACACTCATCCATATCAAACACCACATCCGCATTAAATACTGCCGCTGAAAAGAACCACAACTCACCCTCCTCATCCCAATGACTCATCCGACCCATAAACTTACTCGCATCCAAATTGATGATCAGCCGAAACTGATGATTATACAGCAAAACCTGTTTGAAATGTAATCTGTACTGAACTGATGTGTCAAAACATAATCACGACGTCACTCGATTTTCTTATTTTGGAGTGAACGGATATGCTTTGAAGTCAAAACCAGCTTTCTAACTGCGTTTGTTTTTGTATGAACAAATTTTTTCAAAAGATGTGTATGTTTTGTGAACCATCCTCTTTTAAGTTTTATTCAATTCCAGAAAAAGTGTCCGCTTAAAATAAAAAAATTATATGATTTGTTAATTTTCCAGATTTTTTCAGGAAGGATATTTACTGAGCTCACTAGCTGGTGTTAAGGTACAACGTGTGATAGAGGGGCCCATGAATGTAAAGGGGTCCCTGTGTAAAATTGTGCTTCGAAAGTGTTCAATTTATTGCCACTGTGATGCCATTTAAAGCGTCAAATATTTTAGCGCAAATGAGGCATGTTAATTACTTTTGGGGAAAAAGTCTTGAAAACGATGGAGCAACGTCCATTGAAACACTATACTTTCTATATTTGCGTAGAGTTAGAGTGATTTGGGACCCCTCTGTAATTTTAATGAAGATTAGATTTCAGGGGAAAATAAGTTAGATTTGAACTTTGATGTCTTCAACATCTTTGATGAAATTTTCAAAAATATTAATGAAAACAGGTGCGGATTTGGGGGGGGGGGGGGGGGTATTGGCGGACGCCCCCTTCCCTCAGGGATTCGACCCCCTGCCGACCCAAAGGGTCCCCCCTTTGGTACTTTTTAAGAAATCCATTTTTGACCGACCGACCCTAAAATTTTTCTAAAGGCGCCTTTGGCGCCAATATATACTAACTTTGAGGGGGAGCACGCGCCAAAAAAAACGCGATTTTTTTGTCAAAATTTTTCAAAAAGATTTTTTGACTGTTTTTTCAAAAAGTTGCCTGCGGCGCAGAAAATTTAGCCTATATAGGGGCAAAACAGTGCTTTGGGAGAGCTCGAAAAATCAATTTGGTCGACCAAAAAAAAGGTCGTCAAGTTTTTCGAATTTTTTTTGAAAATCCCCCCCCCCCCCGTCGAGAAAATCCTAGATCCGCCCCTGAATGAAAATGTTTTTTAAGTCTTCCCCTTACACTCAATATATAATATCTTTTGAATCTACTAACACATTGTTTGGACCAATTTTCTTATCTCAAGTCAATTGGGAATAATATCTGATCTTGGTAATTTCACTGGTCTGCAAAATTGCACAAAAAGGCAAATCTCAAACTCGTTACGAAAAATGATCAGAGGTTGAATATGATCACACTATGAAAAATGGTGGTATGAGAAATGAGACCTACATTTTTCACGGTTTTTTTAAAAAAAAATTAGCTCAGGCATCACTTTCGTTCAGATGCTATTGAAAAATTGGTCAAAAACAGTTAATTAAAAAGAATAGTCTGCATGAAAAACACCGCCGCAAGCATAAACATTCCGGCGTCACTTTCTTGGAAATACGGAACAATGAGTGGTTTTTCAGGAGTTAATTACTTCAACAGAATACGACGCCGATTCAATAAAGTACGTTTGATGTTGTTTCTTGCTTTATTTTTTAAAAGCAGATTTTAGTCACAAATCTGCCTAGTTTGTCTATTCCATGTTATATTTTTCAGCCCAATATTGAGACACGGAAGTCAAGGCAAAACACTAAAATCCTTATTTTAGTACAATCTAACATGCTATATAAAAATTAGCATAGCGATAGTTACAATAAGCAACACTCTGAACACCAAATTTTCATCTATTCAACTATCAATTTCTAAGACGCCAGGAACCGGAGAATTTTTTTTTTTCAGTAATTTCGTCTTGGATTAACGCTTTCAATTTGTATATTTATAAAACCTTTTCTAAAATATGGAGACGGAATTTGATATGGAATAATGAGTGTATTCTTCAACCGTATAATTTTGTTCTTTTCATTCTTTCAGTTACTTGAATATGGTTTAATGAAGGTGTAATCTGGCATAAAATCTCCCGGGGGCTAAAGAAGGCGGTCCTTTTCACATTTCTAGTGATATGAATTCTCCTCCGGTCTGGTAGTTAATAGCACCCGTTGAACTGAGGGACTGATATGATCATGGTTGCAATTACAGATAAAACGGACACTTTTAGAAACACACCCTTCATAAGGCTAACTTAGAACGACGATAAAGTTCTGCCCGGAGAAATATAGTTAAACTTGGATAAACGAATGAGTTGAAAAATTTAAAGCTTTTCAAGCTTGTATCAAAGGAAGTACAATGTGGTGTCCTCTGTTTCGACCCCGTAACATTTGACCCCACCAGTTTTTAGCTCAGATAATTTCACACTATGTATTTACATAGTGTGAAATTAATTTTTTTTGTTGTTGCTGCTGTTGATGATATTTTGGTTGCTATTGTTGTTTTGGTTTTGTTGTTGTTGTTGTTGTTGTTGTTGTTGTTGTTGTTGTTGTTGTTGTTAGAGTTTTTTGTTGTTGTTGTTGTTGTTGTTGTTGTTGTTGCTGAAGCTTTTTTGTTGTAGTGAAATGTTCTGTTTTAAGGCAAACCATTTGATCGTAAGCAAGCGATGAAAAACATTTTACACAAAAAAATTCTAGGAAAACGCTTTCTTGCCGTCATTATAAACAGTCCCAATTATCTAAGCTTGAAAAAATTTAAGGAAGTGCTCAGAAATTTGGTTCGATTGGCGCCCAAAGCTTTGTATCCGGACCCTAAAATAATTACGTGTCGCATTGCAAATGTGCTGGCTCTCACGTTGCTGGAACCTGATCTAAACTATATTTTATGATTGGATAAATTACATATTTTACCACTGTAAAGTATTTAATATTGACCAATCATGATCCATCTAACCAACAACCCACTTATTTGTAAGTGCTGAAATTACTTGTAATTTCAGCACCAGAGAGATTTGAATTTAACTTAGAAATTAGTTGTCTCTCCAAGAGAACTTCAGCAGCCGCAACAAACCAGTATACCCTAGATCTATTGAGCCTAGCAGAGACTAGTTAAACACCCTGAGACTAGAAAGTATAAGAGTAAGATTAGGATCGGTATTAGACTAAGAAGTTGCACGAATCTATCCGGCCGAAAATAAGATAGCGTGACGAGCAGACGGTGTACCCTATCCGAAATTACTCTATGAGTTAACCACATCGGTTCTAACTCATCTGGTGCGACCATAAGTCTCGAATAAGACCTTAATAGCTTAGAACTAACCAAAAATAGATTAGAATTCAGACAAAACATTTTCAAAATGTTATACGATAATAATTTAATCGAAATGTCTCTACGACTCAATAGATCAGAGCCGATATTCCGAACAATAATAGAACTATCCGGAATTGGAAGAAGACCTCTTACAAGAGACGACATACGACAAAGTAGAAACTTACCATATAGTTTTATGATAGTACGGCAAAAGCCAACACAAACTTTTATATTGAGAATCTTATTAGCAATGAATTTAGATTTTCATCTGCAAACATAACATTTTGAAGTCAATCTTCATGATCATTTCAGGCGCTAAACAAAATTATTATTGTACAATAACAATTGATAAAAAGATCTCAGATCGTTTTCTTAATTTCTGCAGTCTTATATAAAACATATTTGAAAAATATTTATTGAAAATGAAAAGAAAAATTAGTAGCATGACAATAAATTGTTAGTAATCATAAATCATCTGTTGTCCCAGCTTCATCACTTAAACATAACAGCAATCATAAGCTCACTAATACCATTAGAATACTAAATCTTTTTCTTAAATAAATTAGAACCATTTTAAACTTAAATTCACTTAATTTTAAAATCAGATCATCAAGGCTTATCCTTGGATCTCAATTAATTCTCTATTTCATTAAATTTAAAACCTGATCATCAAGGCCTATCCTTGGATCAAAAAGAACAATTTTGTTCTCCCCCACCCACTTAGCAAGTGTCTAACGATACACTATCCAACCCTTCCAAAAGACCCAAAATTAATAGAAATTTTTAAAAAAAACTAACCATTCAAATTAAGATAAACATTGAAAAACTTCGGTTATTCATCCTTCACGTGAACCCTCCTCATACCAGACCCAGAATAGATCTTAGACTTAGTAAGTTTAAAATAGTATCTAACGAACTACTTGCGTTCTAATTATACCTGAACCTTGTGGATCGATTTACTATTCTCCAACCCTTGAACACAATCACTACCCCTAAGTAAGATTAAGTAAGTTAACACCTTAGCTTAGACTAGCCACGAGAAAGTAAAAAATCATTCTTCGGAATCTATATACTTTTCTCTCCAACCCTAAATAAAAAGACCCAGGTTAAGCTAACCAAAAAATCGTTAGGACTAACAGTCTAAGAAAATAGAAATATCTAACAACTTTCTGCATCTCTCATCCTAAACCTTATGTCATTCAAAAATCTAGGAAATAAGTAAACAATCGTTTTACACAACTGTGAGATAGATAACAAAAAATACGATCTTGTCATCACACCTCATACACAAACAGTTGGATACATTAGAACAAAACGACAAACAATAAAAAGAAAAATTATAAGCAAACAAAGACAAATCACACGAAAAAAATTTTCAAAAAATAGAAACGCATTTTCCGAATCAGAAGCCAGCAATTGAGACGAACTCTACAAATTAAAAGAATCAATTGATAAAAATTGTCCCATTCACGATCAATTATATTTTTCCTATTCAGAAACAATTCAAATTCATCAAAAAGAGGAAAAAGAAGAATAACTGGTATAACTGGAATCAACCAATAAGACACATTGATAGCTATATATTAGCAGTCATCAAACGAAAAAATGAGCCACACTCAAAGTGACGATAGTCCAGATGACGAAGAAGTTTACCCCTTCCTCATAGATGCACCCGATAATAGAGGGCAACATGATTTTTGCAAGAATTTACTTGTAAATTTGTTTGATCCCGGAATCAGTCCATGTAAATAGAATTCCCAGATGAAAAAATCAAAAGACAAATTATTGAACATTATTTGAAAGACATATGTAACTTAACACAACAATATGGAATCTACACCATAGAATTCAGCACACCATATACGAATCATCGTAAATATGTAATTCAAACAGATGATCTTGAATTAGAATTTTCAAAAGTATTCCTAGAATATATCAAAAGCATACAATATCATAACTCATAAAGAGCAAACTCTATATTCACTAATGAAGTTTTTGCAATAATATATACCTATATCTCTATATTAGAAAAAACAGAATTTCAAAGTATCTCACCAACTGAAACATCCAAACATACAAAAGTACGACATGAAATCTCATTATTTTCAACTTTTCTACATATAATCAAAGAAAATTTCACTAAAGACGATGTTTCACAACACACAAAACATGACTTACAAAAAATGTTGGCATGGTTTATAATAGATTATTTCACACTTAATTTAGACTTAATTTCACAAGCAAGAAAAAATTTCAGACCTCAAAATTCAAATGATGACACTGCCATTACAGAACAATCAGACTACGTTTGGGACCCTGAATGGTCTCATGCTACATTTATAAATATCCCACAATCTTTCTCAAGTCAAGCATTAAGTACAATATCTTACCACAGAGATTATGTAAAAGTAGTACCACTAACCATTGATGCAACACCATTAAACTACAATACATTTTTATCTGATACACGAAATAACAGTTTAAATTCGATCGTCATACACAATGAAAACCTTAATTGAACTAGAAATCTTACACAACAAGATATTCAAACACCATCACACTTCATAAATGAAGAAATTGTCCAAACAACAACAACTACACAACAAAGTATTTCACCAATACACCCAAATTTAACAACACCAAGAAATACAAATACTTCACTGACACAAGTAACCTTACAATCAACCGTTAAACCTTCGGTTGTTCCAAAATATTCACATATGGATTATCAAACATATAGACCAATGACAGTACAGTCAAAAACACGAAAATCATTCACAAGAAACACCTTTGCAGAACATAATAATAATTATGCTCACAAACAAAAATCAAACTACCCCCCACGAAAAAATAATAATCATGTATGTTCTCACTATTGGGATAACCCAATGACAACCACCAACTCAGTAAATTTTCAAACTAATTCACATCCTCCACAGGATCCTAGTGAAAATTACCCATTCTTTTAACAAAATAAAAATAAAAAGCAAGCACCTCATCATACGGATTATTTATCATCTGATGATGATTATTTACAACCAGACATTTTTGCACCATATACCCAGGAATATCGCACACAAGGATCCCGACGACCTCATACATACAATAGAATTTTTTCTCCAAACCCAACAGATACACGAAATCAACAACCAATACATATGCCAAATCCAACTAATACACAATCTTTTCAACCGATTCAACCACAAAACCCAATGAATATGCACTCATATCAACTAACTCGAATGCAAAATGAAATAACGCTTCCATATTACCTTCAGCAAGACGAAATAACAAAAAATCAACTTTCACATTTTTCACAAGTGCCAAATGCCGCAGAATCACTACAGATGACAATGAATCCATACCTCATGGGTGAATCATCAAAAAAATCCATTAAACCACTGATGGTATTTACGGGAACAGATTCTCAATATTCTGTAGAAGATTATTTAAATGCAGTAACAGCAAATTTAATTTTAAATATAGGACCTGATCCAATTAATACGCCACTACATCAAAATTGGATACATAGACGCACAGCATTGATACAAACAACCTTAGATGGCGCAGCCCAAAAATTGTTTTCAGTATTACCTATAGAAATAAACTCAGACTGGAAAAGATTTACACAAGAATTTTCAAAAATGTTTGACTCCGAAAGAAATAAACAACACCAAAGAGTTTTATGTAATGAATTTCGCAGATTACCAAATGAAACCATCAAACAATTAGCAGTACGTATCGAAACACTAGTTCGAAAAGCATATTCACTTAATACACATGACTATAAAAACACAAAAATGACAAAAATTTTAATGATGACCTTAACACCTCATTTAAGGAAAATAGCAATAAAAAAGAGAGCATCTCATCCTTCCTCAATTCGAGAGCCAGGTTTAAATTTTCGAAAACTAGTAGACAAACTAGAGCAAACGGAAATCACAATGAAACTTGAAGAAACAGAAAATCTAAAATTACAATATGTTAATCGAATTGAAACAAACACTACGCATATAAATAACATACAGGAATCAGATACAGACCTGGTTGAAAAAATCACTGAAATACTAATTATTTATGAAAAACATCCAAATTTTAAAGGCAAACCATCTTTCAAAAAATGGTGTAATTATTGCCGACGATACGGACACAGTATTTCCGAATGTAGACAAAAACAACAAGATAACCAAAATAAACCTCAAAAGCATAAAGAACCAAATAAATCGTTCTATCAATATATGAAAAAAGATCAAAATCTACCAAACAAAAATATATATAGTAACAGCAGTTCAGGAAAACCACTTCCGAACAACACCAACTACACAAGGAATCAATCACCATATAACTCAGGTTATAGAGGAAGATCACCAGAACGAAGAAATACACAAAATTCTTCACAAAATAATTATATCGATCAAATAGTCAAAATAACTATTCGAGATCAAATTCCAATGCAACACAATTTGTTTCTAGATCCAGTTCCCAATCAAATCCAAGAAATAAACGCTATTCCAATAATCAATCACGAAACTCATCATACAACAGAAATAGAAACTATTCACATAATAGAAATAGAAGTTATTCGAACAATCGAAATCAGAATTACCCGAACAATCGATCAAGAAATAACTCGTATAATAGATCAAACTATCACAGATCAAATGACAATTATCAAAACAAATCACGGAACAATTCACAAAATCGAAATTCAAGTTATAATAACCGTTATAGAAATTATTCCCAATCACCACATAGGAGTAATAACCATTATAATAATTCTAAACATCGATACAGAAGTAGTACACCAAAACATCAAAGACATATTAATCAAGTACAGTCAAATGAAGAAACAACATCAGACCCACCAGCTATTGATGACACAGGAAGTAACGAACTACAATTAATCAAATAAACTGTGGATCATCAGATACAGAAAGTGATACAGAAAATACCATCTCCGTAAATATGATAACAGTCAAAAACGACTATGAACCTATCATATATGAACAACTTTTTACATCACATATATATGAAAATTAATTCGAATTCCTTCACAATTATTATAATGAACCCATTAATACTACACAAACTGCACAAGAAATAAACGCGGTAATTAAACCCGATGAAAAAGACAAAACAAAATGTTCAAACACAAATCAAATTTATCAAAATATACAAAAAGAACAACCCAGAGAAAAAATTTTGACAATACCGTTTCTCTTAGAAAAACCAAGAAACAAAGAATTTCAACCACCATATCTTGAAATTGATTTTTTAATTGATTCAGGAGCAGAATCAAACATAATTAATATTCCCACATGGAATGAAATCAAAACATTACATCCAAAATTAACGCCTCTTGCAACATCTAGTAAACTAGCAACAACACAAGGATCAACATTAGTAAATTATGGAAAAATCCAATTATTCCTTCTCCCCACAAGAACAATGGAGCAAATAAAATTCTAAACAAACCATTTAAACAAATACTTCATATTACTGATATTAAGCACAATATCCTTGGCATACCATTTATATCAAAATATATACCAACAATCAACATCCTTAATAGTAAAATACTAATCAAAGATAAGTACACAAAAACAAAAAATACAGCTCTAACATTTTTTCAAAGATTAAATAAACAACCACCATTCTTCTCAAAAATTTATCCAATTTATAACCAACAACGGAAACACCTGAAACCACTATCAGGAAATATATAATTTTTCAATAAAACAAGTTCACCAATATGATAAAAGTCAAAATAAACAACAACTTTTTATGTCAGACTTTGAATTTAAACCTATTCACAAGTTTTTGAAAATCACGATTTCATCTATAAAATATTTGAAAAACTCGAATTCCGACATCATTTCGTTACACGTGTATAACAATACACCGTATCAAGTAACATTACCCTTAGGACTTTTAGGATATTGCAAAACAAACGCTACAATCTCACCCATACATGAAGTAGCCTACCGCAAAAAAAATATACTCCAATTATTAGATATTTGCCAATCCACAATTCTTAACGAAGAATTATCCATAAATAACATAATAAATAATGAAAAGAGAAACATAGATTATTTCCCAAAAATAACCATATTTTAAACAAACATTCAATATAACAAATTACACAAAAGAACAACAACAATTTTTAACGATGTTTAATTTTGAACACTCACAAATTACACAAATCGAATTTGACAAACTAGCAAAACAACTGTTAAAATATTCAACAGTCTACGCAACATCAAAATTTGATATTGGGAAAATCAGTTCATCACTACATCTCCCGTGAAAACCTGACGCAGTTTTCAAAAAATAAAGAGCTAGTAAAGTACCAATTCATTTACACGACAAAGTAAATAGATTACTAGATATTTTAGAACAATACAAAATTATCTCACCAGTAAATAAAGAAGAACAACCAAAAGACAACATATTTATTGACCCTGTTATCCATAAAGGAGAATCATTAAAAATAGTTTTAGACGCTAGATACCTCAATTCACTAATTGACGAATCGAAATGCAATTGGCCTAATGAACCAATACAAGTTATCTTAACAAAAATAAACGGAAAATACTTTACAACCGCAGATATGATTAGTGCATACAATCAAATGCCACTAGATGAACAATCACGAAGATTAACACAATTTGTTATTGGAAATCAACAATATGAATTTAATCGCCTATTCTATGGAATATCCATAGGACCAGCAGCATTTTCAGCTTTTATGAGCAAAATTTTTCGACCACTAATACTCAAGAAAAACGCAATCACCTATTTAGACGATGTTTTTATGCAATCACAGACAAAAGAGGAAATGTTCAATGTTTTAGAACAATATCACCAAATACTTCATAACGAAAATCTGAAGGCCGCCCCCGATAAATCACACTTCTTTTTGACAAGAGTTAAATTCTTAGGACATAATATAGAAAGAAAAACAATCACTCCATTGAAATCACGTATAGACGCTATTCAAAAACTCCAACCACCAACAAATAAAAAGAAAATCCAAGAATTCCTTGGAATGTTAAACTTTTTAAGCAAATATGTTTATAAAATGCAATTATATCTACGACCATTCTATAATATACTTAGACAACAAAATAATTTTGAATGGAATACAGAACATCAAGCACAATTTGAAGAAATTAAAAAACTTTTGACCGAACAAATTTCAAGCACATTTCCAGATCCAAATCAACCATTCTATGCAATTCGCAATGCTTCAAATTTTGGCATCGGCGCAGCATTACTACAATCACATAGTGGTACAAATAAAATGAACCTTATATCAGCAAATTCCCGATTATTCACACAAGCAGAGCTACGACTCTCAACTCTAATGAAAGAATGTACAGCTATAATTTATACACTTACAGAATATGAATTTCTGATACTTGGATCAAAACATCCAACAGTTCTATTCACAGACCATAAACCAATCATTTTTCTCTTTACACAAAAGTCAAATCCCAATCACCGAATTTATAGATTTCAATTAATTCTAATGAAATTTCCAAACTTACACACAGTTTGGACAGCAGGAAAGAATCTTGCATTACCAGATACATTAAGTCCAAATACACAACCTGAATTACTTACACGAAAAACTAGAGTTGAACTACCCAAAAATATTAAATTTTACCTTGCAAAAGACGAAACATCACCCCGACTAGAATGCAAATATTCAGTAAAAACTGACATTGACCAATCACAAATAAATAACCTACAACATTTCCCACTTTACTTAGATTGCCAAAATAATCACTACGAAGTTGATCTACTAGGAACATCAACTTTCAAACCAATTCCATACTCACAATGGATAAAAAATAACACCCAACAAAAACGAGTAAAACACATAAAAAAGACTTTTTTCCATTAATTGAAAAAGAAAATTTAACTGATAAAATAAATTTATCAGGACCACAAACAAATGATTCAAAATACACAATAAATCAAGTTTTTGACCTCCATGACCCACTTGACACAATTCCCCTATCAAAATTAGAAATTGAAAATATTTTTCTCACTCAAACAGATAAAATTACACTTGAACTCTTGAAACAATATCAAAATCTTGACCCAGTAATTAGACAACTAAAATCATGGCACAAATACAAAACTAAGGCCGTAAAAGCAGATACCACAATTTTAGGAAATAAAACACTCCTCCGATATTTCCGAAAATTTAGTAATACAACAATTATGGAAAACACAGACCTTCTAAAATATCAATTAAACGATTTTACAGTTCCCTGTCTCCTTTTAAGTATGATACTAATAGCTTTTAACATTTCACATACACAAAACACTAAAGGACACTCTGGATCAGAGAAAACATATTCAAATTTTACACAAAATTTTTATTTCCCAAATGCACCAATTTGGATAAAAGTACTATGCAATGATTGTATAGTATGTCAGCTAAATAAACCTTATCCAAATCAAAAACAAATAGCACAAAAACAAGGTTTTAAGGGACAAAGTTTATATTTTAACCATCGTATTTCATTCGATACAAAAGGACCAATTTCACCATCCTCTGAAGGAAACTCCTACATCATGGTAATTGTTGATGCATTTACACATTTTGTAGCACTCAACCCAGTACCACCTTGTAACGGTTATTATGCTAACAAAGCACTTTATGAACACTGGATAGCTAAATTCGGATTACCCGAAATCTTAGTTACAGACAACGGTACAGAATTCATAAATAATGAAATCATCTTACTATGTCACTTATATAACATCAAACACAAACCACGTACATCTCATGCACCTTGGACAAACGGTTTAGTCGAAGGTATGGACCGTTCACTACAAGAATATCTTAGATGTATCATAAATGGAAATGATACAAGATACACAGAATGGTCAGCAGATGTAAAATTATTTCCCTTAGCATATAATTCTCAAATTACGACAACTCTAGGAATGTCACCATACGAAATGATTTTTAATCAAAAGCCACGTAAACCAATTATGTTTACAGCAAACTCTCACAAAAATGCACAAGGTCATTGCCAACCAAATAAAGACTCAGTTTGTTATAACCTACTTTTACACACGCATTACCTTCACCCACAAATCCTTAAATTAGCCTCCGGTACACACACCAAATGGATTTTAAATAGAGATAAAAAACACAATGAAATTTACCAAAGGGTAACAAAAAAATTGTTACAAAGGCAAAACATTAACGAACAAATTAATTCACGCTTTACACCAACCTCAGATTTAAAAATTGGAACAATTGTCTTAATACCTAATTTTAATACACAAAAAGGAATTTCCAAAAACTACAACCCCTTCGCAAAGGACCATACCAAATAATTGCCAAACCCACTGACGTAACATATAAAATCACCGATTCAGACCAAAAAGAAATTGTTCAACATCGGAACAATCTATTGCCTTACTACCCAAAAGAATACGCACTACGCGAATTAACTCAATTATTTTCTTTCACAGGTTTAAAAGTTATTCAAAATCACCCACATACGGAAAAAAAATAAATGAACAAAACGACATTCATCATGGAAAACAAAACACAAAACCAACTACAACCCAAAACAATACAAAAAAGCTAGATCAAAAAATACCTCAAAAAGAAAGGAAAAATATGAAAATGATAGAAAAAATTTTACCACAAGAACAAATCGAGAAATCAGAACATAGAGAGTCATCACGACTTAGAAATCAACCACGTAAAAACTACAAAACATTCATCCCACAATCTAAAATATTGAAGAAAGTTGAATTTCAAAAACAATTTTAATTTTAAAATTAAAAATCTTTGCACCTCTCAATCATTCTAAACTTTCATTTTTCAAAATAAACTGCTGACAAACACGCAACAATTCTAGTTCAAATTTAGCCAATAGGAATCATTCAATCCGTCACCTTCTATAACTATAACAACAACCAATTAGACAAAAGATATTAAACTCCAGGCATATCTATAACTATAACTTTACAACCTCCAGGTCAAAAATAAGCAAACCACTCAAACTTGACAACTAAAATAAATACCACCATAATATCATAACCCTCTCTTATCTAATAACGCAAAGATCAACAATATTTTCCCAACGTAGACCTCAAAAACCCCCAAACCAAAAATGATAAATTAGCCTAAAGTAAAAATACGACCATATTAATTTAGCCTAAAGTACAAAAATCTCAAAAATACCCCAGATCACCTAACAAATAAAAATAAAGCAAAGAAGACCTCCCGAACACCATAAAATTAGCCCCCAACAACTTTTCACAAAACTCAACCCACTTGTCAAAAAATCAATAAATAACTCGACCACACTTGAAAATCGCCACAAACAACAAAAAAATATTCGACCAAGAAATCATTTCTTAAATGCTCTTCTCTCGATCAGTAAATATCTTTAAACATACAATTTTCAACATTTTCATAAACTTTTCTACAATACTTAAACTTTTGTTCATATTTCTCTTTGATACGTTTGACACTTTTATAATAATTTTAATCAATTTTTGCAACATTTTTTAAATTTTCTACTTCCTATTTGAAATCTATCTCCAACTTTCCCAAATCATTGACCATATTCACAGGTACGATAACCCAAAGTTTATTTAAATGATACGAACAATTTTTAGTAGAACAGATATTTTTTTACTATTTTTGATTTTTTATAACATTTTTATCATCCCTAATATTGACAATGTGCAAATGTATAAAAAAGGCAATAATCACATTCGCCTTAGCAAAAATCCTTTTAATTCTTTTCCTTGAAGAATACTACAATAAACATAAATTTTTTCACTAGGAAAAATCAATCAGAATACCTTCAAAAATTGCTAACCAACAATCACACAATCAGTCTTCACCGACATCATCCCAAGAAAACCCGACAAAACCTACAACTACCCAAAACCCCCAAACATCCACACGAATTTCTTTCCAAGATAACCTATACACTTTTGAAGAACGACACGCTCGCTTATCTGAACCATTAGAACCAGTTCAGCGACAGGCACCTCTAAGTGAACCAACATATAACTTGTACCCAACATTACACAAGAATTAAGTAGAATAAGAAGTATTAGTCAAAACCAAAATACACTTGAAATAAATAGACAAATTATACATCCACGACGAAATAGAAATTTCCAAACCCCCCGAGTTCATTTTGATATACCCCAATTCCCATCACCAATTACTCCAGACAAAAGCACATTACCAGAAACCCCTACACTTCTTTCACAACGTAGCACCTCAAGTATACCCTCAGATTACTTAGGTTCAACACCAACATCTGAACAAATACGTGACAATCCCTTTAACCCCCCCAACCAAACATCACGACTACCATATTGGACAACACACTCAATCACACAAGGTGAACCAAATTTAATAAATGACCCAATAGATATTTCTACGGATACAACAACATCATCATCACTACCAGAAACATTATCACTATCATCAACACCATCAATAAGCCAGATTTCACCGACGCCTTTCCCCCTAAATTTTCCAAATAACCTCGACGCTAGATATCGAGAACAATTATCAACAAATCTCCCTTTAAGATTAGATTGGAACACGTTCACAGCACCCCCACCATTATTTGGACAACATCCAGAAAGTAACCGACTCCACAATAGGGTACTCCATAGACTACAATATAGACAAGACATTCGTGACCATAACATCCAAACACTCCAACAAAATAGCCTACAATTAAAATTCGAAATCACGGTTAAACTTAACAACATTGTTCAACATCCTTACCCATTAAACCCACCCAATATAACAGCTCAATCGCTACCACCACCATTTATAACAACTGATGTAATATATAAGTACGACAGATATACCAAAAAGACAATTGGTTACATCACATTGTATAACCCATACTCAGGATTATCATACACTTGTATATTCTAAAAATATTGATATTTCAACAAATCTTTTTTCCAATATTTTCCGATCAAAACACAAATCCTTCTCCCCGCACAGGACCCAAGGACTTATTAGTAACACACTACGATTGTGAAGAAAATGAACAAAAAACACTACACAAAAATGCAATAAATCAAGTATCACAATGCGAAACGGAACCACAAGCTATAGAAACTACAAATGTAATAGCGACACTGTATTCAAAAACCCGAGCAACAACAGTCGCAGGATATAAATTTACAGCAACATTTTCCGAAAAGAAAGTACATTGTTCACAAGTTTCAAACGGAAATAAAAACCGACTTGACCACGAATCATTCTACCAAAGTAATATAGAACGAATTCTACATCTAAATCCCGATGATTGTAAAAACGAGCTACTCAGATTAGATAACACAAGAAATAAAAACACCGACAGAAAACTAGTATATTTTCAAATCTTTGCCGATTCTGTACATCAAGCAGAACTTGAAAGATATCAAGGACATATACAACTAGATGAAAAATACCCATACAACGGCGCACACGGAAGATTAACTTATGACATACACGATCAGCACCGGATACCACACATTGGTATAAATAATTCATCAAACTGCAAAGCAGACACAAAAAACAAAGGATATCAAGAAATAATGTTTTTCGATTGGAAAACACAACTTGAAAAAATACAACTCACACGAGATTTATCCGACAACACAATGATCTATCAAGGAATTAGATTACCTTGTAAAAACGATCAAAGTTATTGTGATCCTACAACAAGGACACAAGCAACAATTGTTTGGTTTCCCGAAGATACATGCACAACATTTCAAGTAGCAAAAATATTTCAAACACCGCTTGTCCCCTTGGATCCCTACACCGCTCATATGGGCTCGAATGATAAAATTTCACGAAAAATATTTTATACAATCAATTCCATATGAACAAGTCCATCCATCACGAAAACAAAGTACTGATTTTCGAAATCTCCATAATGTATAAAATAAATTAACACGTTTCCAAATATATCAAGAAACAGAAATTGCATGCAAATACAGAAACCAACTTTACAAAACACAATATTCTGAAAAACTAGTTGAATACGAAAAAGGTTTCGACATGACCACTGGAAAAAAAATTGACCCTTATGCCACAGCTCACCCTCTACACGAAGGAACATCATATATACCAGTTAACTTTCAAAAAAGCAATGGACAACCTGGTGGAAAACTAAAGCCACATGATACTAGAAGCACACGTTTATAAGACCTATCACTAATGAATAACACTTATTTTGGTAATATCCACTATGATATCCACTTAGATATGAAGTTAGACTACACGATTAGTCGAATTTTTCCAGAAATGTCACTCTCTGAATTAGAAACACTTCACCAACTATGCGAATTAGAAAGGACACAAATCCTACAATCACTCGCACTAGCAGTATTAAAAATAGCCTACGCAGGATATTTATTATCAGGAAATAGATCAAATTTTCTAGACTACGAAGGAAACATTCTATGGTTTTATACCTGTACCAAAAAAGTATCACCACTATATGTTTTTGAAGATAAACGATGCTATAAAAGAATCCCTATCTTTTATAAAAAATAAAGTACATTTCGTTGACACACTTTCAAGACGAACATATTTCTGGGATACCGCAGTCCCATGTGGATCAGAAAAAAGCCACAATGTAGTACAACTGAACCCTGATGAAGATAAATATTATCTTCTTACCCCATACCCCACATTAATGCAATCACTCAAAAAATTTTCACCCGAAAGGATTAGAGCTATTGCTCGAAACCCAAATATCGACTTACAATCAATTGGAATATATTCAAAATCAGATATCCAACACCACATTCCAAGAATTATTAACACAAATGGACACTATACAAAGACAATCAATTGATCAAAATCTACGAAAACTTGCCGAAACCGCAGGATTTGCAGATATTCATACTCAAGATTATAGCGGATACTTTAAAGACATTAAAGACTATATATATCTAAACGGTGAAAAATACAGACCTCAAGATATTTCACCTATAACTATTTTAGCTTTGTTACCCTAAAAAATGAAATTCTCGATTTTCTAGGATGGCCCTATTACATCTTAGAAAAATTAACCATCCTATACGCAATGTTTAACTTTATAGGATTTCTTTTTTCACTTCTAAAAGAAATCTATAACACATGCGCCATACCTACACAAGTAAATAGACAAGCAAGTGTAGCACGCATACTATTTGCAGGATTTTTTGGAATTTTTTCATCATCAATAAATAAAATTCTTCTAGACGCACAAATAAAAGAATATAATACAAAAATAGCGACAAGACAGAACACATATGACGAAGAACATAATAACATAGAAGTAACACCTACCGCACCACAGTTGCCACCCCTACCACATAACCATCCATTATCCTAGTCCCACGTAATTTCCGAAACCTAGCAATAACACATAAACTAAATTTTAGACCAAACATATCGCAAAGTCCCATACAACATATAATGACACATCATTCACAAAATGATAATACATATGAACAAATTATAGAACAACCCCAAACCACCGCTTTTCAGTCTCAAAATAATCATTTTTTTTAGCCCACGATGAGCCGACAACTTGGATCCCTACACCGCTCAAATTCCCACCCAACCAATCTCCACACTCCAATCCCAATAACCCCACTTTTTATTTTCCCACCACCCAATTTTCCAACTATTAATATATCATCAAGCATGAATTCGGATACTAACTCAGATATTTCAGTTTTATACTCCATCTCACAACTTAATAACTCTGATATAGAAACCCCTGACGAATTTGCAGACTCCGAACCATCTCCATCCAATAATTTTCAAACCAACTCCTCAGTTTTTTCAAAACCCCCTTTTCAACCAATCCCGCCAAATAACCCACTCCCATCGATTTCTACACCCTCTTATGCTTCACAAGTCACCCCAACCTACTCTTCATTTCATTCAGACCGATCATCCAATTCTCCAGATGCTCCCCAAATCTCCCAGGAACTAGATAATTTTATCACCCTACAACAACAACCCTTCCACCTTGAAAATTCCACCATAAATCAAATTTCATCCACAATAGAATCCTCAAACCCACCTACTCCTACACCCTCCTCAGCTTACACTGCATCATTAGCACAATCATCCACATCCACCGAAACATCGACTAGCACTCACCGAGCTTATCGCACTTTTAAACAAAAATTCCCGAATCATCCATTCCCTACTAAACCCAGAACAGCCTGCAAATATATTAATCACCCACAACACACCAACACGAAAGATTTTCTAGCAATCACCTTACCCTCATTCCCACAATATACTTTAAACACATCTAACGACACTAACGACACACGTAGTTTTGTAGATGAACATGTTTTAATGACGACACTTCACTGGACAGCGTAATACCATTTTACTAATCCCCTTTGCCTGCCACTATCTAGTACTCATAATGATATAGAAAAGAATAAAGATATGTTATATAGACTCACCGCAACACTAACACCTAGACAATTTACTTATGTAGGATATAGAAAATTACTAAAAACATTCACTGCACCTCGAGCTAATGAATTTACAATAGAATATTACGACCATTATATCACCGAACTAATCAAGACCAATTTCTGGATGACGACCGCTTCGCTAACCCACAACTAACAGAAAGATTCTTCATCAAAACGTCATATGTATTCACACTTAATATTTTTGATAGAAAACATGATCACATCATTTCTGAAGCACTAAATGATATTCAAGCTTACGAAAGTTTTAAAGAAAAATTTCAGTTATTTTCACTAACCTTTCACTTCCTTGCACGCGATTTGCACTGTTCACACGACATTATGTTACGCACTAAACAGACTCATACATATACATACTATCGCTTCAAACAAAATCATTTTGATTTACACACTCCATCAAGACAACCACACCATCGTTTTCAGTTTCTTAACTCGAAGTACACTTCACCATTTTTTCTTAATTTCACCTATTGCATCAAGGATACTAACCTCCAAGGCATTCTCCGCAATTATGACCCAATAACACCAATTGTATATATTTTGTCCCATCACGAAGACCTTTAACGCCGAAGAATCCAGACCCTTCCTTATTCCACATGAATTTATCCAGCCTATAGAAATCCCAATATTAGAATTTATTCACAATACTAAATATAATGACAAAATTATAACCTCATTCAAAACACAACTTATGAGTTTACAGTAGGCACCGACGAACTAAAAACCATTAGAGCACTTCAATTTCTTTGGCCACTGCTCCAAACTAAAAACATCATTCCCATACTAGCAAAATTACTAACAAATTCGGACATGATACACGACATCTTCCCCCACGGCTTTCTCCCAGACAATTAACAGGTAAGTATAATTTAAAAATATTCTTGACAAACGAATTTAAACTAGTACTAACCATTCTTTATTCATGTTTCTTTTACATTTTTAGTCTTCATACCACGATCATCTGCAAAAAACAGAAAAGAAAAATAAAAAATAAACTTGTTAAAATTCTTCTAAACTTCATTAATATTTTACACAAGATAATATGATAAAATTCATATCAAATGTAGTAAATTAATTTATAAATTGTTTCCCCATAAAGCAGTAAGTTTATTTGAAAATGAAACGATAAACGAAACAGTAAACGATGAAAATTTATAACTTTAAATTTCCCCCAAAAAATAGCAGTAAAATTGAAATTCTATGTAATAAATTGATACAATGAAAATGCAGTACTAACCTTTTGATATTTTCATTCATTCGCACAAGAATTCTATCCAAACTCGCACAGCTCGCCCACGAAGAATTGTTTAAATAATGATTTTAAGTTTTCACACTTAACAACTCTAACACACGATAACAAGTTTCAAACTTTTCTTTAACCCGGTTGGAAAGGAATTATATACTAAACCAAACTAACCAATGCAGCTTACTAAACACCACAAATCATAAAATAACAGCATGACTAAGAAAAGAAAACCAACGGTACCCAAACCGGATTAACCCAGTTTAAAACTGGATAATTTATTCTTTTGAAGACTATTATAAAGTCTAAGAAAGAAATAATAAAACACAAAAAAGTCGCAAGACAAACCCATAACAAAAACAATTTGATTTTTGAAAAAAGGGCACAACCAAAGAAACATAAGAAAGACCAACATAAAACCAACATAAAACGTCCCAACATCACATAAGAGGACCTCTCAAAGAAATCGCACAAAATCATACTCCCACTCCTGGCCTAACCCACCAGAGAGGACGTCCTGAGCATGCTCTATAGCCGGCCTAACCCACCGCGCTACATCCACGTTTTGTGACCACACTTCTATTTTTAATAAGAGGTACTCAAGGGTGAGTAACTCTTCAAAATAACCGAACTAAAACAAAATGCTTTTGTGAAAACAACTAACTAAATTCATGATTAAAAAACCGAACTAATAAAATTTTATAAAATGTAAATCATACCCTGCAGTATATAGATCAACACACAACAACAAAGACAAACATCTAAAGAAAAAATGATCCCATCACACTCGAACAAGAATGGCTAACCACAACCGATATGCCGTCCACAATCACAACTCAAAGGATTTAGAGTACAACTTGGCTTCGCAGAAAAGGACTTCATTGAACTAGACCAATGACCACCTCGATGTTCAAGTATACGTACAGATCCGAGTTACACACGATCTCCACGCCATTCCCAGACGAGGTTGAACACAAAACAAGTTCTCTACATAATACAGAAAAACCTGTCACAGCAAACCATTTTGAAATCAGATTGATTTCATTGGGAAACACAGTCGTTGTCACAAGAAGACACAACGATTGATGCCCCTCACTCCAGCGTCCTGGAACTTCTCTAACAAGAGAAACCGGACAAGAATATGATGTTCGCCAAATACCAACGTTCATCATCCATCCTTTGAATTGCAGAAAGATAATTCTAAAAACTCTGTAAAACCCGAATGGGTGGAACCTGATCTAAACTATATTTATGATTGGATAAATTAGATATTTTACCACTGTAAAGTATTTAATATTGACCAATCATGTTCCATCTAACTAACAACCCACTTATTTGTAAGTGCTGAAATTACTTGTAATTTCAGCACCAGAGAGGTTTGAATTTAACTTAGAAATTAGTTGTATCTCCAAGAGAACTTCAGCTGCCGCAACAAACCAGTACACCCTAGATCTATTGAGCCAAGCAGAGACTAGTTAAACACCCTGAGACTAGAAAGTATAAGAGTAAGATTAGGATCGGTATTAGACAAAGAAGTTGCACGAATCTATCCGGCCGAAAATAAGATAGCGTGACGAGCAGACGGTGTCCGAAATTACTCTATGAGTTAACCAGATCGGTCCTAACTCATTGCTGCAAAAGTTTGGTGCGAGTTTGATTCAACGAGATTCAAAGCCTTTGTGGACAAACACATGGAATTACCGAAAGAAGGTTCCCTGTAAACAACTGCGGATGCCGTGAAACAGGAAAGGAAACTGATTACAAAGTTTGAGATTATCAGTTTGAGTAAAATAAAAAAAATTGACCGCAAATTGAACTTTTAGATCAGCTGTCTGTTGTTGTTTGTTGTCACTGTTTTGAATTCATTCTTTCAGTGCTGTCTTTGCAATTTCTTAGCGCTGATTTTGAGATTTTTCCGAATTTTTTTGTCTTTTTAGTGCTATTTTTGCATTTTTCAGTGATGTTACAATGCTGATTTATCTCTGTTGCAGTGCTGTTACAGTGCTGATTTGTCTCTGTAACAGTGCTGTTTTTTTTATCGCTGATTTATATCTGATCAGAGATCAATTGACGCTGGTGCAGTACTGTAACAGTATTGTTTTTGGTACTGAACAGTACTGCAACAGTACTGATTTTATCTGCAATATCAATCCGGGATGCTTTACCACATATTTTTCATTACTCAAAACACTTTACTCAACTGCAATCAGCTAATTAACAAAATGAACAGGCATTTTGAATGAATTAACCCTGAACGGAAACTTTTAATTCAACAAAAATTAGGGTTCGGTTTTGAACAATATTGATTTATAATTGCGTCTGACATAAGCCCAAATTAACTCCAAAGTTTTGAAGTAGTAGCTATTTTTTCTTTAATTATCAGCTAACACTTAACATTACATGAATATAAATTTCAAACATAAGTGCAGCGTTGAAAAATTCTTGAAATAATCTTGAGAAATTCTCGAATAATCTTCTTCAACGTTTTAAGCAAACTAAATTTGAACATAACACTGTTTCTCTGAACATGAATTCATTCAAAATAATTTAGCAAAAACTGAACAACTGCGCGAACAATTATAGCAAAACTTTGAAATTTACAGACATCGAAACTTCGAGCAGCGCGGCTGACTTGACCACCAGTTTTCAGCAAGCAAACTGTAAATCTAATCAGAAACCCAACTTAAAATCGTTTCTAACAAAATACTTCTCCCGGATTTAGACAGTTTGTCTTGAACAATTTTGTAACATTTTTTAGATACACTTGTCACTTGTCCTTTGAAAAAATTAAATTTCCTCAGATTTTCATTCGGCTTTTATTGTTCCGAATTTCGAAGAAAGTGACGGAATATTTGTACTCGAAGTAGTTTTTTTTTCAGACGAAGTTCAATTTTTTATGTCAGCGGAAATGGTTATATCATTTTTATATCATGTTAATATTATTTTTATATTCTGAAAGGTATTGTCGTCATGAGATCAAACTTGAAAATATATCACGTACTTCACCTGTGGTCATTTTTAACAAAAGATATGGCGGTTTAAAGATTGTCATTTTGGCCTATTTGGGACATTTGATGAGGGATATTTCGCGCTTTTAATGCGTAAGCGGAGATTTAATCCGTCTTAGAAGTCGTTCAAAATTGGTTGAAAGAAGGTTGATTTGCCATTATCGATTTGTTACTAGTAGCAATATCTACCACTTTGTACTTATATGGTTTCATTTAAAAAAATTTTTTTTTTGAAAAACTCATCAATTTTTAGTGGGCGAACACTACTTCATAGAAATTATAAGGTAGTCGAACTAGTCTTGTTCCATTTTGTAATAGACGCCTCCTGGCACCGTTTCTTGGGAAGCCCTGAAATGCAAACCGACTCAAATTTACAAACGAGGCAAATTGCGCTGTTAGATTTTTGTCGGATGTCTTTTCTCAAAAATGCGGCGAAAATTTTTGTTGAAAATGACTCAATTTACGATTGCTTCTTTTATATTGGTAACTGTTTGAAAGCAATCAAAAACTGTTTGAAAGTTTTTTCTTTAAATTGAATTGAGTTAGTTCATAGTCTTAACAACCGGATACAGTAGCGTAGAAAGTATAAGACATGTTGGAAATAAAGTTGCAATAAAAAGAAGCCGGATAAAAACAGGTTATGAGGAGACAGATCTATAGAGCATCAAATGTTTCACGTTGTGGCTTTAAGTTTGTATATTTCAAGACCTTTTCAACATTATAGGTAAAACTTTGGTATGAATTCTTGAGTATTTTCAAACAACAATTATAGATCGAATATACACAAAATCTATCATGGATTTTGCATGAAATAAGATTGAAAGGAAGCGGTTAATTGGAAGAAAACGAAGATTTTGGTCTAAAACACTCGATTTCTAATTGAGTTTGAAAAAATCGATTAAAGACAAAATTTTCAAACATATCCCACGTTTTTCTTCAATTTTCAGCTTACATTCATCAAAGCATGTTTGAAAGCATTTAGAGAAGTGTAACATTGAAAGACTAATGAAAAATGAAAGATAAACCATGAATATATCACAATCCTCATGTTGACTTCTAACTTTATCCTTTTCTAACTATCTCTGGACACGAATTTTACCACAAAATTGTATAAAAGTCATCAACTGCGAGAAGTTTCATAGCAGAATTTTGACATCTAGAGAGATCCAGTACTCTTTGAGCAAGGGTGTGACCATAACGTCAAAATCTCGGCAGACAAAACTGATGCCCAAAACTTTATGAAAGGCTCCAGCGAAAACTGCATGACATCTTTGGCAATAGCAAGCGCAGTTCAGATTTGCGAACCGAATATTTTCGTTCACCTAGAGTTAGTCTGATCATAACTTCAAAATGAAAACTAAATCACTAGAATTGCTGAATTCGTGATTTCAAAAATTTTAAATTCGTGAAACCAACGAAGTTTTAAACAAATGCCTTTTTTAAATTGAAATTCTTTTCTCTGAGCTAAGCCAGCTTGTCCTTATCATTTTTCTGTAGTTGATTTTTGTAGAGTTTTTCGGCAAGATTTTTTTGTCAATAATTTTATCTGAGAAAAGAAAACTTTTTTTTTATTCCTTTTCATTTCAATTACCAAATCCAAATTTTGTATTAAGTCCCTCTTTGCGCCGTTTTGAGGAAGGTCTGAAATGCAAATTCATGACTCGAATTAATAAATGAGCCAGATTGCGCTGTTTTTCTAATGTTTTTTTTTATAAAAACTATGCTTTTGATTATTTTGTTAAATTATTTTGATTATTTGGGAATTGTGTTTGCTCAATTAATGTTCACAATAAAATGAAACAAAATCAAACAACAGTTTTTTTTTGCTGTCATCAAAGATAGTAAATTCTTTGAAACGAGTTAGTCGATAGTTTTAACAACCGAATAAAGTAGCATAAGTAATGGGTAGAAAACTTAGGAAAAATATTGTAATAGAGTGAATGTGTATGGAGGGAAAAAGGGCGGGTAAAAACAGGCGGGTGTAAAAACAGACAGATCTAAAAAGAATTAGTGAAATCAGAGAAAAAAATTTAGAAGTCAGAATTTTGAGTTCCCACGAAAATTAATAAAACCCAATAAAATTTTTGTATTCGCAGGCTAAATTCTGCAAGCAAATTCAACAATTTTATTTTAACTTTGAGATCAAGAATAACATTTTTAGTAGTTTTTATATAATTGTGTCCTTAACACTTTTGAAAAGCTTCCGGTTTGTATTAAAATGATGCCAAAACCGTCAAAATAAGTTGTGAGGCAAACTACCTATGAGCTCTTTCTGTAGAACCACTGTTGTTTACGCCTGGTTGAGAATGACTAGCCTTTTTTCTGGATAGTTTTTGGGCTATATAAAAACACTTAAGTCTCAAGCACTGAGCGCCTACCATACCATAGCGATTCTCCAACTTCTGTCTTTTGGTTGAAAAGCCGAGAAATAGTCACTTTAACGCCACTTCCCCAGCACCGCTTCCATCTAAATCAACATCTCGAGTTCTTTTGAAGTTTTCTTTAAATGCTCTCAGGAAACAAAAGCCTTAGATAGATGCCTAGTTGTGGCTTTATATCTAATTAAAAATCTACATTGTGAATCGAGAAGTTATGTCAAAACAATTTCACTAACACAATACACAGTGAAAAACTCAGTTAAACAAAGAACACGTAATCTTCCATTCCAATTACAATTTTTATTGCAATCACAAAAAAGTAACAAAAAAATTGCTGTTTTTCTTTTTTTTTTGTTTGAAACTAGAGAATTGTACCGCCTGTAGTTTGAATGACCTGATGTTGACCGTTCGTAGATTATTGTCTGGCCATATATCACCAATGAGTCAAAATTTTTAAGCAGGTTGATTAGTTTTAGCTGGACTTTGAGTTGAAACACCGAGTTGAGGTATTTCACCAGTAATACCCACGTTTCGACCAACTCGACCCGAATTAGCAATTCCTCATTAGGAGGCAAAATTGTGCACTGGCTAGGCGTACAATTTTGTGTCTGCGTGTTCCTGGATTTCAGAGATTTTAAACATGCATGTACCTGGATTCGAAGTCGTTAAACATGTTCCAAACTGTATGTGGATTCCAGGAACAAAACTTCCGTGGATTCCGCGTACAAAAACTTGTAACGTAATTTTTGTCGGCTCATCAGTTTTGTTCTGGGTTCTGCAAATGTAAGTGGATTCTGCAAGTTAACGCGGATTCCTTTACAATTTGCCAATTCCGCTTACAATTTGCGGAATCCGTTTACAACTTGCGGATCCCACTCACAGTTTGCGGATTCCACTTACAGTGGCAGGTTCCAATACTGCTTAAGTTTGCTACACACATATATTATTCTTTCTTCATGGATTCCGCAAAGTTGAGTGTTTTTTGAGCAATTTTGAGGAAAACAGTGTTTTTGCTATTCATACGATGAATTCAAAACAGCAAAGAAGATCAAAAAAGTTGCAATATTGCGGATTCCGCTACTACTCTGGTTTTGGCCTGTTCTGAAATCCGCTTACAATTCACAAAATGCATAATTTGGCCTCGTATTGTTTGATGGATTCGAACAAAGAAAAAAAATAAGACCGTGTTAGACTCAAACGTTCTATGTTTCGACCAACTCAAAAGAATGAAAAATATTTTTGTTTGTTTTCGATTCAAACAAGCTACGTTTCGAGCGAGTGAACCCAAAAGGGCTGCGTTTTGAACGACAATAAAAAATGCGTATTTTTTGACAGACTCCTTCAAATCTGGCCGGGCCGAAATTCCCGACTCATGTTTCAATCAAAATGGGTCGTAAAAATGGGTCGTAAAAATTCATCTTTCCGCAAAAGGCTTGAGTCGCACAAAGTCGCAACATGGGTCGCACAAAATTGAAATATAGCTAATTTGGGTCAGGCAAAGTCGCAATATGGGTCGCTCAGAGTCGCAACTCGGGTCACGCAAAGTCGCAACATGGGTCGCTCAAACACGCAACATGGTTCGCGCAAAGTCGCAGCATGAGTCACGTATAATAAACTTTCGAGCAGCGTAAGTAATTGAACTCTTGTCGGATTTTATTGCTGGCGTAATCGTGATACAGATGCAGATTGCAAATTAATCCAGTATATTTGTATTTTTAATGTGCAGTTAGCTAGATCAACATATTTGCTGATCATATACAGGACCGCCATGAGAAGGCCTACACATGGTCCCAATTTAAAATATAAGCTAATTTTTTGGGGCAACAACAAAGTCGTTACTACAAAAACTGAAAGCTAGAAACCATTTAAATCGAAAGTTTTTCCTAGGTCGAATTTGGTCAAATGTTTTTGCTCGGTCGAAATTGGTCGAAATGTTCTTCCGCGGTTGAACATAGTCGAAACAAAGACAGTTGAATTGCTCAAAGCGTATCGAGCCTCCGTCGAGACTGTCGAAATATAAATTGCAAAGCAAAATCGCGCAAAATATTTAGGTCGCGCAAAATCGCAAAATGTTGTTTTTGAGTCGCAATGGTCGCAGCCTACCTTTTTTTTGAGTCGCGTAACTTCGCAAATAATCTGTTTTGGGTCGCAGCAAGTTGCGCAAATATTTCGGTCGCACAAAGTCGCAGAATACCCATGTTGAGTCGCAATGGTCACAACATACCTTTTTTGGCTCACGCAAAGTCGCAACATATCTTGTTTGGGTCGCGCAAAGTCGCATAAAACTTCTTCGGTCGAGCAAAGTTGCAAATACCCATTTTGCGTCGCAACATACCCGTTTGGGTCGAAATGGTTGCAACATACACGCTTTGAGTCGCAATGGTCCCTGACCTCGACCTAGGTGTTTGTATTTTGAATGACTTCACCGAAGTAAAGTTATATTCAACTAAGTTTGACAAGCATTTTCACAGACTCTTTGTAAACTGGCTGTTTTGACCGACTTAAACAGTTTTTTATGGTGTTCGACTCAAGAGGGATTTGAGTAGCTGCAAAAGGGCTTTGGTTCAGCGAACTTGACATAAATTGATAAAAAACGAAACGAATTTCATTTACTGTAATTGAATCCATTTTGACGAATTGACCCAAAATGATCATGTTTTTAACAAATATACTGAAACAGATTGATAGCTGACTGTATTTTGCCGATTCAAAAGACAAACAATAGACAAACAAAGTCAATAGACAAACAATTATATATTCATGGAGCAGCAAACATTTTTTTCCATGAACGAAATGGTCTGGATTTTGACAGTTATTTTTTTCCAAGAGACAAATACTGCGATTATTCGCGATAGAAAAAACCCAAAATCTCAGAGGTTTTTAGGATTTGATATCTTTTTTCATATAGATTTATGTCAAAATTATGACAGAAGACGGCTGAAGGTTTTTTGTGATCGAATAGGTTTCAAAATTATGCTTAATGAAAGGGTTGTTATTGTTACACAAATTTTGATAGCGATAATCTAGACAAGGCAACTTTTTAAAATTGGGCATTATTTTTTTTGGTCAAAAATAAGATAATGTGACCAACAGACGGTGTATCTATTCAAAATTTTCTCTGTTTTTTTGATTATTAGGTCTTGACTGCAAACGAAGTAGTCGTGGAGATCCTTCTCAGATCCTGAGAGTAGCTTCGCAAGTTGGCCTACTAGACTGACCACCGTCGTCCTCTCTACCCTGCAAAGTTTTTCTTTAAGCAGCTTCCAGGCTTTCGTCCCATCGTCCCATCGTCAAGGCCATCTGTTTCCACGCAGTCTTTCTTAATATACATCAAACTGGTGTTGTTGAGCACCAGTTCCAGGTGGGACCACACATTGTTTCGATTGTTTTTCTTCTGCTGGATCAAAACTGCTTGCTCCTGCATCTAGGTATCGTAGGTTACCTGCTGATCAGCATTCGGGCTCTCGAGGAAAATAGGCTCAGCCTCTTACAGATCATCAATGCCAATCACTGTCCTGAACAGGCACTTGGTGAGCATCAGAGCGACTAACTTTGTCGACCAAGCAGACAAATCTACAGACTTTTCACTGAAAGCAGCCAGTTTCAAATCCATCGTTGCTAAAGGCTGCTAGCTAAAAGCTAAAAAGACTGACAAAAAAATTATACAAAAAAGAATTAAAAATCTAGATGCATCAGCTGTTATGATAGAGGTACCATTAGAGGTAGAGCAACTAGGGTTAGATGCTGGGGATAGATATATCGAATCTGAGATTTGAACTGAGGATGGAGAAGAGGTAGTGACTGTTGGAGAATAAATTGAGCAAGTGAATATAAATGACATGACACACTAAGCGTCACAAAATTACTAGTTAATGAATTAATGACTAATTAATTCGTTTGTCATCACTACTTAACCTTGTCTGAGTTTAATGAGTTTTGACTAATTTAATCAGTTTGTCCTCCAAACTGATTCGCTTCAATTAATCTGTCTGACCTTGAGATAATCTGAATTCAACAACTTCATGCTAGTTGGCTGTCATTTGCCATTTTGATTTTTCGTCAAAAAAACCAGTCAGTGTAGCAAAAACTCTTGTTTTCAGCAAAAACTCTGTGAAAAGCAGACCGGGGCTTTTAAATCGATCCAGGAAGTCCAGAGCAATCCCTGTAAGGTTTAAGGTTTTGACAGCGTTTTTCCCATAACCAGGCCTAGAGGATCTCCAGGGATAGATCTTGGGATGTACTTCCATGAACAGGTAATCCAGGATTACAAATCTTGCAAATTTTTTGTAAGCGCTCTCAACCCCCAGTTTATTTTAAAACTTTTTTAGAATAATTGCGACCATTTTTTTTTCTGTCTTCAGTTTTCTTGGAGTTTTCTTAACTGTGTGTACCTGTCTTCAAGATTCCTGATACAGCCTTGCCAAGTTTTCATCTACTTTTTCCATGATTTTTTAAAAACTGTTCAAGATGTAACACAGATCGATTGCTGGTTTTAATAAACTAAATTCAGATGAAATTTGGATCATTTTTCACTATTTCTTAGTTTTTTTTGTTTTACCCCAAAAATTGAAAAACACGTTCATTGCTATAATGGTGAATAAGGTTTTCAAAAATTCTTCTTTTGGTCTGAATTTTTGTTCCGACTTTCGATAGGAAAGTAACGGAAAATTTGTGCTCGGGGTGGCTTTTTTTTTCTTCAGACAAATTTCGACTTTTTACCTAGCGATTTTTGACGGAATTTTTTTATATCATTCAAAAGGTATTGTTGTCGTGAGCTTAAATTTGAAAAGATATATCACCTGTGATCATTTTTTGTTAAGTTATGGGGGTTTAAAGCTTGCCATTTTGGCCAATTTGGGACAACTAACGCGCGATAAATTTTGCGCTATTAACGCGTAAGCGGAGATTTCATCCGTCTTAGAAATCGTTCCAAATTGGTTAAAAGAAGCTTATTTGCCATAATTGATCTGTTACAAGGAGCGAAATTTATCTTTTTGTACTTAATATGGCGTGTGGGGGGATGCTTTTCATTAAAAACTTCAAATTTCAGAAAAAAAAGTTTTCATTTAATTTTATTGCCTTTAATTTTTTTATAGGTTATTACTGCTCCAAAAACATTAAAAGGCAGTCGAAACATTCAGGGCTTCGCCCTTATACGAGCATCCTTGTTAGTTTGCGTATTCGGCTTGAGAGAGGTCAACCCAGCCTAGATGAACGTTGTCTAAAGATGCTAAGTTATCAACTTTCTGAAGTCAAAAAGTCTGGGCCGCCATTTAGGTATCCTATTATCATATTGCTTATTGGCAAAAGCTCATATTAAATTCAATTTGGTGACTCAATTTGAACTCGACAGACTTAAAAACGAGTGATTCGAAATTAAAATAATTTGAATTGTTAATGACAAAGAACATCATTATCAATTCAAATTACTTTGATTTCGGATTACTCATATTTAAGTCTCTTGACTTCGAATTGAAACACCAAATTGAATTTAATATGAGCCTTCGCCAGTAACATGATACTAGGAAAGTCTAAGCAGACTAATCTTTTCAAATAGAGACTAATAATATCTCTTCAACTGCAGTGGTTTGTTTTCTAACGTGTCAGTAAAACATCAACAAAATGAACATGCTTGTCGAGAGTGTGAAAAAAAAGCAATTAATGAGTCACTGAAAAAAAAAAACAATATAATAGGTTTTAGGGAGTTCAAAATAAAAAGTTTGAATAAAGTTTTTTAATGAGTTGATTACAGACGAAATTTAAAGCAATTTTAAAAGAAGTTTTCTATTCATTGACAGCTGCTTGAGGCAGATTTGTTGGCGGTCAACAAGGATCGACTAGGACGGGGTCGAGTAGGAACCGTACATAAATCGACCGGCATAAAACAAAAAAATTGACCATTAAAGTTTGTTTTTCATTATTCCGATTTTCAAAGAAAATTACGAAATATTTGTGCTCCAGACAAATTTCGACTTTTAGCTATAGCCATTTTTGACAGCCGTTTTAAATTATCTGAAAGGCATTGTTGTCTTGTTGAAGTTGTGAAATGTATAGTAATGAAAAGAATAGTTAATTAACATTAATTGCAAAGCAACTGTAAGGCATCAAATCTAAATATTTCTGCACCTTTCTGTTTTAGCTCGTACCGGACGATAGAGATCGAAAGGTCACGACAGCAGGTCCCCAGACAGAAAGAAACAAACTCATATAGTTTATATTATCTCAAACTGGTGCCTATCTCATTCGGGCAACCACAAATAATTTTTAGATCGTAGATGGAAAATATATCAACTCATAATTTTCTTCTCATTTGTATTCGATCCGGTGAATCATCACTCCACCCATTTTGTCTACTCCTCTCAGTTGTCGCGTCGATCGGCGCGTTGCCTCCTCGCTCAGCTTCCTTTTGTTACCGACGGTTTTCGGTGTTTTTGTGTTATCCGTTCCCGACGGTTCGTTCGCCCCGCTCGCTGCAGTTTTCTCGGCTTCGCCCTCGCGCCCCACGACTGCCCATTCGCTCTCCTCCTCTTCGTCGCTCTCGTCTTCGCTGCTCTCGACTATCCGCTTTTTCTTCGTTTTTCGGTTCTCACTGGTTGTTTGCGCTCTTTTCATTTCCAATTGGTTCCCTATCGACTTTTCCGCTTGCCTTTTCTGCTCCGTAGGCTTGCTTGGACCCGGGGTGTTAGCGTTGGTCCCCTTCTCAATTCGGCTTTCTTCAGCCGCCGATCCTAATGAAACACCACTTCGCCTTAGTAACGATCCTTTTTTCTTTTGCACCGTATGTTTTGTCAATTTTTCAATTTTTAATGGTAAACGTTTATACCTTCTTGGGTCATTTGGGTCCGTTTTCCCGGTCCTCTGATATACCGTCGTGGTACTTGTTTTATGTCGCTTTAACCACTCTCGTGCCTTAGGTAACTCTTGTGCCTTGGGGTTCACCTCTTTGACTTTAGAGTCCACGTCAGTTTCAATCAGATTGTTCTCATCCAAAACCCTTGGTGTCTTGCGGTTTTCCGGGGCGTACACGAGATCGCTACGCTTATCCCAATCGAGATTCAGTTCCACTTCGGATAGACCACTCGCCTTGTCTAAACCAGATAGTTTCTGGTTGATGACATTTTTCCAATTTAGGTTTTTCAATGGTGGCTTTTTCGTCGAATTTCGAAGGGCGGTTTTTGCTTCCCTACCAAGATAGGCCTCAAATGGCGTTAGCTTAGTTTTAGAGTGCGACACAAATCGTAGAGCGCTCAGGGCACGGGATATCTTCAATCCAAATTTATAGTTCTTATTTTCCTGGAGATATGTTAGAACGTAGTTATCGAGCCAATGGTCCTTTCGACCATCCACGTAGCGCGGTGGTCCTTTACCGGAGATTTTATAAGTTCAATTCCCTCATAATTACAGAAGTTTTGTATGTCATTCGAGAAGAGACCAGTTGCCTGATCCATACGTAATTTCCTTGGATGCCCATGTGTATTTAGGAATTTTGATACATTTTAGCTTTGTTACTTGAACAGAGTTAACAGAGTTAAGCCGACGGCCAATGTGAGAACGTATCAACTGCTACTAGTACATATTTCTTCCGACCTCGTACACATATGTGTCCCCCATATCATTTTTTGGAATGTCTGGTTTAAGGTTTTTACCTGTTTCCAGGCAGCTTTTACAAAATTTGGCTGTGGCCGCAAGGTTCCTATGCATGAGCGGTGTCCAGACGTCCTTCGCCGCTTCGAACATTTTGTCCCGGCCATGATGGTTGTGATGCAATCGGTTTAACACTGCTGACGACATATCCTTCGGTATGGCCAGCCGACCATCCATCCAAAAGCAGTTTTCGCGCACAGCAAAATCATTGAAATGTTGAGCGTAATATTGCCCCAATCTAGTAATAATGTCCTTGGCCCGTGGGTCCTTGTCTCGTGTTGCGTCGCGGATCGTTTTCAATATCGAGTCCTTTTCCATATTAGCCTCAACTAATTTCAAATTCAGAATCTCAGTATAAACCATTTTCTTAACTACTCGACTATCAGTAGGCACTATTGAATAAATCCATTTATCACTTTGCACAAGAAGATAAGATAATCCGGGGAACTGATGGGGGAATGAAATAATGGTGTTTAACTTTTTCGAATTAGTCTTTTTCGGAATAACCTTATCTGGAGGTATTACTTCTTTATCAGAATCTGAACTTAAACTCGGCGGCTGGTTAACTCTATTTAAAACTACATTTAGATTTACAATTCCGGAATGAGTGGAGGTATTAACTATAGCAAAAAGTGTTTTCGGATCGCTTTTTCTGGAGACCTCATAGATGACATATTTTTCGTGTTTTTTTCTTTCAGATAACAACTTGATTTTACGTACTGAGAACAACGTCTGATTTTCTTGCTTCAGAATTTCTTGCAACGTCTGAATTATCTTGCTCGATTCTGAATGGCTCGAGCAAAAAAATATTTGCATACGGTTAATGTTCTCACGTTTAATATTAGTAGTATATGAGTGAGCAAGAGTGGGGGGTGCCTGCGGACCCCCATGTATTAACATAGGCTATAGAGTATCCGGTCCGCAGGCTATGTATTAAGATAGGGAATAGATTTCCAGTGTATTGAGGTAGGGAATAGGTTTCCCATGTATTAAGATGGTAGGTTTCAGATGGTAAGTTTCAGAAAAATTTTTGGCGCCCGATCTTACCATTTTTTAAGATTCTCTACACCAATGCGATAGGTTTTAGATTTTTTCATTGTATTAAGATATGATTTTTATTTTGTTTTAAACCATTAGAGTTTAAATTGAAAGTGTCTGAAACTATGCTGAAACCTAACTGAAGCTTCAAAGAAGAAATAAAGTTTTTCAGAAAAAAAATTAAATTACTGTAAATTTTTATATTACAGTTGAAAAGTTGAATAACATATAAATCATTGTATGGTATGAAATTTTTCTACAGTTTATAGAATAAACTTACAAATTCAAGGGTTTAGTATGTATTCCATCATTAAGTACCTCCCTTTTCGGGTAAAAGTAACTGAGTCCTTTTTTAGTTTGTTCATATGTTCCAACTAAATGGTTGGAGGTTTTGAATCCGCGATTGGTCGACTTCAAATTTACAGCTTCGTCAAGAATTCGTCTGTATTTAGACATTGGTCCATCCCCAGTGTCTTCTAGCGTTCTTTTGTTGAGCCCTTTGCTGCTAAATTTGAATTTGTCGCTCTTACTATCATAGCAGCAATACGTCTTGCTGCACAGGCACAACATTTCAGTACAGCGAAATTCTTCTTTGAATAATCCAGGTTCTCGTTTGTCATGCTTTTTGTGAACAGCGCAACATGTACGTGGAAATTTTTTTTTATCTGCATCAGCTATAAAGTCATCTCTACAATCATTTCGACGAATAAGTGTCCACTGAGCTTTCTTCTCTGGTAATATACAATCGTCCAGGTTATCTTCTGCTACTGCTAGATACAAAGAGTCCGTATCCATCTCCAACTCCTCGAATTTATTCTCATCGCAATACTTGTGGAAGAAGTTGTAGTATAACTCCAACATTCTAAGTTTGGCGTATTGAAGAATGAAAAAACCTACAATAATTGGTTCTCTATGTTCAATGGTTGACTTCAATAGTTCTACTTCATATTAGTCCTTTTTCACAATATTCAATCGCTTGAAAAACTTCTCATTTATCGCTTTGTGTGTCTTCTCATCGCCGAGATATTTGGTTATCGTGTGTCTGGATCTGTCCATAATTTGATAACCGTACGAACTGTTACCGAGAAGCTTCATCGTCTCAGCAACAACTCCAGAATGTGGATTCTCGTCTCCTTCTCGTCGAGCATCAACAACAGATTGAACAAATTTGTTGAAACATTTCCTAGGTGTGTACTCAACAAATCGATAAATTTTTGTACATTGAAGTCCAAGACTTAGATAGAAGTTAAGAAGATGTGTGATGATTGTACCATTTTCTAATTTAAAACTGGAAATCAACATTCGTTGTGGGTTTTTCAGCAAATCGTTTTCTTCGGCATAGTGTTTCATGTATTCTCCAATATCGTTTCGGGAGACGTCAATGTTTTTGAATATTATAGGAAAATTTGAAAATGTAGGCTTCAACTCGTCAGGAACTATTAAATCGCATTGCACATAACCAAAAAGAGATCTGTTCTTTATTTTTTCAAGTAAAGAATCAGTAGACAGAGGTCTTTTGTAAGGAAAATTTGTCTTGACATGATTCTTGATTGACGAATCTGTTTTGAAATGCTTCCACCACTCACACTCCCACATTTCCTGAATTTTGTAACCTCTTTCTTTTATGTACTCTCGTCTCAACTCATCCATTTCTCGCTTCTTATTTCCCCTTTCAATATCTGGTTCTGACAACGATGGACGGGTTTCTTGACATAAGCAGAAATGATAGTAGCAACCCATAGCTTCAAATACTGTTTTACAGTGATCACAGTAACCATCAACATGAAAAGAGTCAATTTTTTTCTGCTTCTCGGTTGTGTAAAAACTCTCAATTCTTGATAAAAGGACATAAGCATGTTCTCGAAATTTCTTGTTCTGTTATTTATAGCTTTAAACAACGATCAGTTTCAGAGTCATACTCCCATCTTGTATAAAGTCCGGTTGGCATCTCTTGACACATTGACAATGGATATAATTGGCTAGCGTCAATTCCAACAATTGTCTTACAAATATTTGACGAGTTACGAATATAAGTTTGATCGACAACAGCTTTTCTTGTAAAAACTATTGATGGGCCACCAGTCATGTCTTCTCTAATTTTCACACATAAATCTTTATCTCCTTCAAAGAACGGGTAAAACTTGTGATTTATCGACTTGTGTAAGCAGATATTTGCAAAATTTGGAAGCGTGCATCCCAGTTTCAGCATGTCAATTCCCTTATCATGGTAAAACTCTATCATTTTTTGCATAGCTTCAAGAGTAGGAACAACATCTTTGTTGTTGTACCATCATAAGAAGTCTTTGAAAGTAATCATGCTTTGTTGTTCCCAGATGTTTTTCAAATACGAGTAATTTTCAAAACCTGTTGGTGGAATTGATTGAATACGCAACTTTTTCAGCGCACTTTGTTGATCAAGTCCTCCAGTTTTTGGTAATCGTTGAAATCTTTCTCGAGAGGGTTGTGGTTTCTCAGTTTGCTGAAAAAGGTTACATATGGAGGCAACTCCGTACAGTCAAGCTTGTCTGGACTGTCAAACCATTCGTAAGGGAAAAAACCTTTGGTCTCACTTGCTTTATAGGCTTTCAGAAACGAATCCAATGTTGTTGCCCCTCCAAGAAATTTCATTATGTCCAAAAACTGAACATCTCCAAATTTGAATGATATGAAGTCATTTGCTTTTTTAACGACTGTTGGTTCGATTTCTTTATCACATATAAGGTATGGAATCAAATAAGATTTGATAAGGTTCAGATCGTATCTGCCGCTATTGAAACCAAACACCGGTAAGGTATTAACATAACGCTCTAAATGCTGTTTCAAGTCGATCAACTGATTTTTTTGAATTCTCAAGAATTGTGTTGACATGTCATCTTCGTCGCCATCCTCAACACATTCATCTTCATAATCGAAGACTTCTAGTCTTTTAGTTAAAGTTCTAGCATTAAGCTTATCAAAGATCTTTTTGACTCGATCATTGACAGTGTTTTCGATTTCTTGAAACTTGGTTCTCATTTGTAGTTTACTTTTTTCAGCCAGAAGTTCCAAGCTGGAAACAAAAGCAATTATTAGAAGTTCTGGATCTTTTTCACACAAGAAAATTGGACCATCTTGCAGGTTTGAAGATATTGATACGGAAATAGGGACATGTTTTCCAATCCAAGTAGTTGTTTCAGTTGCTTTCAGTTCTTCTGTGGGAACACAAATCGATTCGAAATCAAAAACTGCAACATTGCTAAACAGTTTCTGATCTTCAGTGTAGGGAATGTTGAAGCCATCCAATTTCTCGAATATTGTTTCCCGTAGTGTGTACGCATTTTTGGGATAAATATGTCGCACTCGATCTTTACAAGTTAGAAGATGTCGGTTGAAGTTGTTTGATCTGTTGAAGAAACAGTCACAGCTAGGACATCGAAAACACTTGAAGAAGGAATCAATATCATTCGTGTGAATAATATGGTTGTTGAATCTTAGCAATTTCACCGTTTTTTCAAATTTTCCAATACTTCGCCTGGCTAATTCTCCAACATATTCTCCTTCTTGAATATCAAAATTGTAAATGAATATGTTTCGTTCAACTATTCCCTCTACAAGAGGTAAATCATCGATTGACACTCCACGAAAATTCTTCGGATCGTATCCAGATTTTGATATAAACTCTGTAAACAGCTGAGATGTATGAGCATCGAGGTTACTATGACCATGCAAATACATTGTTAACGCACGGAAAAGACAAAGATGATCTTTGTATGTTTGTTTATCTTTGTCCGATAAAAGACAGTTTACTTGCGTATGTCGTAGTAAAGGTTCAGGCAACACAGAGTCTGGACATCCCATTGGGATGTTTTTCAGTAGTGCAGCAAAAATAGTAACATTTGTGATCAACTTGAACCTCCACTTTGTGTTCTGACGTTCTTGGGTGCATTGCTCCACGATATCAAACTTTTCAACTTTTCCCTGGATTGTAATCAAATCCGCTTTCGTACACAGTAAATGCGATTTTTCGAACAAAGTATTGTTTTCGTGTGCATAATAATACCGATATTCTCCCGTTTCGACATTACGGAGAACAAATCCAAGAGCAATATTGATTTTTGCTACGGAATCTAGCTTGTTGAAGACTCCTTCAAGCTTCTCGTTGATAATCTTGGTATCTAACTTTGACATTTGAAAGTTAAATACCTTATGCCTCCCATTCTCCATCTCAGTGTCCACCAAGAAATGCTGACAAGGACTCAACTTCTCTTTGAGTTTCTCTCCATCTTCCCCTTCCTCCTCCACAATCTTGTTCAAGTCTGCCACCGTATCACTTGGTTTCCGTTGTTTCGCCCCATGTTATTTTCTCCGATGTTGTTGGAGAGAATAGTAACTCGGAAACTCCTGCTCACAAGACGAGCAAACCATCGACTGTTTCGAACTTGGTTGACCATGCTTCTTGGCCATATGATAGTTCATTTCTTGCTGATTATAAGTAAAATACTTACAATCAGGGCAAGAAATAACCCCTTTGGAACAATTTTTTCGATGACTCGCAGCATCAGCTCTCCTGTATTCCCGACCACAATCCTCGCATTTCACTTTCTCATTCCTGTTGAGTGCTGGCATCTGAAAAAAAGTGTGATATTTAGTGTCTATCAAAATTGATTAAAAATACGTTGTACGTACAAAATTGGGAGATTTAAAATGTTCCAAAAAATTTAATAAAAGTAATTTTTACTTACTTTGAATTGTTAAAAATATTTGAAATTTATTTCAAGTAGTTATACAAAGTATAGAGCAGTTGCTTTTAACGTAAAAGAAAATCAGAATGAAATAAGTTTTTTTTGCTTTTTATTAGAGAAAATCAACCAATCAGAATTGAGTATTTTTTTTACTAACACTGTTTGTTGGAAATCAACCAATCAGAATTCAGCCTTTTCTAATTGTGAACTGTTTATTATTTAAAAAACAAACCTTAATCATTATTTGAAAAATGTCTATCAAAAAACGTTTGAGCTTCCTCGAATTACTTTACAAGAAAAAGCAAAAAATTCCAATTGATTTTCTTATTGATGAAATAGATGTTGACTCTTACTTTTTTCATAATTTTTTGGACGTCTTTATTGTACAAAATAGAGTTATCCGACTAAGTAAAGGTCTCTTTAGAGAAACTTACTCAATGAAAGAGTTTACTTTTGACTCACATATTGCGTATCAAAGTTTTAAACTTACAGCTGAATTACACCTCACAAGGAAAGAAATTTTGTTTCTTCTCGAGACTTTGAAATTGATCAAAAAGTCGTACGATAATATATCAAAAACTCTTTTTATCCCCTATCCAAAACCCAAATTTGTCAAAACTCCCCAGCAAAGTTCTTTATTCCTTCATTTCTTTAAAGATTTTCAAAGTTCAAAATCCTGCTTGATTCGGTTTGGAATCAGATTTCCAGAAGTTTGCTTTGAAACATTCGTCAACTTTGAATTATCTTCCCAAATTTACATCAAAATCAAAATCACTATCTACTCAAAAATCAGCAATTTCTCATTGATTACATACAAAAAATTCAATTAACTTGATGAAAAAAGTTGCAGAGATGTTCATTTTATTAATTTTCTTCCTTTGTTACTTATATCAGCAATATTTCTTATTTTTACTGCAAACAACTTTTGGTCATTTATTTTTGCAATTGCTTTTGTGTACATTTTTACCTATTTGGAAAACTTAAGTCCTTAAAAGCGTCTTCTGATTGGATACGACAACTAGAACAAAAATGAACTTTTTTTGTAATTGGAAACGACAATGTGTAAAATGTAGCTTTGTTTCCAATTGGACACGAGTTTTGTATAAGAATTCCATAGAAGGAAACTAAAATCTGATTGGACACGACTACAATCCAAATAAGGAAAATCCGTTCTAATTGGTTAAACCCACACATTCCAATTGAAGGTACCCCTCTCTCTTAACTAAAAATCATTTTATTTTCAACTTAACTACCGTCAACTACCTGCTCTCTCAGCTCTAAATATCTTAATTTCAACTTATCTTCCATCACCTACCCCTCTCTCAATTCTTTCTTATTTTTACTCTTGTACTCAATTTATTGCTCAAAATGATCTTCTCAGTGCAAAACAGCAACCTGATCTAGTAGAATTTTCTCCTGATCTAGTACAAATTCAAGTGCGAGAAACAGTCTCTGGAGTTTTTCTGGCACGAATGGATATCCCAATCCAAGTCTGGCACATGGTGGAAGTGATGCGAAGGGATTTCAACGAACATCATATGATGCAAGTTCCCATCACAGAGAACCAACTTGGAACAATGCAAATGATGGAGGAAGTGTCTGAGCATGTGGGAATGAACTACCCCGAGATTCCTGACTCTAGATATGTGGCTCAACCAGTTGGGAGGAGGAAGGATCATTCGAAAACCCCATCACAATAGATGAAGATGAGGGATTCTCAGAAACAATGAGGCCTCAAAACACTCCTCCACAACAACCACCAGCAATGGAACCTCGTCCAGCTCTGCGTTCCATAGAGAACCTCCAGAACTCTTCTGCTGCTCGACAGCTCTTTGATTAAATATTTTTGTAAATATAGATTGTTTGGTTTTAATTTCGTTTTCTGTAATTATTTTCTTCAATTTCATTTTAATTATGAGAATAGATGAGAGGTTCAAGGTAAACCATTGAAAAACAATTAGAACTGAGTTAAGTGCTCCGAACTCGCACACATGTTAAAAAACTTGATTAGTTTTTGCACAAAAATTCGGAAAAACACTAGAAAAACTGTACACAATTAAAAAGTTACCTTATCGATATTGCATCTTGTACACACTTTTAACCTTTTGTAGAAAAAATTGAAACACTTTTTCGCATTTTGTCGAAAAAAAGTAAAAAACTTTTCGCATTTTGTCGAAAAAAGTAAAACACTTTTTCGCATTTTGTCGAAAAAAGTAAAACACTTTTCGCATTTTGTCGAAAAAAGTGAAACATTTTTTGCATTTGTAGTGAAAAATTGAAACACTTTTCGCATCTTGTTAAAAAAAGTAAAACACTTTTCGAATCTTCTCAAAAAAGTTGAAACACTTTTCGCATTATGTCAAAAAAATTGAAACACTTTTTACAACTTGTTAAAAAAATTGAAATGTTTTTTTGCAACTTTTTGAAAATCAAAAGAAATATTACATCTTTCTTACACGTTTGAAATTTTTTTTTTGCAGATGTTTTTGACAACGGTGATTTTTTTTCGGTAATTAATGGTAACTTTGTAAACATATGAGTGAAAATAGATGGAATATCAGAAGTTTTTTATTGAAAAATTGACATGATCACTATTTACAAATCCATAACCATCAATAAAACAGTCAATTATTTTTAACAAATCATGTTCATATTTTGAGTTTTGTACTTTACGAACTCTTTCTAGAAAAACTGAACCAATAGTTTGAGTGGAAGCTAGTTTCTGGTTAGAACATAAATAGTGACGTTTGAATTTTTTGCGTAACAGTCTTTTCTTTGCAACACTTGGCATTTTTTCTGCTCCTTTCCATTTCAAATTGTGATGAACAGCGCGGTCAAGTTGATTGAAAACTTCGCCAGTTGATGAAATAACATTCGAATAAAATCTGTATTTGTACAGAGTGTAAAAACAATCGATAATTTGGTATGTGAAATGAAAGTTACCCAATCGTTGCAAAATTTGATCGAAAGATGAACCATTCAGAAGTATGTGAAACTAACAATTTTCCAAAGAACAGTAAGAATTGTGGGTACAGACACAAAAATTATTGGTTACTATATACTTTTCGTAAAAATCACTGGAAACGGAAATAAATAGCGCTTTTTGACAATACTCTGAATAAAAGCATGGAAGAGCTTGACACATAGCTGCAGCCATCTGAAACAATGATTTTTGCTGAGAATTGTGGATTTATATAGGAACACTAACACCTACACAATTCCATTTTAGAAATTTCCCTCAAAAATTCCAATTATAGTTCTATTTCCTTTTATGGTTCAGTGAATGACTCATATTGTTTACTTTCAATTTCATTTAATCTCAAAATCATTTCTCTCATTTCTCTTCATCTGATCAGTCTGTTCTTCAAAAATGTTCTCAAGAAAAGACACAAGTCCCAATTACATTGAATTCTCAAAAAATCAAACAAGAATTGGGAGATTTGCTTGGTCCCAAAAATCCTACAAAGGGAAAATTTATTTTGAACCTTGCTTTCAACTATTCAAGAAAAATGAGTTGGGACAACTCGAAAAAAGACAGCAAGTCTATCTCGGTGAAAAAGAAGGAGAAGCAATCTCGGCAATTAGAAATACTGTTATTCACGATGCTGAAAACCTTGGACTCGTTCCTATATTGGAACTCACTTCTGACAAAGAGTCAACTATGGATCAGGAGCTTGCCAACTGCAACAAAGTGTATGACATAGCAACATACAATAGAAGACAAGTTTGTGTCACGATCAAGAGGTACAATATTAACAAATCTCCCTACATTCAGATTCGATTGTTCACCGCAAAAGAGAATGAAGCAATGAAACAAGTTGCCTATGTCAACTAAACTTTGAACGAATTCAAAGAACTTTCCCAAATTTTGGGAGACTTTATGTTTGTTGAGAACTGTAATGCACAATAATTTGTGTTTTTTGTCTTGTAATTTAACTATTTATCCTCAAAATCATTTTTCATTTAGTATTGGTGTTGAACAGTATGAGTTGGAATATTGGTTTTTCAAGAAGTTAGCTCTTAAAACTTCACAATAAATTGGGACTTTTTCATATTGTTCTAGAAGAAAAGTCCCAAAAAATTTCCCTAACAATAATAGAATCTCAAAATTTACCAAACTTGCAGAATTTGGACGTAGACTCACAAATATCTCACTTTGAGTGGACTCTGCATAATGGTAGAAGAAAAATTCACATAGGATACCGATCTGATACCAAAAAAATGGTAGAATATCGTAGAAATGGAAATCAATGGAAAAATAATCAATCTTTACAACTAAAAAGAGAAGAATATGATAAATTACTTGATATGCTTCCTTCATTACTAGGTTATGTAGAGACCTTCAAAAAATCTTGTATCATTATTGACGAATGCACTGTAGAAAATAAACGTACAGAAATTGAATGAAATTCTAAGAGTTTTTGAGATTATTAGGCAAGATTTCTCATCAAATACAAAAAGAAAAAATTTATTTCTTTGTACCTGTATTTTTTTGGACCCGGACATAAATTTAAAAGAAATGGACCAAAAATTTCCTTTTGACGGACTAATTGGATACGGAAATTCCTGTATGGATTACTTTTTTGCAAACTCCAAAATTTTTAGACTACATGAAATTCTACATGACTCTGCTGGATCTGTGAAATCTACTACAAATAAAGGTCCTGGGTATTGTTATGTTGCACCTAGTCTCCCCAGTTCATGCTTTCTTGGTCACGTGACTGGATTATTTTTCTGTTTATATATTAAAATATTTGCTTCATCAGTATATACATTGTTTGATTGTTAATCATTTTAAACAAAAAACTTTAGAGAAATCAGTTAACAGAATGAGTCTAGTTGTTTTGGATATTGAATGTATTGAAAGCAATATAGTGAAAGAATTAGGAGCTTATTAGGATGGACAAACAGAAGGATATTCCTTTCTTCCTTCCAAAAAATTCAAACCAACATCCCAATCTTTTTGGTGTACACAGCATCTTCATGGAATCAATTGGAGCAGTGGTTACGAAAAATATACTGAACTTGAAAAAATTTTGAAAAATCTAGAAGCCACAGACACGGAATTTTTTGCAAAAGGTTATGAAAAATGTAAGATTCTATCAGAATTTTTGGAAACAAAGATTATTAATTTGGATGACTACGCTTGCCCTAAAGTTCAGTTTTTGATATTCAAAGATGAAGAATATGATTGGAGGTGTAGCAACTACCCATTTCGTCATGCAAAAACTCTTCACTGTGCAGAAAGAAAAGCATTTGCATACAGAACATGGACTCGATGTTTTTTTAACAAATTGTAAATTATATTATTCTTAATGTACTACCATTTTCAAACTTTAATTAAATTTCATTGTCAACTTTTTCTTTTTAGAGTTAAGATGGTCGATCAATGTGACAAACACGTAAAATTAAGAAATTTTGTTTTTGATGAAAAAAATCATGAACGAAAATCATGGAAATTGTTTGGACGTACATGTAATAGATCTCTTTCAGTTTTTTGTGCCAATTTTTTGTTATAGTTTTGATGCTAGTATGTGCAATCGTTCGAATTATGTTATCAACAACATGTGAAGAAACAACAGTTTGGGTAGCTATTTTATCAAGTACAGTCGGTTATATTCTACCTTCTCCAAAGCTATGAATAAAATAATATCTACCAAAGAACGAATTTTTATTTCCCTAGTTGGACCAAGTGGATCTGGAAAATCGCATCTTTTTTTTGATTGGTTGAAAATTGGTACTTTTCAACCAGCATTTGACAAAATTTTTTATTTTTATCAACATTATCAACCTCTTTATAGTCAAATGCAAAGAAAAAACCTTAAATTTATCCAAGGAGTAGATTTTGACTTGATTGAAAATCTCCCCAATAATGGAACTAAGTTTTTGCTTATATTTGATGATTCTTGTGAAGAAATTTCAAACTCCAAACAATTTGTAAAAATTGCTACTGCGGGGAGACACAGGGGTCTGAATACAATATACATCAAACACAATTTATTTCATCAAAGCAAATTAGGACGAGATGTAGAGTTACAAAATACACACATAGTCTTGTTCAAGTCGCCGAGGGATGTTTTACAAATCAATTTATTAAGTCAACAACTAGGTCTAGGATCTTAATTGAAAGAGTGGTATCAAGATGCAACATCCGTTCCTTATGGTCATTTACTTATTGATTTAACCCCAAAAACAGTTGATTCAATTAGGTATTGCACTAATAGTGGCTCAGTTCCAACGAAATTTTAGTTACCAGCTGGAATAGAGACAATGTTTTTGGACGATGAGTACACAATACGTCTCTATTCTCCCAATATTTCAAAAATTTTCCCTAAGGCTTCGAAAACAATTCATTCTCAATTGCCCAAAAGATTTCATTCAGTTTCTGAGCGAGTGTTTAGTAAACCTATTAAGAGGAGAGCTTCGAGATCTTCGGAAAGAAGACGTAGTAAAATATCGAAACGAAATTTCAGAACTAACACAAAAAAGAACTCCTCTACACAAAAGAAGAATTGTTTTAAGTTCAACTAAAGGGTTACAATTGATATCTATCATCACACCTTTTGTCATTAAACGATTGACATAGTATGTAACAGTTTGTTTTAATTCCGTACTCAGTTTATCAATCACAAAGTACACTTCCAAGAAAACAAAAATTGGAACAAAAGCAAGAAAAAGAGGAGATTGTACCAAAAAATTTTGATTCTATTTACAGTGCTGTAAATGCGAGGTTGAAAACGAGCAACAATAAGAATATTATTGATTTAATTTTGAATTCTCCTAGAATTAAAATCAGCCAGTCAGACAATTTTATATTGGATAATCGAGATACAAAAGAATCTATGTGTGTGCACTAAAGCGAAAAAATACCGATTTTCCAGATATTTACTTTACAATTTTGGAAGCAACACATATTCCTCCTAAACTTGTTATTAACAAGAATGCCAAAGCAAAAGATAGAGGAACTTGGATCCCTTTCAAAATCTGAAAAGGTAAGACTAAACAGATTGTATTCTAGGGGCAGAGCTGCGTACGGTTCTATTCAAAACTTGAGTAAAGCGAGTGGTTTATCAAAAAAAAAAGTAGAAAAGTTTTTACAAACCATGACATCGTATTCGGTCCACCAATCAGGTCTTTCCGAAGACTTCAAGCGTTTTCTAAATATATCAATGAAATCTGGTGTATTGACTTGGCTTTTGTAGACAAATTAGCTAGTCAAAACAATGGATTCAAGTTTTTATTAGTTGCTGTATATATTTTTTCGAGATTTGTCAGAGTTCAAAAAATGAAAACAAAGTATGCCAAAGACACTTTACAAGCTTTTAGAAAAATGATTTCTCGAAAAAACACTCCTGAAAAACTTTGGGTTGATAAAGGAACAGAATATGGGGGAACTTTTAAAAAGTTTTGCAGGGAGAAAGACATTGAAGTTTACTCAACAATGAGTGAAACAAAAGCTGCATTTGCAGAGAGAGCAATTCAATCTTTAAAACATATAATATATCGTTACATTGAAGATCATGGTGAAAAATTTTTGCCCAAATTGCAGCAATTTGTTTCTACATTGAGCTGCCGCAAAAATCGATCAATTGGAAAATCTCCCAGAGATGTGAAAAACAGTGATTTTTTATCAATATTGTATAACAAATCATTCAAGAAATATACTAAACCAAAATTCAAAATTGGTGATAGAGTTAGAATTTCGAAAAATGATATTCCGTTCTGAAAAGGATACAAGCCACAGTTTAGAGATGAAATTTTTGAAATTTCGGCAATATCTACAAAAAAACCTCCAGCATACATCATCAAAGATCTCGAAAAAGAAGAAATTCTGGGAAAATTTTATGAAAAAGAGCTGAGAAAATGTTCAGATTAGTGGTAAGTCATTTTTTAAATTGAGTTTCTATCGATCAGTTGTCATGGATTCTTTTACTATTGAGCTACTTTCTAATGCTTCTTTTAATTGTTATCCGAATAACAGTCTTAGTTCCTTTACAAATTTTCTACCGGAACAAATACATCTAAAAGGAGAATGGGAGGTTGGTATTTCAGAAATATCGTACCCTTCTTTGAACCAAAACGTTACAGAGGGAAAGTTTACTTTCGTAGATGGACGAGAAAGTCCTGAGGAAAAAAGAAAGATTCAACCGATGCATGTTGAACCTGGATTGTATGCAAGTATTGTTGATATAGTTGTAGCCATGAATGACAAAGTTCGAAAACGTATAAGCGCACAAAAATATGAATATAACGGAATTTATGTATCAGTAGATAAGATTACATAAAAAGTTGCCATTCATTTACCTGAGGACCAATCAGTGTTTATAATTCAAAGTGCTGATTTGAGTCACATTTTTTGTTGTGATTTAGAACAAATCAGACAGGTATTATAATGAAAAGAAAAGGACCACATTATCCTCAGTATTCTTACGACATTATAAGAATACATTCCTTAATGATTTATAGTGATATTATAGAATATAAAATAGTAGGCGATACAAAAACTCCATTACTGCGTTGTATTCCTTTCATTTCCAAAGTAAAAAAACTACAGGAGAAAAAATTCCTTTTGTGTCCGTAGGAATTACACGAGTTGTACTCTTGTTTCGCAAGATTTCGGATAATCATTTTTGATTTTTACTTCATACGAAATGGTTGGTCAAAGTTCAGCTAATTTTCCTATTTTTCGTGGACATGCAAGGCAGCGTGGAAGAGGTTTTGGTGCTCTTGCACAAACTCTTGGGAGAACTGCAATTCCCTTCATTAAAAAATATATAGTCCCAGCTGCAAAAAGAATCGGAGCAGATTTATTTGAAATTGCCGCTCCAGAGATTGGAGACATTGTCAGTGGACGAAAAAAACTCAAAACGTTTGCAAAAGATGTTGGAACAAAAACAGTTCGAAAACAGCTGGGAGGTGGAAAAAAGAAATCCAAGCGTAGAACAAGAAGAACCATTTCTCGAAAGAGTAGTTCAAAATCAGTCGCTCTCGCAAAGACATTTTTGACAAGATAAAATGAGTGTAAATCAAAGAAGTCATTTTCGGTACGGAGCGTTTACAAATTCTTCTTTGGAGATTTTTGATAAAGTCCCAGTTTTGGAAACAATTATGTCATCTTACACACAAGAAGTTTTCCCCAGTACTTCTCTGGATGAAAGTAGTATTGAGTTTGAATTTGAAACGGATCGTAATCTCTACTTGGATATGCGTGATACCCATCTTAGCTTAAAGCTTCAACTATTCAAAGGAAGATTGTTTGATGCTTTCAAAAATGAAAAAGCAGAACATAAAGCAAAATCGGAGGAAGATTCAGATGAGGAACCACAAACTTACTTAACTTATGTAAACAATCTACTACATTCTCTATTCTCCAACAGTGAAGTTTATTTTAACAATACAATGGTTTACAATGCCAATGGGTTATATCCTCATAAGGCACAGATATCGAACGAATTCAACTCGTCAGCAGTGAGTAATAAAGGAATTCTTGCTTGTCATGGATACAGTTTTGAAGAAAATCCTGATGCATTTGATATGTATCCATTCACTGATAGAGCAAATTCCTTGGGAACAGGGATAACTTTTTCACTCTATGGGAGGCTCGCCATTGATTTGTTTACTTGCGAAAAATTGTTGCTACCAAATACCAAAGTTCGAATTAAACTTATTCGAGCTAGACCTAATTTTTACATGTTATCTGATAATCCAAATGTCAGTCTGAAAATAGTTGATTGTTCACTGTTTACAAGAAGAATTTTAGTAGCTGAACCTAATCATCAATATTTGCAATGGAATCTGGAAAGGGAACCTGCTCATTACAATTACATGAAAACTATAGCAAGAACCTTTATCATTCCATCTCGTCAAAACCAGTTTATTCAGGAAAATGTTTTCAATAATGCCCCAATCAGAAGGATAGCTGTTGCAATGAATACAAATTCGGCTGTTGCGGGATCTTTTCATGAAAATCCTTTCAATTATCAACAATTTCATTTGAGAGAGCTTAGAATTATTCGGGGTGGAAGAGCAATTATTTCATTAGATACAACTTCTCCTTGTCGACCCTATGTTACAACAATGAAAGCAATGCAGTTTAACGAAGATTTTCCAGCTCTTCCTATGGAAGATTTTCAAAATCACTATATTCTAGTTTTCGACTTGACTTCACTACAGGATGCCGCTGAACACTTGCATTATCCAGAACTTAGTGGAGAAAGCTTGAGATTAGAAATGTTTTTCCAATTTCCCTTGGAGCAAGTAACGGAAGTGATAGTCTTGGGAGAAAGACTATCAAATATTCAAATTGACAAATTCGGAACAGACGCTAAAAATGTTTAATTTTTTTGAGTTTTCAGGTTCCTAAAAAAAGGTGGAAACTTTTTTGGGACTTTTCTTTGTTATTATCTCTGTACTATCTATATTGTTTTTCTTCAGACCTAAAGCTCCAGAAACAATAGAGAAGGAATGGTGTTTAGTTGAAAACCCGAGACACTTTTTCAACCTAGACTGTAAAACAGTATTCAATAAACTTTGCCTACTATATAAGGCTTGTGTATGGGACTTTATTGATTCAATTCCTAAATGTGTGTAAGTCATTATTCTTCCTTTTTTTAACCTAAAGTACACTATCAAACTATCAATTTCTTTTTTAGCTGTAAATCAGCCTACAATTGCAAAGATGGATAATTTTTCTCTTTTGCAAATTATTGAATGAATTCCAGAGCTCAGATTCAAGTACATGGGATCATACCCTTCTGACACAGTACCTCAACTAACAAAATACTCTTTTGCCATTATTAACTCAGCCCCAAGCAATGATAGAGGAGAACACTGGATTATGATTGCTCGACTGGATAAAAGCTACTACTTTGCTGATTCTTTGGGAAGAAAGAGATCAACTTACCCTTTTTTGACAAAAAAGTTTCGACGAATGGTTCCTCGAAAGCTACAAAAAACTGATAATTTGTGTGGTTTTTACGCAATTTATTCAGCATTTCTCCTTTTTAAATTCTTCCAAAAGAACTTGAATAATGTTCATGATGTGTATGTTTTGAATTTTATCAGTAATTTTATGTAAAAGTGAATTTTTTTTTGTAAGTGTAAATTTTTGCAGTAATTTTACTATACGATGTAGTGAATTTTTTGATTATTTATATAATTTAACTTTTTAAATTCTTTAATTTTTTTTTTACAAAAAGCATCTTAGCATTTAACGTTTCGATGAAATACGGAGAATGATGATGGAATATGGATGTTGTAGTCCCCCAATTGAAAGAATTAACGATAGAGTAGATAAATTTACGAAAATTGTAACCAACTTCTAGTAAATTGTATAATTTTCTTAAAAGTTTACTCTGAGAAAGATGGAAAAATTATTACACAAAATATCAGAACCAAAAAAAATATGATACTATGTTTTTCTCAGTGTAAACTTTTACCGTGGTAGAGCAATTGATAAATTTGGATGATAATTTTTTGGAAAATTTGGAAATTTCAAAGAATTTTTAAAGATTAAAGACAAAGTGATAAAAGAGAACTCAAATGAATCGTAGCAAGAAATATGACAGAATAAATAAACCAGTTGAGGTAAAAATAAGTGAGATAATTATGTGAAAAAAGATAAAATAAGTCATAAAATTAACAAGTGTAATGAACCTGTCATCCGTTCTCCAGATAACCTGCGGAAAAAAGATTAAGTAGGATATAAAAGTAATCAACCGTGAGGAGCTGTCATGATTCCTCTGATATGCCGTGGAGCGGAATAACTAACCTGTCAAAGATAATCCCCTCTTGACAATTTTCCCCAGATAACTTGAGGGAAAATAAATGACATGAAATAAGAATTTAAGATTCTTTCGAGAAAAAAAATATTCCGTGATATATTAGTTTATGATCCCATACTCTAAATCGAAACTTGATTTTCGTCGAAACTTATCATCTGAAACTTACCATCCAAAATTTTTTTTTTCATTTTTTAATAAAAAATTGTTTTTTCAAGATAATATTTGCAAGTAAAACTTTAAAAATTTTCAAAAAATTTTCTGAAACTTACCTTCTGAAACTTACCATATCGAATTTTTGTAAGACAAGATAGTCCTTACATATCACAAATCGTAGAAGTTGACTAAGAAACGCAAGTATTGGCAAAATCGAGCTCAAAAAATTCGGGCGCCAAAAATTTTTCTGAAACTTACCATCTGAAACCTACCATCTTAATACATGGGAAACCTATTCCCTACCTTAATACATTGGAAATCTATTCCCTATCTTAATACATAGCCTGCGGACCGGATACTCTATAGCCTATGTTAATACATGGGGGTTCGCAGGCACCCACCCCCCCACTCTTGCTCACTCATGTACTACTAATATTTGCTCACGGTTCTCACGGTTAATATTTGCATATTTTACTTTCCTTTTAATTTAATTGAATACAAATTTTCTCTTTGAGTAGAAACATGATCGTCCGCCCTCTACAATTGGTTTTTTTTTTTCAATTTGATTCACTTTTTGACCCTCAGGCTTTAATTGGTCCTTAGGTTTCAATGCATCGTTCATCATTTTTATTTTCGCTACTGTAAAACTTTCATCGTAATGACTTGTCTCGGGCGCCGCTGCAGATGAAAACCGAGACAAATAGTCTACCATTTTCGTTTTCGACCCCTGTCTATGTTCAACTTTGAAATCATACGATACTAAAGGATCGTTCCATTGAGTTAACCGACTAATGAATGTTTTATTTCCTTTTGGTGAAGAATTTAATAGTGTAAGTAACGCCTTGTGATCTGATATAACTGTAAAATAACGTCCATAGATATAGTTTCGAAAATATTCCGTAGCCCACACTACCGCGAGTAATTCTAATTCGTTTGTAGAATACTTTTTCTCGGCCGGATTAAGATAGCGTGACGCAAATGAAATTGGGTGCCAACCGGAGGCGCTGTACTGTTCTAACACGGCCCCTAGGCCATCGTGATTAGCATCGCAAATTATCCTAGTTTCAGGGTGAATATCTAAATGCCTAAGCTCTACAAGGTTTTTCACTAAAGATTTCAAATGTTGAAACGCGTTCTCGCAATTCGGCGTCCAGACAAAATTGTTGTTCTGACTGAGTAACGATCTTAATGGTGCGCTCATTTCAGCGAATTTTGGCAAAAATTTATGCAAACTGTGCATCGAACCCATTAGTGATTTTAACTGCTTTCTAGATTTTGGGGTTTTCAAATCTTCTACCGCTTGAGTTTTCCGAACTAATGGCGCGATGCCACTTTCCCCAATTCGAAACCCTAACCATTCACACTCGGTTTTTGCAAATTCACATTTCCGTAGTTTCAAGGAAACGTTTGATACGTCCAACTTCTTCAAAATTTTTTCCACTTATGCAATATGCTCTAGTCTTGTTCCCTTTGACGCAATTAAGATATCGTCGATGAAAGCATTTGCCTGAGGAATTTCCTTAAGTAAATTATCAATAACTTTTTGAAACTCCGCCGGCATTGATGTGAGCCCGTAAAAGCCGTTTTTAAAACGATATATTCCCGTCGATTTTTCGCCGACTAGTGAAAAATTGCACTGCTCGCTTGTTTCTTGTTCCAAAGATACTTGTCCGTACGCGTAAGTGAAATCCAATGTTGTAAAATATACATCCCCCGCTTTTCGTTCTGCAATTATTTGACTTATCCCGTCTACTATTTCGTCAATGTTTGGCATTTGGTACTTATTCTTGTGTACCTGCTTGTTAAGTTCTCTTGATTCCAATGCCAATTTTAAGCTTCTACTTTTTTTTACACTGTGATTACTATAGGGGAGACAAAGTACTTATCCGAACATTCTTGTAATTTAATGATATGACCTTTTTTTATCAACCGGTCAATTTCCTTGTCTACTTTATCCTGTAGGCTGATAGGTAGGCACCCGATGCCCTTTTTGCTGTATCGGCTTTAGATTTGCAAAGAATTCGTTTCTTACTTTAGCGTTTCGGATTTTCCCTATTCTGGTAAATCAATTTGGGTACAATTTACAGAAATATGTTTTTAATTCATCATAATCCTCCTCTTCCTGACTGCTCCCTTCCCCGTGATCCCCATCACTTTCTTTCTTTGCACCAACTCCAGGTCTAGGGTACCCATCAGATCGCGCCCAAGGATTGACTGATGGTTTCCTGATATTACTGACACTTGCGCTGGAGCTGCCCAGCCGTTCAACGCCATCGTCACCGCTACTTTCCCAAGTATGTGTGTTTGGTTGTTCTTATAGTCCAAGAATTCATCTTGAGATGGTTGTAATTTAATATTAGTTTTACCTAATGTTGCTTTCAGGTCCGTCATGCTGAAATCGTCACTGGAGATCCGCTATCCACCCACAGCCACATCTTTTTTCCGGCACCTCAACCTGGACTCTGGCTCCTGGGATCTTCAGTTCAATCACGTTCTGTTTCTTGATCGACATCACCATGTAGTCATCGGATCCCGACATCATGGATTCATTCTCCCCGCTTCCCTGCTGATTCACCCATGCCACTTGATCTTCCGACGCATTGTCTACACTATGCATGCTCTGGTGATGCTCATTTTCATCCCTCACTAGTCCTCGTCCTCGTCCTCTCCACTGGTTAGTACCCCTTCTAACTCCCCTGCATGTGCGTTGAAAAAGCCCCAATTTTCGGCACGCATTACATGTTGCTCCTTTCGCATGACAACTCGCAATATGATCGAGCGTAAAATTCGGCGCGTACAATTGTAACACCTACGGTTATTTCCGCCGCCCCCACTGCTTGATCCTTGGGTATATCCTCCGCGTCCCCCGCGTGCTCGACCTCTGAAATATCCCTCTCCCCTTCAGACATTACTAACTGGCTCCTGTTTTATGGTTATCAGCGGCGCGGACGAGGCTGGTTTTCCGGTGTACGATTTATATGCACGTTGTTCACCTCTCTCATACGATAGTGCTATCCTATAAATCTCCTCTGGTAACTTGGTTGACCGTGATAATTCTCTTTGGCAATCTGATTCTTGCATATTCATATTAAAAATATCACGAAAATTCTCGCCGCGTTAGCAAAATCACACCTTCCCGCAAGGGCGCTTAATTCCGCGTGGAATTTCTCAAACGTTTCATTCTCCCTCTGCTTTCTTCCATAGAACTGTCCCCTCTCATGTGTCACATTTCGCTCGCGTTTGAAGGCATTTTGCATTTCGTCTAATACCCGTGGGTAACCTTTCCGTTTTAACATTCACCGCCGGTTTTCGGGCTTTAAGTATCCTTTGCGCTTTGTCTCCAATACAGAGATGTAGGTTAGACTTCAACTTCTTCTCCGCCTCGATACGATTTTTTCCATTGACATCCCCTGGTAACGCTGTAATGGCCGCTGCATTTAACGTACGCGCAAAATAAAATTTGTCAGGGTCGATGTCATATTTTGCTATCATGCCCCAGTGGAACTTTATGATCCACTCCTCCCAGTAGATTGGGGGTTCTGGCGTCCGTGCGTCCCAGAATGATAGTACATTAAGGGGATTTTCCCCCTCCTTTTCGTTCCGCTGACTGCGCCATGTTGAAGCAAAGCAACTGTAAGGCATCAAATCTAAATCTTACTGCACCATTCTGTTTTAGCTCGTACCGGACGATAGAGATCGCAAGGTCACGACAGCAGGTCTCCAGACAGAAAGAACAAACTCATATAACTTATATAAACTCAAACTGTTCCGTATCTCAGTCTTAAGCTCAAATTCATAAATTTATTTCGTCTGTGATTTTTTTCAGAAAGTTATTGGGGTTTAAAGATTGCCAGTTTGGCCATTTTGGGACAATTTAAACGCGATATACTTAACCTGAGAGTTTTCAAAATACTTCTCGAAGTTGAAAAACAGGCTAAAAATTCACACTTCCTTTTCCGAATACTTGTCACTTGATACCAGATGTTTGAAGGGCCGGGGGGGGGGGGTTGAGGTAATTGGACTACGCGGCGGTTTGGGATGGGTGTTGGTGGGTTCGGGATTTGGAGGGGGTCGGAATTTAAAATAAATCAGATGTTTTCTCGACGTAAAAAAAAACAATCCCAAATTCACCCTTCCCCGATTTTATATACTGAGCACACATACTGACTAATCCCCCCAGCCCCACCAGCTTACCCCTCCCCCAATAC
>NC_087062.1:35813478-36028589 GCF_963678635.1 Symsagittifera roscoffensis
CTTCTTTTTGTCTGCAGTTACTTCAAAGCATGCCTGATGAGGTTTTGATCAGAGCTCGGTCTGTTATAAAGTATGCGTTAAAATACTGTGAGGTGTTCGTTTTTAAAATTGATCCTTTTTTTTGCGATTGAATCTTTTCAAAAATCTTCAAATAACAATGACTTCAAAATGCAAATAAAAAGCACAATTGATTGTTTTTATACAGAAGTTTTTCTAACTTTAAGAACCATAAAAACTGCCATGAGTTTGTAATCGGTGCTTTGTAAAAGTACTAAAAAAGAAATCGAAATACTCTTTGTTTGCGTCAAAGTCAATCAGATACAATAAGTGAGGCAAAATTGCCGTGTTTCCAACAAAAAAGGTTTGAATTGATACCAACAAAAATCTATGTTAGTACATTTTGAGAATGCTTTTATACATTACAAAAATTTTGTTATTTTATCAAGCTTGTGAATATGTGCCTATGTAATATTTCGGCGTAATAGCTCATTGTTCCGACTTTCGAAAGTAACGGAATATTTGTGCTCGGGGTGGGTTTTTTTTCTTCAGACAAATTTCGACTTTTTAACTATCCATTTTGTCGGAATTTTTTATATCGTTCGAAAGCTATTGTTGTCCTGAGCTCAAATTTGAAAAGATGTTTCACCTGTGACCATTTTTTGTAAAGTTATGGGGGTTTAAAGATTGCAATTAAAGACTATTAACGGGGGTTTAAAGACTATTAACGCGCAAGCGGAGAGTTAATCCGTCTTAAAATCGTTCCAAATTGGTTGAAAGAAGCTTAATTGCCATAATTGATTTGTTACAAGGAGCGAAACCTATCCTTTTGTACTCTATATGGCGTGTGGGGGGATAATTTTTCAAAAAAAAAATTAAATTTTTGAAAAAAAAAATCATTTTATTTTATTTCATTTATTTTTTTAAATGTTATTACTGCTCCATAAAACCTTAAAAGGCAGTCGGAACATTCAGGGCTTCGCCCTGATACGAGTAGTCTTGTTTAACATTTAATTTGTAAGTGTATTATTTGACAACATGGTAATTAACTTTCAAAAATAAAATCTAAATAAGTTTCATGATCACACCACTTCTCTTGAAACGCACAACTGTGCTTATGAAAAGCTAGTATCCGAAATCAAGTCTTCAAACAACTTCTACCTTCGAAATTTCTTGCAGAATACATACTATATGCTCGTAACTTAATTGAATGCTACGTCCTCACAAAAAATGTTTTTTTTTCTCAGGAACATAAATTGTGGGATATTATAGTGCAATGGGTCTCTCTTCACTTAAGTGAGGATTGAAAAACTGAGACGATTCAGATTCAATTCCTTCAACGCCAACCCTCTTTCATCCCAGCAGGGAATCAACGACAAGTGCTCGTAAGTTACAAATTAACCCCCTTCCCTCCCCCCTCAGGGCAAACATCCGACATTTTTCACAGAGCAAGGACAAAGATCCAATTTATTTTGTTCGCGTAAAAAATGCTGTTTTGCCCGAACTAATAGTGACTGCGGCAGTCGCGTCCACGTTTCGCGAGCTTGCCGACAGAAGGTAGCACTCTTTATAAAAATTCTTCGGTCAATGCCAGTTTCCGTTAACTGAAAGTCGGCCAATCGGAATTTTGTTTACATATTGAATTGGTCATTCTAAGAAGTGAACGGAATTGACCATACAAAAACTTCAGTCTTTCCGTAGATTGAAGATACTTAAAAACTCCTTGCGCGACAGAATGTGGTAATCAGCTGGTAAATTCTGTCTTTTTTAATAGAACTAATTTTTCTAGAAATATGCAGTGTCTACTCGGTTATACCCACCTAAATTGATGACAAAAAAAATCAAAAATATTGCTAAATTGGAATGATGTTTTCAAGAAGTCGAATTTTTTCTAAGAGAGAGAGAGAGAGAGAGAGAGAGAGAGAAAACACTTTTTTGTTGCATGAAGATTTGCAGTTACAAAACCGATTGTGGATGGAACAAGTGTACATTATTATTAAAAACATGAATAAAAAATGTTCCATCAGTCACTGAATATGTAAGATTATTTAGATTATATAGAACTCTCCTTAAGAAGTAAAAGGGAAGTTGGGTGTTGGTAGAGTCTATCTTTCATATGTATTAGAATTTGTCCTCTAGCATGCATTTTTTGATTAATCTGTTTAATAGCGTACAGGAGATGATTTTTAAATTAATTTGTTTGATATCGTACAGGATATGATTTTGGTTTGAAGTAAATTTTTTTTATTGATGTAAATAGGAATGAAACAAAGAAAATGGTTTTACACAATTTTGGCAGAAGAATTGAGCCGGTGCGATGATTAAAGCGGAAGTTAGAATTCGGAATTTTGGAATTCTGTGTTTTTCACTCACATATGTGACAGAATCTCTAATGTTGTTGTTCATGTCAATTCGTATATATCTTTTTCTCCTTTAGTTGCTTTTTCAGCTTTTCTAGAATTTCTTCAGTACAACTATTCAAAAGCATACCTGGATGAAGTAAATTGTTTAATACAAGGGTGTTGAGTAAAAGGATTCTGGTACGTAGAGGATTTTCATCTCTGATGCCTTTGGTTGTTTGTATTGCACTAGCCATCTTCTGTAACAATTTGTTAATTTTTTCAAAAGTGAAACAACCATCTTTGTTAACAACGAGAAACTTGACGGATTCAGATGTTTTGACTTTGTTATTTCCTACTTGCAGCTTGCAGTTTTCTATGAGTTTCTTTTGTGATGGAGCAGAGATATTGATGAACTGAGTTTTGTCTATATTTATCATTGATTGGTTGTAAAAAAAAAGGACAGTATTCTGTCGCAACTGCTTTCAAAGAGTTGTGTTGCGGAAATCGGATTTGGATGGAAACTTAGCAGTGTTGTATCATCGGCGTACTGTACAAGAGTACAAGTCTTGTCTCGAATTTCTATCATATCATTAACCTATAAGTTAAACAGCAGAGGTCCTAGTACAGTACCCTGAGGTACACCTTGCTCCAACTTGAGCCAATCTGAATATGCACTTTTCACAATTGTTTGCTGCTGTCTGTTTTCTAGAAAAGAATTTAATAGATCAGTGGCTGAAGATCAAAACCACGATTACTCAATTTTTTTTCGAGGACATGATGTAAAATTGATTCAAAAGCTTTTGAGAGATCTAAAAATGACACTACTGCTACTTTATTTTTATCATGATGGGACTTGATTTTTCGATTTTTCTGTTTTGTACAGAACAGCATCATTGTTCGAATAAACCGGATTGTTTGGGGTTTAGGATACTTTTATCAAACAAAAATTGATATATTTGAGCTGAAAATTTTTTTTTAAAATAATTTAGAGACAACTGGTGTTATGGAACCTGGACGGTAGTTGATTGGATTTGCTGTATCTTCTTGTTTGAACACGGGAAAAACATGTGCTCTCTTCAAGCCTTGTGGAAGTTTAGCTTTTGAGATACATTCGTTTTTTTATCATAATTAAAATAGGGTTGATTATGTGCACACTGATTCTTAGTGCCCAAACAGATTTAACTGGATCCTAAATGCATATCGATTGGAAGTAACAAAAGTGCTTCAATTAATTCTTTGTGAGTGACATATCTGAATTGAAGTTTTTTGGTATCAGTTCTCAGAGCAGTAGGTTTGGTGGACCTTGAAATTGCAGGATGTGTTTTTTTTATAGACGCCTAAACTTGAAAACTTGTAATTAAGCCAGTCAGCTTTCTTTTTGTTATCATTGATTAAAATACCGAATGGGATCCGCAATTCATTTATCTGGATAGTTTGCTTCACTTTCACTGTGTTCCTTATGGAGTTGATGAAATTCCATTGCTTATTGGAACTGTCAAATTTCTGAAATTGAGCTTCGATCTCAGTCTTGTATAACATTTTAAGTTGATTTTTGCATCTCTTACTCGCGCATTATATGTTTCATAATCTTAAGCAGTAAGTGAAGTTTTTTTTCAATCTCAATGATTCGTCTATTGAGCTTAAAACTTTTTTGAAAATTGAAGTGGTGGTTTATTACGGACAAATTTCTTTTCAAGTGGTGCGTTCTTATTTCAAACTTCTGTGAATATTTGTTCGAGCTTAAGTAAATTATTTGAAACTGGTTGTTTTCGGTAGATAAGAGCTATGGGTTTTGGTTCAGGTTCTCACAAAACTGGTTTTTCATTGTTCTGTTTCTTGTTTAACCTCAACACTCGAATTGGGACAGTTTTCTCGTTTTTTACCATACTAATACACAGTGTCAATAGATGGTCCGTATTAAATGGTAATTGAGCTACAAGATTTTCGTTACAGAGAGAATTGGTTGTAATTAGATAATCCAAGAGAGATCTGCTATGTAACGAGTTATATGTTGGCAAGAGAGATCTGCTATGTGTCGAGTTAAATGTTATATACTAAAATTTTATTTGGTCTGAAAAAAATATATGGCTTAATCAAATCGCTGAAAGTTTTGGCTTCTGCTTTGTTCAGGTACTTGATGTTGAGATTTCCAGGGATAGTTTAATCTTTGGTTTTCGAAGCTACATAGTCATTACCTTTCATTGTGTCTTCTATGAATAATTGTTAAAATTGCTTGTGTGGATTGTAAACAACAACTATTATGTGCCTTTTTGATTGCTTGGTTATGATTGGACTAAATTCTATCCAGATGCCTTCGAAATTGGAGGGACGTAATAAAAATTAAGTCTTCATTGATCTTAAGATTAAATTTTTTTGGCATAAAAAGAAGTATTCCCCTCCTGAGTTTTGACCAGAGCATGTTTTATTTCAGTGACATCGGATCATGATATGGATTGAAATACAGAACGAGTAAGTGAGATGACTGCATTTTTCATCCAGACAAATTTCAGTCAGACCAATTAAAGTGCTTGAGTCAATAACTTCTGAAAGGAAACCTATTTCAGCATATTTGTTTTTTAGGCATCTGCAGTTTACAGATGGAAACTTGATGTACTGGACAATATCTGTTACGTGAGTCATAATTATGACAATTATTGTTCATGTAATCACAAGTTTAGTTATTTGTGAAGTTTGACTAATCAAGTGCTCTATAGCCATAGCTCGTCAATCATTCTGGGTGTTCGCGGCCCCACGAGATTAAAATGAGCTAGGTTTTGTGTGGTTCCTCTGAGGGTGCACTGGGCAGCAAGAATTAGAAGGGTTCTGAAATATATTTCGAGATGATAAGATCGATAGTGGTAGCACCTTTTCCATTATGGCATTCTTTGAAGTATTTACGGATCTAAGCAAATATACTTCATCATAGAAAAATGACTTTTATTTGTCAATCTGAATAACTTTTTCGTAAATTTCACGTTTTTTTTTGAATTTTGTTTGAAATTGACTTGTTGAACTTGGTTATTCCTTTGCCACTTGTTGAACGAGGTCCTGATTTAACAGGAGGAACTTGAAAAATATTAATAGTTCCAGGCCTGAACCTGTGCTCTATTTCAATAATGGACTCGCAAAAATCTTCAAACAGCTCTTCGACTGATTTGAGGAGTTCTCTCGTCAGAGAGTTAGTGCCATCCTGGAAAGTGACTGATAAGAACTCAACTTCATTGCACTTTCTGATTACTGAGAGTTTGCCTCACAATAAGACCCACGGTGAGATTGAATTGTCACGTCTTTGGGGAGCTCCTTTGTGTCAAAGTCAGCTAAAAAAAAACTTAAACCAAAAATCAAGTTTTATGTACCGATCGAAATAGTACAAAATCAAAAGTAGTTTTGACTACTTTTGTGTTGGGGCTAGCGTTCGGAACAGAAATAATTGGTGACGTCATTAGAAAACTTACAAGATTGTATATCTGAAGATAGCACTCATCTTTTTTCTCTGAGGCTATTTTTGAGAAGACATCAAGCATCATGGTGCAAAGTCAAGAAAATCCAAAAATGTGCCAGGAAAAACCCAGAGATGCCAAGAATAGTACGATGAAAATCCAATATTCAGTGCCCAGTGAATTCAATTAGTGTTGCATTTCACTCCTGAAACTATTTATTAAGTTTATCACAACAATTTGGCTAAATGGGCAGGCCGCATTCTCATCTGGCTCTAAATAATCTAGCAAGAGAACTAACTTTATTCCAGATTATCCTATTTCATTTTACTCTATTCCATTCCAAGATTACCCTAAGCCAATCTACCTCACGACAATTTACCTTACGCCTAAGTTAAGACGGAATGATAACAGCAAAACAGTGATCGCCGCAGTTGCACCAACGTGTAGAACGTGTACTACAGAGGGTAGGTCTGACTCTCTAAAAAATTAGAGACGGTTTTCATCGCGAAGCAGCTCAAAACAATTATTTATTATATCCTGTTATATTCTTGTTAAACTATCTATGTAAAGTACTTAGAACTAACCAATCATGATTCATAACTAACAGTATGATACTGACCTTGCAGTGAAAACACAATTAATCGAAACGTTTTTCAATAAATTTGAATACATCTTTAACCTCGATAGCACTAAAAAGAAATTCGATGACATCATTGACCAAGCATTAATGATTACAAAAGCTTACGAACCATTTTTCAGTAAGTTTGATCACTTTGCACTAATATTCAATTTTTTAACACCAAAAGAACGAGATATTAACTGTTCTCATGAAATTATGTTATAGACTAAACTCACACACACTTGCACTGAACCTAAATTTATCGAACGACATTTACTTATTAGTTCACCACACCGCAATCTCCACCAAAGCTTCATGGTTATTAACTCTAAATATACATCACCTCACTTTCCAATTTTCAAATTTTGCATAAAAGCAACTAACCTTCACGGCATCCTCCGTAACTATAATCCAGTTAGACATTTTTTTATCTTTTGCCCACTCACCAACATCTTCCCATTTGAAGACTTCCGCTCCATTTTTATCCCGCTTGAGTATATCCAACCCGTGTAAATTACCCTTTTAGAAAATATTCAAAATTTCAAGTTCAATCACAAGTTATATAACCTCATCCAAAACTCTAACCACGAATTTTCCGCAGTCACTGTAGAGTTTAAAATCATCCGCGCGCTTGAATTTTTTTGGCCACTCTTACGCACTAAAAACGTAATCCAATTGCAAGCTAAGCAATTTTAAAAATGAGACACCATCAAAACTAATTTCCCACATGGGTTTTTCTCAGAAGCCGATCCTTCGTAAATATGATTTCATAAAATTATTAATCAAAAACGAATTAAACACACGTAGGTTTCATCTTTTCCTTTTGGTCATTTCTCTGAAAAAAAGTTTAAAAAAAACAAAAATTAACATCAAAATCTAATTAAACTTAGATTCAATTAAAGTTAGATTCAAGTTTGCAATCTAACTTTTTGTCATAACTTATATGTGTGCAATAAATTTAATAAGTAGCGATGAAATTATCAAAGTTTTAGAGTTTCACAAAACGAATTAGTGAACTGATAATGAATAATAAATAATTAATATTAAATTTTATATGTGCTCCCATTCATAAAATTTGATTTTCTAATTTCATTCTCCCACATTTCACCCACTCTTTTTACAAAAATTGGGTAACTCGCCTCCTTTGAATTGTTTAGTTAATAAGTTTCTATTTTTACAAACTAACTGTTAAAAGTTTGCTCAAAGTTTCATTCAATTTTTTTTTGGTTAAAACTTTTTCTCTAATTAGATCATTTGGTTTTGTGCCCAAAAAAACCCATATTTTAACCCCTATATAAATTTCGGAGGTATTGTACGCTTGATCCATTAATCCAAATCACTCCTTCTCTCATCATATTTGTAGAAAAAGGAAAATTTTGGGATCTACCTACAGCAAGCCGCTAGCTACAAAAATGAGGTGATTGATACGATGCGTAAAAAATTGAGCAAAATAAATAGTTTCGATCAATCCAATTACCTGAAAAATGGAAGAAAAAATGGAAACACCGAATTAATATCAATTCTCACGTTTAAAGAAGTAAGAAACAATTTAAAGAAGTAAATTGTGTCCTTGTTCAGACGTCAAGAAATGCTGACTTTAGTTTAAATAGTAGAAAAAAAACTGAAAATGTCCAATAGCTGAAAATATTTTCATTATGTGTCTTTCTTAGTGATCAGTGCGCTCTTGAAGGTAGAAACATCAATAGGGATTACTCAAGAGCTGATTATTGTTTTTGCAGCTGAGTTATTGGGTCATCTAATAACAGCAAAAAACTGGTTGTCTTTAAGTCTTAAGACGGATTTGGTTTGAGGAGTTCATTGCGGAACGAATAATTATCAGTTACTTCAAATTTGGCAAAAAGGTTTGAACGTATGGAACCAGTTCAAAACAATTATTTTTTATATCCTGTTATATTATTGATAAACTATCTATGATTAGTACTTAGAACTAACCAATCATGATCCATAACTGCCCGTATGATACTGACCCTGCAGTGAATGCACAATTAACGGAAAAATTTAACGGAAAAAAAAGCTTACGAACCAATTTTCAGAAAGTTTGATCTTTTTGCACTAAGATTCAGTTTTCTAACATCGAAAAAACAAGATTTTAACTGTTCTCATGAACTTCTGTTAAAACCTAAGCTCACACAATTACACTTAATCTGAATTTATCCAACGACATTTTCTTCATAGTTCACCATACCCCAATCCCCACCACCGCTTCATGTTCATTTACTCTAAATATACATGAACTTACTTTCAAATTTTCACTTATTGAAAAAAAATCAACTAACTTTTATGGCATAAATAAATCAAGTAAGAAAAATTTAAATCTTTTGCCCCCTCACAGACAACTTCCCACTTGAAGACTGCCGCCCCAATTTTATCCCGCATGAGTATATCCAACCCATTGAAGTTTCAAGTTCAATTCACAATTTCAAGTTCAATCACAAATTATATGACCTCATCCAAAACTCTAACCATGAAATTTCCGCAGTCACCAAAGAATGTAATATCATCCGCGCGCTTGAGTTCTTCGGCCACTCTTACGCACTAAGAACGTAACCTGAATGCTAGCTAAGCTTTTAATAAACTCAGACACCATCAAAACTAACTTCCCACATGGATTTTTTTTGGAACCCGACCCTTCATATGAATGAACTCAAAATAGTATTAATTTAAAATAAAGGAAACATTCAGCATTTCTTTACATGTGTTTCATCTTTGCTTTTAAGTTTTCACCAGTCATTTCTCTGAAAAAAGTAAAACAAAAACCAAAGTAAAAATCAAATTTTATATAAACTTTCAATCTTGTTATCTAAGTGTTTGTCATTAATTATATGAGCGAAATAAATTTAAAAAGTAACGATGATCACAGTTTTGCAGATTCACAATACGAAATAGTAAATCGATAATGATTGACAAAAAAACGTTACCAACTTTTTTATGTGTGCTCCCATTCGTAAATTTTGATTTTCTAATTTCCTTTGCCCACACTTCACCCAATCTTGCCACGCAAATTGAGTACCTCACCACCTTTGAATTGATAAGGAAATAAATTTCTAGTTTTACAAAAAAACTGATGAAAATTTAGCTTACCTTCACGCGTTTTCAAAACTTTTCTTTCATCCGGTTAGAGCGAATTATAAAAAAAGTTCACACTAACCAACGCAGCTAACTAATGCCTTAAAACCATTTGCATGTCTGATAAAGTCTCAAGGTACCCAAACCAGGTGAAAACCCAGATTGAAACTGAAAAATTTTTTCTGATGAACCTCGCTTGTAACTTTTATTAAAAGCCCTTGCAACACAAAAACACTAAGAGAACCTTATAAACTACAATAATCTGTTTTTGAAAAAAAAGACACAACTAAAAAACAAAAAAGAAAAACACCTGATAAAAAAGAACAAAAAGTTGAGCATAAAAAAACTCTGCTCGAAGAGACGGTAAAATAATACTCCCACAACTGGCCTAACCCACCAGTAAAAGACGTCTTGAGCATGCTTTATAGCAGCCGGCCTCATTAACCGCGCTAAACCAGGCTTATGATACACTCCATTTTTTTTGACGTGAGTAACTCTAGTGTAAGCAATTCTTTAAAATAACCAAAACTAATAACAATGCTTTTCCGAAAACAATTAACAACAATCACAACTATAACTGAGTTCACTAAAAGGTGGTGCCGATATAAATATCCAAAGTAAAAAGATTTCTCAGAGCAAAAGGAACGAGCAGCATAGGGGATGAAACTCGATGACATTTCGACTCTCGAATGGCAAATCTATTGGTTTCTCGCCGTAGTCTGAAGCCTCTCAGGATTTAAAGTATAGAGCCAGCATCGCAGCAAAGTTACCCGTTGAAGAAGAACAATGACCAAATCGATATCGAATCATACGAATCCTAGTCACTTGGCGCTTCACACAGAGAAGTCAAACCCTATCTCGCTTTTCGATGAATAGTTGAGAATGCACGTAGTGTCGCTCTACTTAAAGAAATCAACACGTCACTGTTTAATACTGCAACCTAGACCCAATACCTCAACTCAATCATGATACTCGAAACCCACTTCTGAAATACCAGCAACTGTACTCCTTCTCGCTCTATGAAGACAACTACCCCACAACATGAGCAACTGTTTCTTTCCTCTCTTCACGCATTCAATGCGTCAAAAGAGGTTACTCCAAAGAATCAAGAAACTCTTTCATTCATCCCTCAGAAGAACAAGCTTATAACTTTAAGCTTTTTAAACCGCGGATGGGTGGAACCAGTTGAAAACAAGTATTTACTATATCGTATTATAATCTTGATAAACTATCCCTGTAAAAACTAATCATGATCCATAAATACCCGTATGATACTGAGCTAGCAGTGAACGCACAATTAACCAAAAAAGTTTTTCATTAAGTCTGAATACATCTTTCACCTCGATAGCACTAATAAAAAAATCGATCACATAATCGATCATGCATTAAGGAATACAAAAGCTTGCGAACCATTTTTCAGTAAGTTTGATCACTTTGCACTAATATTCAAATTCATTACATTGAAAGAACGAGATAGTAACTGTTCTCATGAAGTTAAGTTAAAGACTAAATTCAAACAAACTTACACTTTTTCATAGTTCACTAAACCGCAACCCTCACCACAGCTTCATGTTCAAAAATTCCAAAAATACATCACCTTACTTTTCAAATTTTGTTGTAGCTGTCTAAGTTTCTGTTTCTCTCTCGCGAAAAATGACACATTTGATTTTAAATTATTACATAAATTTAGCTGTTTTCTAAAATTGCAAGTTAAAAACTTGATATTTATTAAAATTTTCTTAAAAATTTGTTTTTTACTTTTCACGGTACAATGATGGTTCATGAGAAACTATTTTCAAAGATTTTTTCAAAATCGTAATAAAACCTCGCTTAATTTTTCTTGGACTACCAAAAACGAATAGCAAAAAAATCACTTCGAGCTTTTTTGGACTACTGAAAAGGAATTAGGGAATTACAATTTTCTCTTATGGTCTTTGTTCCTTTATGTCCTAGGATTTGTCCGTGAAAACTAATGGCTCAAATATATGTACTTTCGTGTCAACTTTCAAAATAATAGAAAAAAAATATGCAAACCGTGGTCGTCTTGCCCGACAAAACTAGCAGCTGGCAAGTTCTTTCTGTGCTAAAGACAAAATCGTTTAAGACTTAAAACAGAGATATTAATTTTTTGTAACTTCTTCTGCTCAGATTCCATAATTTTTTATAAGGAAAAAAATTCACATTTAAAATTTTTTTTTTCTCGTATCAAGCTCGTGAAAATTCCAGAAGCACTTTTATGCACCTGTGCCCTTTTATGCACCTGTAGTCAGCTTTTTGCGAATAAAAAAATATGACAATCAAAAAAGTCAACCCTCTAAACGCAATTTCAAATACAAATTTTTCAGTTTTGAATCGTTTAACAAAAAATGTAGATCAACTAGTTTTCATTATTTCATTTTGAATTGAGTTTTGAGCCGATTAATTTCGCCGGTTATATCATGCGTTAAAGTTTTCTCTAAGTGCATGCTAGGTGAGGTTTGCTAGACATGTTAGAATTCCAAAAAGCAGTTTTTGACAAATTTTTTTTTTATTAATTGAGAAAAAACCCTTAGGTGGAAGTGCAAAACATGCAAAAAAATGGGGCTTAAAAAAGGACAATGCAAAGTTTCCAAATTCGTAGTAAAGCGCTGTGCCAGCGGCAAAAAAAAATTAGTATGGATTTTCTCCAATTTAGTTCTGATATATCTTTTTGTATTAACGATATGTTACATGAACAGACACAAATTCATCATTTTGTACTAAAGTTTTTTTTTGTTTGGCGAGAGACGTTAAAATACTTTTCCTCATTTTTTTTCGAGTTTCTACATCAGAATAATTTGACGGCAGTCGGAGTATCCAGGTTTTGCTTCAATTGGATCCTTATCATGCAATTGTCTATTAGCATTTGTCGACTTAAGCGCAAAAGGAATCAAATTCACTACTTTGAGTTTAAGTCCGGTGTGGCTTTCTCATAAGTAACTTCGGACAAGGTACACTGTCTGTTCGTCACTCTATCCTTTTTTCGGCCAGATAGATTCGTGCAATTTCTTAGTCTAATAACGATCCTAATCTTACTTATGTTTTTTTAGTCTCAATAGATCTAGTTTATACTGGTATTCTTGCGAGGTTAGAGGAGAGGAAGAGCAACTTTTTTCTAAGCTCAATTTATTCTTCTCTGCCTGAAACTATAAATAGTTTCAGTCTAACCAAGTTTTGTTAGTTTAAGTCATGAATCATGATTGGTTAGTTCTAAGTATTTTTACAGGGATAGTTATCAAAATTTAACTGGATATACAAAATACTTATTTTGAACTGGTTCCAATTACGCATTTTTACGAACAAAAAATTAGTGGAATTTTTATGGTAGCGCAATCTACATGTGCCAGTTTTCTGAGAAAACAGCTAAATTGATGTAATATTTTAAAATCAAATTTGTGATTATTGCCGATAGAGAAACAAAAACTTAGACAGCCACAAAAAATTAGTATTGATTAACTAAAACTTTGATAAAAATCTCAAAAAAACTGTATTTGTGTACAAAGTCAAAATGGCAAAAGTTTTAAGTTTTGCATCTGTTTGCACAGTAATATGACCAAGTAGCTTGCCTCAATTCAATTCGGTAAGGCTTTTGAATCGGATTAAGTTGCTATCACGTTATTAGAACGAAACAAAATTCATTGTCAAACGGTTTGACTTGTCTACGACATTTGAACTTTATTCTTTGCCGAACCTAATTTTGCCACATTTTTGACATAAATATGCCGCCAAATTAGTAAACTGAAAGACTCAAAACTCAAAAATCAAAAAGAAATCATTTAAAAAAGAAACAACTAAACTACGATCTGAAATTGGAATCTTAATCAACCAAAACGTATTGCCATTGTCATTGGCCCACAATAGTTTTTTAAAAAAGAAACAGAAACCAAGGTTTTTTTTGTTTGAAAAATCAACGAACCCATCCTTATACTAACCAATCATATTGTTTACTTTTTTTCCTTTTTTTTGGATTGTAAGTTCCAAAGAAAAAAAACTCAAAATCATTTTTTTTGTTACAATACAATTACGAGGGTTCCATGTAATCAAAGGAATTACATATTGGCCATTTTACATTTTGTCTGACACGTCAAAACGTGAATTAAGTTTAGGAGACATAGTCAATTAAAAATGAATTCAACCTATGATGCTGTTTTTAAAGTCATAGAAACAGACGTAGAAATTTTAGCAAAAGCAATTAACCAAGCCATAAGCGATTCCGACGAAGTACAGATCATGAACGATTTCTTAACCGAATTGAAGAGCTTGCTTGACGATGCCAATAACGAAACAGTCAAGATAATACGCACCGGAACGGACCAGCAAGACTCAATCATTGAACGATTGAAAACTTTGAAAGTTTTGTACCGAACGATCCAACTACGATCAAAACGATACGAGCATACCCTTAACAACACTGCCACGTCTTCTTTAAACTCATCACGAGTAGCCAGCAACGTCTCGACGCCTTCAATAATACGACAAGCCTTGAAAAATCTTCCCCTTCGACGCCAAACGGAAAGTTTAACCCGTAGTACTACTACACAAAACGTCACCATGGACCAGGACACCCCGGACGATTTGCCACAATTTTCTGGATTGCCAGCAATCTTAAACGCTACTTCAAACCACAGATCAAATTCCGCCCAGGAAAATTCAGGACTCCTACTTCGCCCCGGATCTAACAGCGACGCCAATACCTTGGATCATCGCATTCATCAACAACAAACAGAAACTCTTGGAACTCAAACTGCCCATGGAACTCACCTCCATCCTCAGTCAAACCTCTCATTGCAGCAGCCGAACGCCGACTTGTCACAAAGTTCAAACCTTCAGCCGAACCACCCAGAAGCTCAACTTCAAGGAACGACTATAGAATTGAACAATAGAACTCAACTCCAAATCGACAATCAGCAATTGACAGCAACAGTGGGACAAAGACCGAACTCAGAAGCTCAGAAGCTCAACTTCATCAAATCCAAGTTTTCAATCAGCAGATGAACGCACCAGCAACCCGACAAAGAAATGTTTCAGCGCCAAAATTTCTTCCGACAGCAACTTCAAAAGCAGCTCAGAGTCAACTGATTGGACAGAAAATCACACACCCAATTCTTGCTCCCCAGACAGCTAGCCCCCCACATGGACTATACCGGCCTTCAAGCCAACAACAGAACCAGCCTTCAAGCCAACAACAGAGGACACATAATCCGAATAGCGCCTTTAGACCCATCTTGACGATTGGAAATCAGAATTCAACCAATCATCCCCCCACCAACGTGTTCAGCGGACACCAGACGACAGCTAAGGGTATCAAAAACATCAACGGAGTACCGATACCAGCACAACCAGCACTACTGCCAACAAACCAAGGAGATCAACGAACAGCAACAAATTGGACCTCCAGCCAGCCGACCCTGACTCACCAATGTACACAACCTGCCATACGATCGTACCAGGAAGGATTTCTGGGAACCACGACAGCATACAACCCTACGAACATGCCGACATCATCAACAACAGCCTTCACTCATGCAGGCTGCAGGGGACCAACAGGAACAACTCACCCAAATATCAACAGACCTCCCCCTCATCAACATGCAGTCCATCAACATGCAGCACATCAACATGCAGCACATCAGAACCAGCCGACTTATTTTCCGATTCCGACCAACCTTGGAACAGCACCGACAGACCACAACCATCATCAAACGATCTCGAAGACATTCAGGAAATCAGTGCCCATTGTCAAACCATTCATAACCGACGGAGAACCTGAACAATGGTTAGATTGGATAGGACTGTTCAACGCAACCATCAACAGCACCGACATGACAAACTCGGAAAAGATGACACATCTGCAGAAACTTGTATCTGGAGATGCCAAATCTCTCATCCGAGGATATGGATGCAATGGAGCAATGTATGACGCAGCCCTTCAGCGACTGGAAAACGACTTTGGTAACCCGACGAAGATAGTTACATCCTTCCTTCGACGACTCGACGCCATCAGCGGCCCCAATCTACGACATACCAGAAGCTACAAGGACCTCGCCAATTTCCTACAGACAATGATCGATGCATTCACGACACTTGGATTCCAGCACGATCTACACTCTACGACAAATGTCCAAACAGTTTTGTCAAAACTGCCTACCCCTTGCCGACTAGAATGGAATAGATACAATCTGCAATGCATTATCAGACAACCATCACTCATCGACCTCACCAATTGGTTCAACATCTACGTCGAAGCATGCAGCGATTTGCCGAGCAACAGCAACAACAACAACACCAGAAACAGCAGCAGCAGCAACAACTACAACAGCAGCAAGGATCATCATCCAACGGTCACACCCACCAACATGGACCATCGGATCACCGCGCCAATCAGAACAACCGGAACCAGCAACGCAGCCAGCAGCAACATAAATCTGGACAAAAGGATCAACGACGAGACTTTTGCCCGGAGAAACGCAATTGCCAGTACCTTGGAAAATGCCAACACTTCATCGCAATGAACCCAAAGGACAGATTACAGCATGCCAGGGACCTGCAACTATGTTTCAACTGCTTCAGCCCCCACAAGTTCGCCGACTGTCAATCAACGCAAACCTGCAGCACAACCCAGCAACCACAACAACAGCAGCACCTACAACTCGACGACACAGAGGGATACAGCTAACCGGAACTCCAGACAACATGACGACATCACCAACTGCAGCACCAGCATAAGCAGAAGGAACTCGACTCGCCACATTCCGACCCTGCCAATAACGATCTCTCATGGCAAACATAGATTTCATGCCTATGCAATGCTTGATTGTGGCAGCAAACTGACATTGCTTAAATCATCAATCGCCCTCCAACTCAAACCAGATCTGCAATTAGACGACACCATCCAGCTAAACCAAGCACTGACATCATCAGACACAGCTTCTACAAAGATGACGATCGCGATTGGACCCTAAACCAGCAAAAGCAGCCATTTCAACTAAATGACATCGACGTCATAATGGATTGGAACCTTTCCCAATTCAACCCTGAACTCGTCAACTCCATCAGCCAAAGGAACGAGCCACTTCAACACATTCGGATAGCTACACTGCCCTCGAAAGAAATCGGAACCATCATTGGACGCGATTTCGCTGAACTCGTGACACCTTCAGAAGTAATCCATTCAAAACAAAATGTGCCTATTGGATGGAAAACGCCACTTGGATGGTCTCTCTGTGGACGCGACAATGCAACGACACCCAGCGACATCAACAAAATCAACTTCACGACAGACGATACATTGTTTCGCCACGTAGCTACATGGATGAAAATGGACGCCGAAGGGATTTCAACTGACCAACGCAGCCTCTCAACAAACGACAAGGAAGCTCTCCGCATCTTGGAATCTTCAACAACCCGCTTGCCCAATGGACACTACCAAGTTGGAATGCTTTGGAAACGTGGACAACAACTGCCAAACAATAGATGGCTTGCCAAGAAGCAGCTCGACAGCCTTCTCCAACGACTGAAGAGAAACACCGAGATGGCACAGAAATATCAGGAGACCATCGACACCGACTTGCAGAAAGGTTTCATAGTCAAAGTTGATGATTCCCATGAAAACTCAACAGGAAAATGGTACCTTCCTCATCATCCAGTGACAAACATCAATACATCAATAAACCTGGCAAGGTACTCCGAGTCCTTAATGCATCGAGCATCTACAAAGGAGTATCACTCAACAGCAACCTACTAACTGGACCAGAGCTCCTCACAAACCTTACTGGAATCGTTATGCGATTTCGCGAGGACCAAATCGCTATTTCTGCCGACATTGAAGCAATGTTCATGCAGGTCTTCGTGAGCCCAGAGGACCAGCCGTATTTGCAATTTCTGTGGAAGGACAACACGGGCCAATCCGCAACCTTCCAATACACCCGCCACATCTTCGGAGCTACCGACTCACCATGTGTTGCCTGCTACGCCACTTGACAATGTGCGAAGGACAATGCCGACAAATATCCAGCCTTGGAGAAAATATACATGGACGACCTATACAAAGCCGTTTCAACACCGACGGAAGCGACACAGTTAATGAACGACCTTCAAAAGATGTTCAGCCTTGGAGGTTTCAACCTCACAAAATGGACCTCAAACTCTCAACAATTCCTCACAACAGTCAACGAGAACCACTTGGAAAACAGCGACAGCCTCACCAAGAAGGAATGACCCCTCGAAAGAGTTCTTGGAGTGAAATGGAAACCAGACACGGACGTCTTTCTTGTGGAAGCAAAGAAGTTTCACGCCATTGACAAGAAGGACTTAACGCAGCGCAAACTATTGAAGTTTGCTTCTTCAATCTTTGACCCGCTTGGAATTACGATGCCACTGACAATTCGACTACGACAATCACTTCAACTTGCCTGGACCTCAATGGGACAAACCTCTAAACATTGGGCATTTAACAGACCTCAACGATTGGATAGACAAGCGAAGCCAATTCAACGACATCTGCCTGCCCCGGATTTACTTCAAACCAGAAACGAAGATACTGGAAACCCAACTCCATGTATTCAGCGACGCCTCCGAACTTGCCTTAGCATCAGTTGCTTACCTCAGAATCAGATACGATGACGACACAACGGAACTCAAGTTCGTCATCGGAAAAGCCCGAGTAGCACCCATCAGCAGAATGACAATTCCAAATCTCGAGCTTCAAGCCGCCACTAACGGAGCTAAACTGTCTCGTTCCATCAAAGAACAACATGACATACGAATCGACAGTACGACACTATGGACAGATAGTACAACAGCACTTCATTGGATAAACTCGCCGAATCAACGAAACCGGATCTTGATTGCCAACCACCTGAATTTCATCATGGACTCAACATCTTCACTGGACTGGAGATACGTGCCCAGCAAAGACAACCCTGCAGACGACGGAACACGTGGTTACAAAGCATGTGACATGACTACCGATTCACGATGGATCAAAGGACCAGACTTCTTGTTAAGACCATCATCAGATTAGCCTAATCACCCGCCAACACAACCTACAGCTGATATTCATCTGACAGACAACAACCCACAACCGCCAACATCAGTAACCGACTTCAACCGATTTAGCACTTGGACAAGAGCACTCAGAGTTACTTCATATGTTCTTCTCTTCGCAGAAAACATCAAAAGGAAGACACGCCAGAGCCTCTCACTTCAACACCTCACCTTAGGATTCGCATGGATCCTTAAACACTCACAGAATCAATCATTCCCCAAAGAAATAGCATGCCTGACAAAGAAAACTGACATTCCACCCCGCAGCCCTCTACAACCTCTTTGCCCCTTCATCGACGATCACGGATACTTACGTGCCAAAGGACGACTACAGAAAGCCCCGCTTCTACTTTGCAGCCGACATCCAGTCATTCTGAACGCAGAAAACTACCCAATACAACTCTTCATGAAGCAAACACACGAAATAAATTCCCATTGTGGAATGGAACACACCCGAAGCATTCTTCAGCAGGACTTTTGGATCATAAGATCACGCAAGCATCTGAAGAAAACTATTCGACAATGCATACCTTGCCGACGCCTTCGACAGGAACCAGTGAAGCCTCTGATGGCAGATTTACCCCTACAACGACTCCCTTAATCGGAAAACAGTTACACCTTCTACTCAACAGGAATTGACTTCTTTGGACCCTTTGCCACGCGGAACAACGACGAGTACAGTAAGCGATACGTTCTCTTCTTCACCTGCCTCGTCACGCAAGCAGTTCATTCAGAAATATGCCAGCAAATCGACACAAACTCAACTCTACAAGCCATACGCCGTTTCATCGCTAGATGCGGTAAACCCAGGATCATCTTCTCTGACAACGGAAAAGCCTTCGTTGCAGCTGACAACGAATTACAGGAAAGCTTTTCTGAGATTCAACACAGCAACGACTTCAACAATCAATGCCAAATACTTGGAATAACCTGCAGCTCCTCACTTTGGTGGATCATGGGAACGCCTCATAAAAACATTTAAGATTGCCTTCTACAAAGTCATTGGAACACGGACACTGGACGACGAAACTCTGTCAACCTTCACGTGCGAGGTTGAAGCTATGATGAATTCTCGTCCGCTGGAACAGATACCTCAAAGACTACTTGCCAACCTTGACGACCCGAACGAAATGGACAAAGCAAGTGGAAAATCTTCAGCAAGGAGACCTTTTTTGGATACTGGAAGACCTAACGCCTCGAGGTCTTTGGCCCCTGGGACGGGTACTTCGTACTTTCCCATGTGCAGACGTAATCGTTCGCTCCTGCGAAATTAAAACTAGCAGGGGGATTCTACACCGACCAGCAGTCAAACTCTCGCGAGTATTGGACCACAGTAACAACTAGATGACCAACATGATCAACGACAGCTAACAACTAGATGACCATTACAATCAACGACGACGTACCATCAGCTTCAACGAACAATTTTCTAATTTGCAATCTACGACATTTGAACTTTATTCTTTGCCGAACCTAATTTTGCCACATTTTTGACATGAATATGCCGCCAAATTAGTAAACTGAAAGACTCAAAACTCAAAAATCAAAAAGAAATCATTTAAAAAAGAAACAACTAAACTACGATCTGAAATTGGAATCTTAATCAACCAAAACGTATTGCCATTGTCATGACTCAAACCCCCATATTTTTGAATACGGTCGACGACGAACTTACTTTTTTTTAATTTTGAGCTCAGTGCCTTGAAATGAATTAAACTCGTCGAAAGTTGCTAGTTGAAAATTGAATTTCGTTCAAAGAAAAAATACCCACACCGGGCAAAACTGTTACCTAATGACTTTCTGTGAAATCAGAACAATAATTGCTATGTGTCTATGTATTTTTCAATCCTTTTTGCAGGGAGGTTGGTTGGTTAAATAAAAAAACATCTGGCTTCTGGGTGCTCTGACTCAATAAAAATATTAACTAAAACTTGAATAGGTTTCTATTTAATTTAGTTACGTCCCATGGATCAAATATAGTAATTAGTCAATTTTTGACAAATTTAGTGTAATTTGTGCATAATTGAATATCCGACGCCTGATTTTATTTTGAAGGAAGTCAATTTTAAACATTCATTAAAAAATATTGTTTTTCAAATTGTACAAGTGATTTTAATACTACTAAAATTACATTAAAGGGCACTTTTCTCAAAATTTTTGATCAATTAATCGTGTAACTCACAAAACAATTGAACAACTCATGTTTTGAAGAAGTTTCAACAAAGTTTGTGACCTTCTGAAAACTTAATGTTTGCTATATGACAGACATGGCATATGACGGTAGGATTAGTATATTTAGCGATTTAAGATAAACAGCTTTTGAAACTCAGATTTCGTCAAACCACTCACTTACTCGTTAGAAAATGAAGTTTCTTGGGCAAGTTTTGATACTGATAATCTTTGTTGCTACTCTTTCAGGTAAAGAAATCTTCATTATACTGATTTAAATCAGAAAGGTGCGCTCAAATCACGTTTTTTTTTTACTGCATCACAGCCCATGACGTTATTTGAACGTTACACAAAATATTGCACCCATCATTTTTCAAAGCTCAGTTTGAAACAACTTGCTCAATTTTTGCTACCGGTAATTTTTGTCCGATGCAAGAAAATTACCAGATTGTATAGAATTTAGTTTTATCATCTTTGCTCTTGCGTAGCATTGGGTTCCTCCCAACCCAGACAGTAGCGAGGGCGCAACCCTAGTTTGAGCGAGCACTGCGTTGGCGACAGTGTTAACAGAACAAGGCCGGAAAAGTAAATTGCAAAAACATCGAGAGAAGAGGCGGAGTGCGGTCTGTATTTTGACAATCGCGTACACATACTTGCCAGTAAGCCGACAAATACTATATCAACCAATCAGAATCGAGATTAGAAAGCAAACTTACGAAATAAATAACTATTATTTTTTATTTTCTTCCTTGTCTCGATTCTGACTGGTTAAAACAGCATTTGTCTGCAAAAAAATAACTAGTATTTTTTAATTTCTTCCTTGTGTCGATTCTCACTGGTTAATACAGCATTTGTCAGCATATTGACGAGTATGAATACGCGGTTGTCTAAAAACTGCTAAGTAACCAGAAGAGGCAGGTGGATGGAGAGATAAATAATTATGAATTAGAGCTGTCTCTCTTACCCGATACCCACTGAGGTCACTGCCTCTCTTACCCGACCCCAACTGAGGTCACTGCCTCTCTTACCCGACGCCCACTGAGCTCACGACCTCTCCTACTCGGCTCCCACTTAGGTCACGTGTTAATTTTAATTAACTATTTTATGTTAACAACGAACAAAAAACAATCAGAAAATGGTAATAGTAGTAGTGTCTGGAAATATTGAAATGGGAAACTTAATTTATAACAAGAAAATAAAAGAGAAAAAATTGTAGCCCCCTCCAGTCTAGACTATACTGGCGTGGGATGGGAGAGCGAACCAAGCTTAGCGTTACTCGTGGGGGGGCGCAAACCAATCTTGCCGTTACTCGTGAGGTGAGGGGCGCGATCCAATCTTGTGGGAGGATGAATTTTCAAAAATTTTCACAAGATTAAAAAAAATTGAAGCGGAAACCTAGGTTCCAAAAACTTTTTCACGTCGCGGAAAATTCAAAAACTTCAGCTCTGCAAATTGATATGCAGCTGAAAACATCTTGGTCGGGATGGGCAGAAAAAATGGTAAATGGTTTTAACAAACAAAAAAGACTTTTCACACGTTTTACAGGATGCATAATTCAATCCCCCCAGTAAAGCAGAATTCAAATCTTATGACTTTAACAAGTCTTCTTTGTTTGCGAAAACCATTCATCACAATAGCTGCCAGCCCCGACTAATAAGTTCAAATAAATAATTCCGATACGGAGACCAGGTCGGAGTAGGTGGCAGTAAACTAATTAAGTAGGCGGAAATTAATCTATTTAAATTTAACCCAGGATACGGTACAGGGTCCTCTAATTGGTCGTATATTATGAAAATCCAAATATAATTTGTGTCATGTTTAAGGCATTTCGCACAATTTAGGGCATGTCGCACAATTTCAAGAACATTTGATCAAAAATTTCAAAAAAAAAACAAATGTGATTTTTTTAAAATTAATATTAAGTTAAAGAGAAGTTATTTCGAATAAATTAACACAATGACATTGGTAAAACAGTTGAAAGTTGGTCCAAGAAATGCGCAATTATTATCTATTAAAAATGGGTTAATTTGCCTCGAAAACAAGTTTCAACTTCTTTCAAAAATAATCGATAATATATTGTTTCGACTTTCGAAGAAAAGGGAAAATTTATTTATGTTTTGGTGGAAATTGTTTAATTGGTCCTAAAATTACATAGACCGAACCGGAAACATCATCGAGAAAAGCATATTATCACCGAAGGGTTTCAATGAAAAAAAGCTGCGCAGTCCTTGGCCGATAAACTCAAGCTGAAATTTTGAGATGCTCTAATTCATTTCAAGTACAAAAACGAATTATATGATTTTGATTTTCTGAACACAGAGGCTAAGCAAAACTGAAATTTAATTGTATTAAAAAACCTGAATCCATCTGAAAAAAAAGTCCAAAAAACTGTAAGTTTGATAATTAAATTTTATATAGTGATTGATTCAAACGGACTGATTCGACAACTTCTAGGTACAAAATTTGTGTGAAAAAAATTTTTTTTTCAAAAGAAATTGCTAAGGAAACTAACTGAGAAAAAAACAAAGGGAGTGCCCGCAGCAGCAGTGCAGGCAGAACTTCAAATATTCCGAATATAATTAATAAATTGCAAAAAAAAACATTAAAAAGCTAAGTTTTGTAACCAAATTTAACATTTATTTTTTTCTATTATCAAATAGTAGTTGACAAGCTATTTTTAAAATAGTTCACTGAATAGTTTTAAAAAGAAAGGAAAATTCATTTATAAAATAACTCAAAAACCGGCAAAACATCCTGTTTGTATTGTCATTTGCTACCCATTAAAACCATTAGGAAACAAAAACGCAAAGCTGATTAAAGAAATCAGATGTCTTTTAAGAACGTTTGAACTCAAAATTAGACAGAGACAGACAGAATGATTTATCAGCGCATCAACAAAGCTGTCAAATCAACAATGTCATTTGCTCTTAAACTAATTTCCTGTTGGATTATTGCATTGGATAAGGGCTCAGATAAAATTCTTAAGCCCAATCTTGACTACGGCAAAAAAACATCGAGTTAATATTGAAAAAAATCATACAAATCATTAAGAGAAACGACATTGATTTTCGTTACGCAAGTTCGCAAATTCCGCTGGATCAGAAAACAAGAATTTAGTGCATTTTCAGCCTTATCGTAGACAAGGCTACTGGCACGTACCATTTTCAGAAGGGATTATACAGCTACAGGGATATCCCAGTGGAACTTTAAAAACAAAACCAACAGATCCAAAACTAAGAAACAGCAAAACTTCAAGCATATTTAGACGACATCTTGATAGTAACGAATAGTAGAAATTATGATCACAAGGAAACACCAAGAATAATTTTACAGCAATTAGACGAAGATACGCAACAAAATCACAAGAAAAATAAAAATTTGCATGTAAACAAGCAGGGTGGCTGGAACATAACATAAAACTCGAAAGCAAAAGACCACTGATTATATAAACAGAGGCAATAGAAAATCTAACACCACCTAAAATGTTTAAGCAACTGAAAAGTTTCATGGACTCAAAACGTCACCTTACACGTTACGTAGCTTACTTAGCCCAAACAGCCGCATCACTAAAGTCTCGTCTGAAAACACAGAAAACATCAAATCATCAGCTTGGAAAACAGAGTAAGCAACTGCATTCAAATTCATAATAAAAACCATATCTGAAAAAAAAAACAGAGGACAAACATTTTGACCGATACTTGGGACCAGCGTGATCCGCAAACCATCAACATCCAGACTTGGAGCAGCCCTAGGACAGTTAAAATGATTTGCAACATAGTCCTAAATAACTTAGTCAATCAGAATTGCCCACCAAATCAACTGATAAAACGCGCAAGGAAAAGACCGAACAATGAGAAGGCAATTGAAAAACTAATCAAGTTACCAACATTCCGTTCAATTTGAACCAATTAAGCCGGTCGACTGCAAAGGGTTGATACCCAATAGCGCGAGGACAAGAAGGGTAATTACAACGAAAAACCGGAAAAGGACACTAGGGAAAACAGATGGCAGGCGAATCGGACAGAGAGAACAGCTTGTACGTGCCCAGTTGGCGCAGACTCAACACCACCACAAAAAAGTTTGGAAGATCTCCCTCATCGAACGCAGAGACCATTACAAAAGAGCAACAACAATCGAGCAAGACAATCAAAACGGAAATCCAAGATGCAAGACAATTATTCAAAACAACACAAACAAACAAACAAACACTTCGAATGTTTACTCAGAACACGGCACAGTCAATTCAAACAAAGCTACCTGACAAAAATCACAAATCAGCGACTCAAGCATTAGCCGATATGGTCCAGGAAATAGAAACCCAAACAGAATTGACAATTGAGATGATTGAACTATATGAATATTGTGAAAGGAGAGTAGATCCAGCACAAAAAAGAACTGAAGAAGCACGGCCAAACGAAAAACTACGAACATTGAGACCGACAAACGTGACACAATCACACCATTTTGAACTCAGCTGTGAGATGAATAAAGCAAACATATTTGCTACAGTGGAAAAATTCTTTGAAATAGAAATTGAAGAAATTACGCCGCACTAAACAATTTTCAAAAAAAGATTGGGCTTGAGCTTCATAACAATCGCAACCCGAACACAGCGAATTATGAAAAAAAATCAGTGAATTTCGTCCGCAACAGAAACTGTGAGGCACTCAAATACTCATATGGAGTATATTGATACAACATACCAAATCGACTGTTCTGGAGGGATGACTGCTTTCTGATTGACGAGAGAGCAGTACTGCCCACACAACTGCATGAGATGATGCTCGACATCTTTTAGTTGACGCATCCGTAATCGACCGCAATGCTTGACTTATGCGGACACTTCTAGTTTCCTTCATTCATCGGTCGATAGTATGGATGGCTCAGAATTGTTGTCATTGCACTAGAAAAAAAACTTATAACCAATACGTGAGAAATCCCTAACAAGCCTAATAAAAAGCTTCAAGTAGATTTTGCCTGGCCGCTACCTGATGATTCGGACCAAAATGCAAATAATCTAGTAGCAATAGGTATATTGTCAAAATATCCAACAGCGAAAGCAGAAGATTATAAATTAATAGAAGTGTTTGAACGAATGAATCAAACACCAAAACGCAGACTAGGAGTCGAACGCATTGTTAAAATTGCCCTTTAAGTTAGCATCAGGTGTAGCTGAGACTCTAGAATGAAACACTGTGGAATACAATACATGTACTAACAAAAAACGTCACAAAAAAGTCCAAGCCCAATTGGGTCGAAAACAAAAAACCCAATATCTAACAAAGCAACAACAAGCTCACTAAACAACTTGAATTGGAAAAACGCAAAGCCCACATGTTTAGATAGAAAAAACCTGTTGAACCCATCACTGCCAGCGGAAGTGATGCATGACTTACAAAAACGGTCAGAGCAATAAATTGTGATAAAGAAAGAAGAACAGCCAAGAAAAATCTAGAACTGACCAACAGAACTACAACACCATCTACTTGGACAGAGAAAACACCAGGGACAGGAGTAAAACGTAGACATCTTTATCTTAAGGACGGTAACCATTAAGTTTAGTATACAAAAACGTACAATTATACGAAGATAAAATCATAAGGAATCGTATAAAGTAAGTAAAATCGTACGCATTGCAAGAAAAGTAAACAACCCAAAAACATTTAAAGTAAAATACAGAACAAAAGACAGTAAAATTTTATCATTCAATCCTCACAAAGCTTGGGGATACAAACACTAATTAAACATCCACGCCCTCTAAGAAACAGCGGATTTGCTTTTGTTTCATGCACGAACCATGCAGGCCTTTGCGACTGAATATTTATGTTGCGTATGAATGCGCATAGAGAACGGGACCATGTTTTTGTTTTTTATACATTGGGAAGTCGAACGCACCCAGGCACGCGGTTAGCAATGAGAATGAAAAATCAGGCCTTCCAAAAAAGTTACCGATAAAGAACAGAGTGAAGGGTTAAAGTAATTACAACAGAAACCAAAAAAAGGATATGCGGAAAAACAAATGCGAAAGACACCGTCAAACGAAAAATAATTCAATACAAAAACCCCAGTTCCCAAAAGATCACCAAAATAAATTCGCAGAAAACAGTCAAAATTGGTACCAACAGTTTCATCAAGTGAGGACTGGTCTTCAACCTCTGAAAACAAGGCACAATCCCCAAAACGTGTAGACACAAAGCAGTCACCACCCCAATTATCAATCGAAGCCACAACTCTAGGAAACCTCGCGGAACTCTGGGAAACCCATTTTTTGTCAAAAAGATCGAAGGAAGACGACCATAGAAGCAACAAAGAAACAATTCAAAACTCTAATAAGCGAAAAATCATCGGAAATTTAAGCGTTTGTGAAATCCTTGCGGCAATAAAACTCAAACAGAAAACTGTTTTGAAAAAAAAATTGAAAGTTCCACGGGGACTAAAAAATTTAAGTCGTAAGGGAACTATAAAATTCAAGATTGTCCCAAACTTAGGAATCAATGTTATATCTATTCAAACTGGTCCACTGACCTTGATTTATGTTCATTTATCTGTTTGCACGATTGAAAGTTGTGGTTTTTCAGACAAATGATTAAACAGATATCGTTCAGTTGTTTCCGCGCATGCGTCAGTTTATCAGTTTACCATGTGGGATAACCTTTTGTTTTGAACGCTAGCGTTCAACCGGGACCTCATAGAATCTTTTATTTGGTTAATTCTACAAAATAAACTCTATCAAGCTCCACTTCGTGACCTCAATTAATAGAATAAAAAAGAGTTTTTCTTCAACCAAGGCATGCTATGACATAATAGGTCGAAGTATATAGATTTTTAAATAATTCTATTGTTTTTAACAGTGTTATTCAGCCAAATTTTAGAAAAAATCCTTTTTGAAGTGCTGAAAAATCTTCCATGAATGATATAGAAGGAGTAATTGATATATGTTTTGAGACTAGGTGCACTATAGTTATAAACAAAATTGCGAATCCAATCGAAATTGTATTAAGCCACCCCAAAGTATTCTGAACAATAATTGGGTTGCTTGATAAATTGAAAATGGGTTGAAAAATTTCTTAATGCATTTGGTTGTCAAGGCATAACAGCTTTTCATCAAGGCATGCAACGATCTCAGCACTTTTCAATTAATTAGATTTGAAAATTTATATATTTGACACTGTTTTTCAATCAATTGATTTTCAAATTTGAAGAATTTGATCGTATCAGGGCATTATTTTGGGTGTCCTACAATTTAATACCATACAATTTAACACCGTACATTTTAACATCTAGTCATTTCACTACTAAACAATTTAAATCCACAACAATTTAACTCCTATTTTCCATTTTAACACCCCCACATTTTAACACCTAGTCATTTCACTACTAAAAATAATGCTGTTTGAATTTCTGATCTTAAACCTTATCACACTAAAATTAATCCTGCAATTAACGCACGCACCAGAATGAAAAACTTGGTTTATCTTAGTTATACATGCTAAAAAGTGGCTTCCTAAATTACTTAAGATTCTTATCGACAAGTTCGTAATTTATTTTCAATTAGACTTTTCGCTAAACCATTATGATCACTAAAAAACTTGATTTCTGACAAAAGTTAAATTCTTATAGTCAATTTATACTTTACTCAAGTGATAAGCAATCGCAAACAAAATTAACACATTACGATTGAGCCTTCTTTTGAATTCACAGTTTCATCTAAAAACAAGCCAATTCTTATAGCGTCCGGCCACCAATTTTATTTCCAGCGGAAAAACAAGTTTACCGAAAACTGGTTTTGCTCAAAAAATTGAGCACATAAATGTCGAGCAACTGCCATTACAGAAAACTCCGAATTAATCGAGACGCGTGGAGAGCATAACCATGACATTTCAGCGCGAAATTCGGATGACCGAAAAGTCATGAAGCATTTAAAAGTTCTCAGCAGCGAGAGATTTACCCCAACTCTCGCAGTTGCCAGTGCGGTTTTGCCAGTTACAAACAATATGGCCGCACGGTTTGCCCTCCCAAGTAAAGACAAGCTGATCCGGGCCGCTGCGCGCACACGTAGGCAGCTAGATGTAAATATGCCGCCCATCCCCGTCGAGCGAATCCTTTTGTGCGGCGACCCCGAAATGCTGAGAGTTCTGGAGAAGTCATCTTTCTGGTTAGCCAATGGAACTTTCAAATTTGCTCCAAAAATGTTCTATCAGCTATATTCAATTCATGTTAGTGTATCTGGCGTTGCGCCAGCTTGCCTTTACCTCTTCCTCCCCATGAAAATCAAAAAACCTACAATTGCTTTTGGACGGTTTATTTGACTTAGCACCTAACAGCCGGGCTGAAAATTTTTTTTTTAATTTTCGATCAAGCTGCTCTTCCAAAAAACATTCACCGGAGCACATTTATTGGGTTGTTTTTTCCATCTCCCCCAGAATAACATGAGAAAAAGTAATGAATAGGATCTGAAAGTGACCTACAAAACGAATCACAAGTTAGCGCTGGCTTTAAAAATGCTGCCATCCCTTGCATTTGAAAAAAGAAGAAAAGAGAGGCAATTCCTATTATATGATCTTTCAAAAAATTCAGACTCTATGCGACAAAAATTGTTTAGAATCCAAAAAAAAAATGAGAAAATTGAAAAGTTGTGTCTGTACTTCAGCTCTTCTTATATAAAAAACTTTGTGCCAAACAGTGAAGTTTTATTCTCACCCTTCCTTTGGAACCAGCGAGATGCGGCCGTGAATGGGATTGCTGTCGAGGGATGGCATTTCGGAATTGAATCCTATTCCAGCGGAGCCCACCCAATTATGTGGAAAGTAGTGGGCAGCCTGCAAGAAGACGCGTCCGTACATAAACTCACTTTTTTTGGTGCATCGAGTGGCCATGAGTTTACAAAAAAACAAAAAGTATCGAGTATTAAATGTCAGTTTACGAAGACAAAACTGAATTGTATTTTTTCAGAACGTTATCTAGTTTGTGTTAGGCCATTGTACAGTTTGTCTTATTTTTGTTTCTTTTGTATTAATAAAATGCAATATTTAATCCAACTTGAACTTTTGTCGGCTTTTTTGAAAAGACTCCCGGAAACGTAACTAGACGCAAAAGCTTGACTCGTTCCATAGCAATTTAATCCCAAGACAACCGCCCTTAATTGCGGGATGCTAGGTGGTGACTACGGGCTGGCAAACCCTTTAGTTTTGCGTTTATCTGCCAACAGTTCATAGAAAGCTGACAAAGCGGTCAAGTTATACGTTTAAGTTCGAGAAGGATTCTAAAAAATAATGATTTTTAGGCTTTTGGCATTGGTTAAACCATTTCCATACCGGCTGAAGTTGTCTGAAAAATTAGACCATATTAGTCAAAGGACGTCTGGTTATTTGCGGGCTTTTGAAGTTTTTTGAATTTTTGCTAGTTTTTGGTTCATTTTGGAATGATTCATTAAAAAAATTGGCAAGGCCATTTCATTTTGGTTTGAAACGATATATTGAATTTATTTTAAAGGTCATTTTTGGTCAGAACTTATGCGAATTAAGAAGCGCAAAACTGTCTGGCTTTAAATGGCAAAAATTTCTCTCTGTCAATGTTTTGATGTTTACCGAAGTCCCCTTTGAAGTAAGTTTTCTTTTCATTTTGGATTAAAACGGTGTTAAGTCATAGAAATAGTTTTAAAAAGTAGCGATACAAAATTGCTAGGGCAACAAAAGGTAGGGTGTGAAACTGTATGGTGTTGAGTTGTTTAGATTTAAAAAGGAATAACCTTATTTGATTGTTTCAACTGCTTTTTAAAACCGATGAGAACATTTTTGGTTTCAAAAGTTGTTGTAAATGTGTAAACTTTGTTGAAAATTTTTCAATTTTTCATTAAAATTCTATCATGGTGTGCGGGGGGATATTATCTGGAACAAAATTTTAAAAATCCTTTCTACAGTTTTGGCCTCATTTCTTCTTAGAATAACTTAAGTTGGAGATTAAGATTGAATAGAACAAACTATATTTTGTGTTATTCATCCCATTAAGAAGTTCCAAGTTGAATACTTCATAACTTAAGAAAAAAAACAATTGCAGGTGAGGGTTTTTTTTAGTTTTGAGATACATACTTCAACATATTTCGGATGGTATGAAAAGCCGACAGGTAGTTTAACAGTAAAGGTCGGAAATTTTCTGGAGAAAAAAACAACCACAACCAACCATAATAGTCCGCCACTTTCTGTTAACACGGAAAAAATCCCAATTAAAAAACGGTGTTTGCTCACAAAAGCAGTTAAAATGAAATAACAGATAATATTATAAACTTAGGTTCATTATAAACCTTGCAAAGAAAAATCTAAATGGCTTGAAAGACACATTTCAAGTCTTTTATAAAGCGTAATTGCTGTGATTAGTATCTTAACATCACACTGAATTGAAGCAGCAAAAAATGTATTTGCTTAAGCTTTTTCCGTCTTGAATCTGATTAGTCAAAAATGCAGTTTTCCCAACAGCCAATGTTTGTAACCATGTAAAAATCTTGTATGAATGGCTGAATACTGTTTCAAAAACATTAAGAATGAGTACTCGATACAAGTTGTTGAGATAGGTGCAAAACAAGCTTAGGCAGTTGTGCAAAAAAAACTTGAAAACGCTTTACTTGTTCATTTTAAGAAACTTGGTCAATTTAAAACAAGGATAACTGGCACAGAATCTTGCGACGTTTTTCAAGAAACACTAAAAATAGTTTTTTATTTTTTTTCCATTTAAAGCGTGGTGTGATAAAATTTTTTTACATATGCGTAGAACATTAGTGAATTGGATACAGTCGACAAGAGTTTTCCTCAAAAAAAAGAACTCGATACAATGGAAAAATTGCATTACAATTTATTGAAACAAATAGCTGAAAAAATAGCCTGAAAAAATTTCATGCATTTGTCTCGGACGATGATCAAAAACAGCCTTAGCAAGCAAAGAGCATCACTAAACGAGCAGAAACCAATCCGAAAAAAGATCAACCTCAATGAGTTGAAAACAAAAATATAGACAATAGGTCAAAATACAAAGTTTCTTTCAAGTTTTCTACGACCCATCCCTCCTGGAACAGGCAAAAGCATTGAAACCAATTCACCCTTGATTGCGCGTTTTGACAAACGACAAACCAACTTTCAACAGTAAAAAATATTTGAATCAAAATTTCAGAAAAAAATTATGTATAAAAAAGTACCTCTTGAAAAGCTTATAAAGTATTACAAATTGCATTTGAAAGAAAATAATAAAGAATCAGCCGCCAAAAATTAGGACGAAAAACATAAATTTGAAAAACAATCTGAAAACAAAATCGTTTTCTCAATATTCGAATTTGAAAAAAATATTATTAACCCACATGAAATGAAAAAGAGTTCATTTGATTTTTCAAGCAATGGAGCATGTCAGCTTTTGAAAATATTAGATATGAGCATTTTGGCAGAAAGTGCGAGAAAAGTTGTTTACTAAGAAAAAGTCTAGTTTCCGATCAGACGTCGCTTGCTCTCAAAACTGAAATAATCTTTTTTTAGTGAATTATAATCGAATATTTTTCACTTTTATAGACACTGACAAAAACAATCGAATTGCATCGATATAAATAAGAGTTGGACTTGAATATATTAAATTCTCGGTACAGCTTGAAGTCCCGTTGGCTTGATTTCCGGCGCCCAAATTGATGTTACAAAAGACTGAGTGCCTAAAATTTGAGTGTGCATAAGCCAGCCACAATTTTAGAGAAATGAAAGCAAGCAGCCCGGGTTGACCTCCATAGACCAAAAATGCTAATCATACAATTCCATAAACCAAGTCTATGAAAAAATACTAATCATACAAGTTTCATACATTTTGCTAATTTTTCTTTTCCATATATAAAAATTGTATAACTAGCATTTTTGGTCAACCCGGGAGAGTATAAAAATCATCTACAATTGAGTCATTACAACATCAAGAAGTGGCGGGGAGGAACTAAGGCGTAGGCTAGTTTTTACGAATCTACAAAACTAATGCCTCCCCGCACCGGAGTTCCATGGATAATAATCGATTATATTGGAAAAATGTTGTCTGAAATGTTGTCATTATAATCCATTATAATCCATTATAATCCATTATTGTGGCAAATTTAGACCACGTAATCGATTATGTGGTCATTAAAATCGATTTTTTTTTGAAAAACAAAAATCCATTGTAATCCATTATAATCGATTATAATCCATTATTTTTGTCACTAAAATCGATTATTTTGAAATAAAAATCCATTATAATCCATTTCATTTTTAGAACTAAATTCAATTATTTTTTGCAAAATATTGCAAATTTTGCGAGAAATTTGCAGAATTTATGCCATGTCTTTTACTACTGGGAGGGGGGAAGCTTGGGGGGGGGGAAGCTGTGGGGGGGGGGTAGAGAAACTGGGGGGGGGGGGAGTTGGGTAAATAAATTCGGGTAAGCTGGGGGAGGGTAAATGGAGGACTGCTAAACTGGGGGAGGGTTAATTGTATGTTGGTTAAAAAAAACTGGGTTAAAAAAACTTATAATTATTATCCATGGAACTCCGGTGGGGGAAGCTATGAAAATCTAATTCAAACCCCTGAAAATTTAGTTTTATTAGGGTTTTGGTAAAAAAACAGTGAAATGAAGTGTTAGTTAAACTGCGATGAATAAAAAAAAGTAGAGACAAAAAAATATAAATTTTATTCTGAAATGTAACATTTTTTGAAACGTAATTCGTAGCAACTGCACTAAACAGGAAAGGAGATAATTTTGAACAAAATTTTAAATTTCAAGAATAACCCCTCGAAAAAATCCATTATAATCGATTAAAAATGGATTATTTTTCCTTCGAAAACAAGTTTCATTTTCTTTCAAAAATAATCGATTATAATCGATTATAATCGATTATATTCGGATTTTATTGATTAAAAAATAGTTTCATTATAATCCATTTTTAATCGATTATAATCGATTATTATCGAAATTTATTGAGACAGACCACGAAAATTCATTATAATCGATTATGATCCATGGAACTCCGGTGCGGGTCCCTCCACTTTTCTATTTACTAAGAAATGGCCGCCTCTTAAAAAAGCAGTAAATTACCGCGAGAGCGATGTATTTATCATTCGAATTTTGCTGCATTCTGATGGTAGAAAAATCGGCTCACATAATCTACTTAACAATTACCGCCACTTCTTGGAAGGGGTGATAAATGTTAAGTAGATCCGTTTTGTGTACACAATTTTGACCAGCTCATAGAGAGCGTGCAAGATATCAAGCTTGATATTTAAAAAAGCCTTTTCAGTCGTGTCCTGATTCAAAAACAATTTAACAATTTTCAGAAAAATTTCAGCAACAAGAAAAATCTGCCTGAAAACTTGCAACTATGCCAATAAAAGAAGTTTGCATAAGTAAATTATAATATATCTAGTAAAATAAGTGTTTTAATGTAGCACCTTTCAAAAGTAAAACCGAATTCACAAAAAAAGTTAAAAACGTTCATAGATTATCTCTGCAAAGATGAATATGGTGCGGGCACTGAGGGCTTAGTGCACAACAAATGGCCATATCCTTCTTTGTTTTATATTGCATGCTCTTCGTAAATGTTAAATTTTCGATGATTTTTATGCTTTTGCTCAGTGTTGTTAATCATGTTTAAATGGAAGCTGGTTATGATACCTCGTCTGTTTTGTATACTACCAAATAATCAGTGGTTACAACCATTAACTATAGTGTATTATGGCTACTGAAAATCATTTCAGGTGCTGGGCCCTGATATCAGCAGCCTTTTTAGCCTTTTAAACCTTTTTAGAGAGCAAAATTTACACAAGCTGTGAGTTTGCACAAACACTGATCGACTATGGACTTGTCAGCTCATCCGACCCGGAATTGCGGTTCAAATTGGGTAACTGGGTGTGTCTGGCTTATCATGAGTCGCTTCTAAACACGGCGGCCACCAATAACAACACAAACGGAAGTCGCGACTACGGAATCTTTCAGGTACACGTTCCTTTTAAAAACAAGAAGTGAATATTTTTGATCAAGTCCCTCTGCGTAATGAAGTTCCTATTTTTTCAGATTTTAGCTGTAGTAAAACAAAATTTGTCGTCTGCTGAACCAGTGACTTAGTAAATTAGTTTCCAAGTATACTCAAGCAAATGCACTCACGACATAGATCAATTTTTACGCTTGACCGCAAATGGATAACAAGACTTCTCGTATCAGGGCAAAGCCCTGAATGTTGCGACTGCCTTTTAAGGTGTATGGAGCAGCAATAAAATTTTAAAATTAAATATAAAAAACTAATAAATTTAATCTTTTTTTTCTAATTTGAGATTTTTTGTTATTTCATCACCCCACATGCCATACAAAGTACGAAGTGATAGATTTTGCTCCTAAAAACAAATCAATTTTGGCAAATAAGCTTCTTTCAACTAATTTGAAACGATTAGTAAGACGGATTGAGTCTCCGCCTAGGCATAAATGGCGCGAAATATATCGTGCGTTAATTGTTCCAAACTGGCTAAAATGGCAATCTTTAAACCCCATAACTACGAAAAACAACCATAGGTGAAATAAGTTTCGAAGAAAAAACCACCCGAGCACAAATATTCTGTTACTTTCGTTACGAAAGTCGTATCAATAATCGATTATAATTGATTTTCATTGTCAATTCCTATAAAATTCTAAGACAAATGTCTATAATGGATTAATGATCGATTATAGTTTTAAGAAAACAAACAGTCCAATATAATTGATATTATTGGATATAATCGGTTAATTTTAGCTAATCAATGGATTTAAAAAATCTTTATAAGCCAGGCTGAAAGTTCAAACCAAACTCGGTATACTGACGGTACTCTTTGTTTTGAGATTGAGATTCGGCGTATATCAATGAATTCTTGTTTTTTGTTTATTCTCTTCACGATAAATTTGTTTAATCTAAAAAACTGAAATTTTCATTTTTTGTTTCTAGCAATTCGTTGAGTTTTGTTCACTCCTCCATCTGATTTAACCTCCCATAAACTCCTATTTTCCTTTTTCCTCGAAATCGATTTTGGACTTTGGGCGGAGAAGTGGGGTTGAATGTGAAATGCGAATGGGTATGGATTTCGACTAGGCGGTACTCTTTGTTTTGAGATTGAGATTTGGCGTATATCAATGAATTCTTGTTTTTTGTTTATTCTCTTCACGATAAATTTGTTTAATCTAAAAAACTGAAATTTTCATTTTTTGTTTCTAGCAATTCGTTGAGTTTTGTTCACTCCTCCATCTGATTTAACCTCCCCTAAACTCCTATTTTCCTTTTTCCTCTAAATCGATTTTGGACTTTGGGCGGAGTAGTGGGGTTGAATGTGAAATGCGAACGGGTATGGATTTCGACTAGGCGGTACTCTTTGTTTTGAGATTGAGATTCGGCGTATATCAATGAATTCTTGTTTTTTGTTTATTCTCTTCACGATAAATTTGTTAAATCTAAAAAACTGAAATTTTCATTTTTTGTTTCTAGCAATTCGTTGAGTTTTGTTCACTCCTCCATATGATTTAACCTCCCCTAAACTCCTATTTTCCTTTTTCCTCTAAATCGAGTTTGGACTTTGGGCGGAGTAGTGGGGTTGAATGTGAAATGCGAACGGGTATGGATTTCGACTAGGCGGTACTTTTTGTTTTGAGATTGAGATTCGGCGTAAATCAATGAATTCTTGTTTTTTGTTTATTCTCTTCACGATAAATTTGTTTAATCTAAAAAACTGAAATTTTCATTTTTTGTTTATAGCAATTCGTTGAGTTTTGTTCACTCCTCCATCTGATTTAACCTCCCCTAAACTCCTATTTTCATCTTTCCTCTAAATCAATTTTGGACTTTGGGCGGAGTAGTGGGGTTGAATGTGAAATGCGAACGGGTATGGATTTCGACTAGGCGGTACTCTTTGTTTTGAGATTGAGATTCGGCGTATATCAATGAATTCTTGTTTTTTGTTTAGTCTCTTCACTATAAATTTGTTTAATCTAAAAAACTGAAATTTTCATTTTTTGTTTCTAGCAATTCGTTGAGTTTTGTTCACTCCTCCATCTGATTTAACCTCCCATAAACTCCTATTTTCCTTTTTCCTCGAAATCGATTTTGGACTTTGGGCGGAGTAGTGGGGTTGAATGTGAAATGCGAATGGGTATGGATTTCGACTAGGCGGTACTCTTTGTTTTGAGATTGAGATTCGGCGTATATCAATGAATTCTTGTTTTTTGTTTATTCTCTTCACGATAAATTTGTTTAATCTAAAAAACTGAAATTTTCATTTTTTGTTTCTAGCAATTCGTTGAGTTTTGTTCACTCCTCCATCTGATTTAACCTCCCCTAAACTCCTATTTTCCTTTTTCCTCTAAATCGATTTTGGACTTTGGGCGGAGTAGTGGGGTTGAATGTGAAATGCGAACGGGTATGGATTTCGACTAGGCGGTACTCTTTGTTTTGAGATTGAGATTCGGCGTATATCAATGAATTCTTGTTTTTTGTTTAGTCTCTTCACTATAAATTTGTTTAATCTAAAAAACTGAAATTTTCATTTTTTGTTTCTAGCAATTCGTTGAGTTTTGTTCACTCCTCCATCTGATTTAACCTCCCATAAACTCCTATTTTCCTTTATCCTCTAAATCGATTTTGGACTTTGGGCGGAGTAGTGGGGTTGAATGTGAAATGCGAACGGGTATGGATTTCGACTAGGCGGTACTCTTTGTTTTGAGATTGAGATTCGGCGTATATCAATGAATTCTTGTTTTTTGTTTTATCTCTTCACGATAAATTTGTTTAATCTAAAAAACTGAAATTTTCATTTTTTGTTTCTAGCAATTCGTTGAGTTTTGTTCACTCCTCCATCTGATTTAACCTCCCCTAAACTCCTATTTTCCTTTTTCCTCTAAATCGATTTTGGACTTTGGGCGGAGTAGTGGGGTTGAATGTGAAATGCGAACGGGTATGGATTTCGACTAGGCCGTGAGTAATGCAGAAAATGTTCAAATAACTTTGCAAAACTTGTTGAGATTACATTACAATCCATACTAATTAGTGACAATGAAACTCAAATGAGTTTTAATCAATTATAATGGATTTTGTTTGTATAGAAAAATCGATTACTATGTCAGTATTTCATGGTGTAAAAATGCAAAAATAATGAATTATAATGACAATATTTTGAATAATTCCATTTTATTACCATCAAAATTGAGTTTTTTTCCATGAAATTACGGTGTCGGTCATGTAAATCAGAAATAAATCTTCTTTATTAAGTTATCATTTTTAGATCTAATTTTCAGTTGAACTATTGCTATAGAAGAAAAAAGTGCCCATTAAAAGTTGTTTTCTTCGCATCCACCTAATTGGAGACAAAAAAATTGAATTTTCTAAACTTTGAAAGTCATTGTTTTACAGTCCGCTAAAATTAGTCCGGAGAACCAATTATGGGGGCGCCCCGGACACTATCGAGCGCTTTTTAGATGATGTTTTCAATATCAACAGAGTGCCATCGGTTTTGAATGTATGACTTCAGACTAACATGTATTGAATGTCGGAATCATAGCGTTAACAACTCGCAAGCAGATTTGAGTGATCAACAGAGCCAAATGCTTTGACAAATTGAGAATTTACAAACAAAGTGTTCTTTAGTAGGTTGTTATTTCAAAAAGATCCAAAGTTGAGTCTATTTGAGAATTTTTTGAATGAAATCCGAATAGACTCGGCATCAACGTTTTTTGCTTTTATAAATATTTAGTTTTTCTGCTTGATTTTTTAAAACTTTTAAAGCATTTTTTTTTCACTGAAGAATCGAAACTGGTCGGTAGTTTAACAGTTATCTCTCTTTTGTGGCGCTGTATTATTTAGAAAATTTATAATTCTTTTTATTATAAATTTTATTGCTCCTCCAAAAAATAATAAATTCTCGAAATAATATTCTCACAGATTGAAAAACATATCAAGATATTCTCAATTAGCGACATTTTGTTCCGATTTTTGATACGAAAGTAACGGAATAATTGTGCTCGGGTGGGTTTTTTTTTCTTCAGACAAATTTCGACTTTTTAACTAGCCATTTTTGACGGATCTTTTATGATATCATTCAAAAGATATTGTTGTCCTGAGCTCAAATTTGAAAAGATATTTCACCTGTGATCATTTTTCGTAAAGTTATGGGGGTTTAAAGATTGCCATTTTGGACAATTTGGGACAATTAACGCGCGATATATTTCGCGCTATTAACGCGTAAGCGGAGAGTTAATCCATCTTAAAATCGTTCCAAATTGGTTGAAAGAAGCCATAATTGTTTTGTTACAAGGAGCTAAATCTATCTTTTTGTAGTTTAAATGGCGTGTGGGGGGATGATTTTCATAAAAAATTTCAAATTTAAAATTTTTTTTTATTTTTATTTTATTACATTTAATTTTTTAATGTTATTATTGCTCCATAAAACTTTAAAAGGCAGTCGGAACATTCAGGGCTTCGCCTTGATACGAGCAGTCTTGTCGCTTCTTTTGTTAAAAACCAATAACGTGGTCATTATTTTAGCGGTTTCTACTTTCAATGATTGTTCAAATTTTTCACTAGTTTTTTTTCTTATGATTATAATAGTCAATTATTTTGCTGGATCAATACCTGCTATCTGCTCAGTGAGAAAGATGTCAGTTTGGTTGGCTAGAACGAACAAAGTTTTGAACCATCTTTTGATTGTTTTTGTTTGAGGTTCTCTAAATCAGAATCAAGTAAGACCTGAGAAGCAACTCTGAGTATTTCGTTGATAACAGAAGAACTTGTTAGCAGAGACAAAAGTCAACTGATAGTCTATCTCAGAAATCTCTGGACTACCATCATGCTTGATATTAATTGTTCAAAATTTATTTTTGCGATGAAGTGTTTCTTTTTCTAGTAACTGACCTTTCTATCCCCTCCAAGCATCGCAATTTTTTACCATCTTTTTTTTTCGGATATCGTTTATGATTTTTTTTCGGTTACTCTTCATTTATACTCGTTTAGATAAACAACTACTACTGGTGCGACAGTGGCTTTGGATACAACGAATGCAGTATGCCATGCTCCGATCTGCTCACTGATGACATAAGAGATGCCACCAACTGTGCCAAGTTGATCTACAGAGTGCAGGGGTTCTTCGCTTGGTACGGGTGGATCTACAACTGCAGAGCCCAAACTGAGACCGCTATTGAAAACTGGGTAAAAAGCTGCCATTTCTGAGGAGGAAATGTCATTTGAATCATAACAGTAACTGGAACATTACTCTATTCAAGAAAAAGGAAGCGGTTAAATTAGAAAAAAAAAAAGAAGAACGAGAGTTTGCTTTTATGATTTTAAAATTTGATTATGGTTCAATGTTAACGGTAAATGAACACTATTTCTCTGATTGCGAAAAAAACTAAAAATAAAACAAATGATTCCAATTTATCACTGCAATTTTTTAATATAAAAAATGGTTTAAAAGGCGAAACATTGAGTCTATCTTATTGAAATCCATCACCAAGCTTCACACTTCAAGAACGGGCTCCACGACCGTGCTTTTCGACTTCTCGGGCGGAGCTGGTCTGTGCATGGCTGCGATTGAATCTTTAAGAAGTTTCTCCTTGGCAACCAGTCGGTTCAGCCGATGAGCCAGCTGCTCTTTTTCGATTCCCTTGGCCGCGCCTGATGAGCTTTCATACGTGTGTAGCATGCGTTCAACGTCTTGTGACGTGAACTCAACAGGTGCACAACCTCTATTCTTGAAAACAGAATTCAATGCACGACTTGAAATGGTTATCATCAGAACTGAGAAGAAACGCTCTGAACATAATTCTTTGCTGTTTTTCTTTTCCACTTAATCTTTTTGGGCTACGAAAACGCAACTTTCCCAAAGCTTACTAGCTAAAACACCTTAATTAGTCGCATGTTCTGATACGTGAAAAATCACAGTGGTATCATGATGGTCGGGAACCAAGAGTAAGCATCGGCACATTTGAAGAGCTTTGGTATTTTCAGCCGCGTTTTCAGCGCAGCCCGACTTTGTTCGGTTTTTAGGTTCAATTTTTAGGCAATACCTGCTTTTGCCGATCAACAAAGCTTTTCGAGGTGAGGTAGAAACCACCTTACAATTGTTTCACCATTGTGAATTAAAAGATCGGCAGCTCATAATTCACCTGACTTGATTGAGGTTGACCTGGCGATCTCCACAGCCTCTGAAATATAATACGATGACAGTCGGCTTTGTCTATAGTTACGTATGTAGTCTTCCTCAAAGCTCGTCTTATCTTCATAAAATCATCACTGAAAAGTTGTGTCGAGCTTGGGCCTCGAAATCAGGGGCGGGTTTAGGGGGGGGGGCGTACGCTTTTTCCTCCTCAGGGATTCGACCCCCTGCCGACCCAAAGGTTCCCCCCTTTGGTATTTTTTAAGAAATCCATTTTTGGCCGACCGATCTTAAAAACTTTCTAAAGGCGCCTTTGGCGCCAATATATATTACTTTTGAGGGGGGATCACGCGCCGAAAAAACGCTATTTTTTGGTCAAAATTTTCCAAAAAGTGCCTAAAAACGCCTTTTTTGGTCTTTTTTTTTGCAAAATTTTGGCTGCGACATAGAAAGTTTGGCCAAAACAGGGACTAAACCGTGCTTAGGGAGAGCTTGAAAAATCAATTCGGTCGACCTAAAAAAAGGTCGACAAAATTTCGACATTTTTTAAAAATCCCCCCCCCCCCCCCCTCGAGAAAATCCTAGATCCGCCCCTGCTCGAAATGACAGATCATTTCATGTATATCAACTAGATAAAACCAAAACATATCCCAATGAAAGGGGAGAAATTGAAGAAATTCTCTTAAGTCTGTACTTCCAAAAATTCTGAGCTCACACTAAATTGTTTGAACAGTTAGCATAAACGATAGTACTAACCCGTAGAACAGTGGATAGTACCAGTGGACCAAATCGCTTCCTGTACCACTCCAGAAACAGACCCACGCCAATCACCACCAACAGAACACCCACAAAGCACACTCCAAATCGGAACAACTCACTGTAAAATAACAATTCGGCCAGCAAATTATCAATTTAACCGCACTTAAAAATTAACCTAAAACCAAAAATTTTCATAAACGATCGCTTTGGCGATAAAACAAATTCCATCGGGAATAATTAAACTAGCAGCAATTTATTCGAAAATTATAAACAACTTCAAAAAATACGGCAAAATATTGCGATTATATATTAGCATAGATGGCAGCCAAGGTCTTAATAAAATCTGGAAATTGTGTCACGATACTTTTTGGTTTACTTTAGTAGGTTTCAATTCAAAAACACATCGAAATTTAACAAAACTGCTTGTATCAGGGCGAAGCCGAGAATGTATCGACTGCCATGTAAGGTCTATGAATTAAAGATAACTAGAAAAAATGTGAAGATGTAAAAAAAAAAGAACAAAAATTAATTTTTTTTTAAGCTGAGATTTTTTGTGAAATCGTCCCCCCACACGCCATAAATTTCAAAAAATGATAAATTTCGCTCCTAGTGACAAATTAATTATGGCAAATAAGCTTCCTTCTACCAATATGGAAAGATTTCTAAGACGGATTAAATCTCCGCTTACGCGTTAATGGAGCGAAATATATCGCTGGTTAATTGTCCCAAATTGACCAAAAAGCCAATCTTTAAACCCCATAACATTACGAAAAAAGATCACAGGTAAAGTATCTTTTCAAATTTAAGCTCAAGACAACAAAACAGCAAATTTAGGCTCGTCAAAAATGGCTAGTTAAAAAGTCGAATATTGTCTGAAGAAAAAAAAACCCACCCGAGCACAAAAATTCCGTTACTTTCGTTACGAAAGTCGGAACAATAATAACAAGACTGCTCGTATACAATATCAAAGGTTGAGTGTGAAAATTTGAGTCGTACGAAACTAATACGACCGATTAGCTAGCCTTAATTGCTCCAATTTTTGATGAAAAGGGAATATTTATGCTCGGTTGTGGTTTTTTTTATTTGGTCAATTGTCGCCAATCGATAGTTTTCAACAAAAACTACTTGTACCGCATTGCACATATCGACTTCCTGAGTTCAAATATAAAAAGATATTTTATCTCAGATTATTTTTTGTAAAATTTTGGGGGTTTGAAAGTTGCCAAATTGGCCATGTTCTGGACTAAATTATGCGTGCTATGAAGAATTAAAGCCTAATGCTGAGAGTGTAACCTCAAATTAATTATGCGGGGCAAATTATCCTGCACAACAAAATTGTTCCAAATTGAACATGGGCTAGCTAATCGGTCGTATTTATTTCGTACGACTCAAAATTTTACTTTTTGATATTCTCCAAAATTTATACGTTTTCAATATTTTTTTTTAATCAAAAACTATTCGATATGAAAAAAAGGGCAATCGGAACATTCAGGGCTTAGCCATAAAATCAATGCAGTCTTGTTTAATTTGGAACGATTTTGTTTGGCGGGACATTTCGCCACGCATAAATAGTTCGCGTAACGCTTTCAGGAATATGGATAAATGGAGTGCGGTCTGTATTTAGACAACAGCGTATTCATACTCGTCAGCAAGCAGACAATTATTACTTTAACCAATCAGAATTGAAATGAGAAAGCAACCTTACGAAATAAATAATTATTTTTAAATAAGTTCTTCCTTGTCTCGATTCTGATTGGTTAATATAGCCTTTGTCTGCTTACTGACGAGTATGAATACGCGGTTGTCTAAATACTGCAAACTAATCGGATAAAATCTACAAAGCACGCATGAGTTAGTCCAGAGCATGGCTAAATTGGCAGTTTTCAAACTCCCAAAACTTAACAAAAACTGATCGAAGGTAAAATGTAAATAATTGATTTCAGGGAGTCAATATCTTCATTGGGGCAAAAAGTTTTTTAAATTAAAAACTATTATTTCGATCGCCGAAAACTGACTCCGAAATCAATTCGGTCGACCTAAAAAAAGGTCGACAAAACTTCGACATTTTTTAAAAATCGGCCAGCAAATTATCAATTTAACCGCACTTAAAAATTAACCTAAAACCAAAAATTTTCATAAACGATCGCTTTGGCGATAAAACAAATTCCATCGGGAATAATTAAACTAGCAGCAATTTATTCGAAAATTATAAACAACTTCAAAAAATACGGCAAAATATTGCGATTATATATTAGCATAGATGGCAGCCAAGGTCTTAATAAAATCTGGAAATTGTGTCACGATACTTTTTGGTTTACTTTAGTAGGTTTCAATTCAAAAACACATCGAAATTTAACAAAACTGCTTGTATCAGGGCGAAGCCGAGAATGTATCGACTGCCATGTAAGGTCTATGAATTAAAGATAACTAGAAAAAATGTGAAGATGTAAAAAAAAAGAACAAAAATTAATTTTTTTTAAGCTGAGATTTTTTGTGAAATCGTCCCCCCACACGCCATAAATTTCAAAAAATGATAAATTTCGCTCCTAGTGACAAATTAATTATGGCAAATAAGCTTCCTTCTACCAATATGGAAAGATTTCTAAGACGGATTAAATCTCCGCTTACGCGTTAATGGAGCGAAATATATCGCTCGTTAATTGTCCCAAATTGACCAAAAAGCCAATCTTTAAACCCCATAACATTACGAAAAAAGATCACAGGTAAAGTATCTTTTCAAATTTAAGCTCAAGACAACAAAACAGCAAATTTAGGCTCGTCAAAAATGGCTAGTTAAAAAGTCGAATATTGTCTGAAGAAAAAAAAACCCACCCGAGCACAAAAATTCCGTTACTTTCGTTACGAAAGTCGGAACAATAATAACAAGACTGCTCGTATACAATATCAAAGGTTGAGTGTGAAAATTTGAGTCGTACGAAACTAATACGACCGATTAGCTAGCCTTAATTGCTCCAATTTTTGATGAAAAGGGAATATTTATGCTCGGTTGTGGTTTTTTTTATTTGGTCAATTGTCGCCAATCGATAGTTTTCAACAAAAACTACTTGTACCGCATTGCACATATCGACTTCCTGAGTTCAAATATAAAAAGATATTTTATCTCAGATTATTTTTTGTAAAATTTTGGGGGTTTGAAAGTTGCCAAATTGGCCATGTTCTGGACTAAATTATGCGTGCTATGAAGAATTAAAGCCTAATGCTGAGAGTGTAACCTCAAATTAATTATGCGGGGCAAATTATCCTGCACAACAAAATTGTTCCAAATTGAACATGGGCTAGCTAATCGGTCGTATTTATTTCGTACGACTCAAAATTTTACTTTTTGATATTCTCCAAAATTTATACGTTTTCAATATTTTTTTTTAATCAAAAACTATTCGATATGAAAAAAAGGGCAATCGGAACATTCAGGGCTTAGCCATAAAATCAATGCAGTCTTGTTTAATTTGGAACGATTTTGTTTGGCGGGACATTTCGCCACGCATAAATAGTTCGCGTAACGCTTTCAGGAATATGGATAAATGGAGTGCGGTCTGTATTTAGACAACAGCGTATTCATACTCGTCAGCAAGCAGACAATTATTACTTTAACCAATCAGAATTGAAATGAGAAAGCAACCTTACGAAATAAATAATTATTTTTAAATAAGTTCTTCCTTGTCTCGATTCTGATTGGTTAATATAGCCTTTGTCTGCTTACTGACGAGTATGAATACGCGGTTGTCTAAATACTGCAAACTAATCGGATAAAATCTACAAAGCACGCATGAGTTAGTATTGAGCATGGCTAAATTGGCAGTTTTCAAACTCCCAAAACTTAACAAAAACTGATCGAAGGTAAAATATAAATAATTGATTTCAGGGAGTCAATATCTTCATTGGGGCAAAAAGTTTTTTAAATTAAAAACTATTATTTCGATCGCCGAAAACTGACTCCGAAATCAATTCGGTCGACCTAAAAAAAGGTCGACAAAATTTCGACATTTTTTAAAAATCACCTCCCTCGAGAAAATCCTAGATCCGCCCCTGCTCGAAATGACAGATCATTTCATGTATATCAACTAGATAAAACCAAAACATATCCCAATGAAAGGGGAGAAATTGAAGAAATTCTCTTAAGTCTGTACTTCCAAAAATTCTGAGCTCACACTAAATTGTTTGAACAGTTAGCATAAACGATAGTACTAACCCGTAGAACAATGGATAGTACCAGTGGACCAAATCGCTTCCTGTACCACTCCAGAAACAGACCCACGCCAATCACCAACAACAGAACACCCACAAAGCACACTCCAAATCGGAACAACTCACTGTAAAATAACAATTCGGCCAGCAAATTATCAATTTAACCGCACTTAAAAATTAACCTAAAACCAAAAATTTTCATAAACGATCGCTTTGGCGATAAAACAAATTCCATCGGGAATAATTAAACTAGCAGCAATTTATTCGAAAATTATAAACAACTTCAAAAAATACGGCAAAATATTGCGATTATATATTAGCATAGATGGCAGCCAAGGTCTTAATAAAATCTGGAAATTGTGTCACGATACTTTTTGGTTTACTTTAGTAGGTTTCAATTCAAAAACACATCGAAATTTAACAAAACTGCTTGTATCAGGGCGAAGCCGAGAATGTATCGACTGCCATGTAAGGTCTATGAATTAAAGATAACTAGAAAAAATGTGAAGATGTAAAAAAAAAGAACAAAAATTAATTTTTTTTAAGCTGAGATTTTTTGTGAAATCGTCCCCCCACACGCCATAAATTTCAAAAAATGATAAATTTCGCTCCTAGTGACAAATTAATTATGGCAAATAAGCTTCCTTCTACCAATATGGAAAGATTTCTAAGACGGATTAAATCTCCGCTTACGCGTTAATGGAGCGAAATAAATCGCCGAAAACTGACTGAAAAAAAAACACCACGCTAAGCAAGAATATTCTGATTTCTTTGAAAGTCGGAACAATCAATGGTTTGAAAGTGAAGTCTTTACCTGAACGGAGTTACAGTTAAGAATTCTTTTTAAAAACGTAACTTGAGAGAGCGCCATAAGACTAGGTCAAGCGTAGATAAAATTTAGAATGAAAACGAACAAGACTGCTCGTATCAGGGCGAAGCCCTGAATGTTCCGACTGCCTTTTAAGGTTTTATGGAGCAGTATTAACATCAAAAAATTGAATGTATTAAAATATAATGAAAAAAATTTTTTTTCTAAAATTTGAAATTTTGTATGAAAATCATTCCCCCACACGCCATATAAAGTACAGAAAGATAGATTTAGCTCCTTGTAACAAATCAATTATGGCAAATAAGCTTCTTTCAACCAATTTGGAACGATTTTAAGACGGATTAAATCTCCGCTTACGCGTTAATAGCGCGAAATATATCGCGCGTTAATTGTCCCAAATTGACCAAAATGGCAATCTTTAAACCCCCATAACTTTACGAAAAATGATCACAGGTGAAATATCTTTTCAAATTTGAGCTCAGGACAACAATAGCTTTCAAATGATATAAAAAATTCCGTCAAAAATGGCTAGTTAAAAAGTCGAAATTTGTCTGAAGAAAAAAAAACCCACCCCGAGCACAAATATTCCGTTACTTTCGTATCGAAAGTCGGAACAATAAATCATGAGGGTAGAAGCTTGCTGTGCAAATGCCACAATTTTCCGACCATAAATACAATTGCAACAAATTCAAACGATCCTGTAAACACGAAAAAGGAACTTGGAAGCTGTGAACGTTTAAAAGCTTATAATTGATAGTTCTTTGGATCACTTCGTGGTTGCCATCAAACAAAACAATGTTGTCGTCTAAATTGCGTCCCCCATTCTTCAAATTGTTTGAATTTTTCAGTTTTCTTGAAAAACAAAAAAAAACATTGAAAGAAAAGTGCATTAAAATTAATTTAAGTAATCCTGGGTGCTGCCATAAAAAAGATGCACAAAATTTACTTTCTTGATTTTCTTGCTCTATCTAAATTGGCAAATCAAATTACTGATGATAGAAGAGTAACAGAAAACAGTAAAATATGCATCAAGCCGATAATTGGTCGACAGAAGTTGATAATATTATTTGAAATGCAATGTCAGCAGCTATCATTCTGTTTTGATTGACTTTGATTGAATAATTTTTTAATTATTGTTCTCGTCTTGGGTTGACGTTGCGTGATGATAAAAAATCTTGAAAAAGTTAATTTGAACTCTGCAACAAATCTTATTACAACAAATCGTGCAGTTTTTCTTGACGTTTTTACACCATAAAATTGTTGTACCTGAGAAAAAAAAGTTCGACTGTGAAAAAGAACATATGTGAAAAAGCTGGGTGGTTTTTGCAATGTTTCGAATTAAAAACGGTAGAAAACACAATTTATGTAAATCAGTTCAACAAAAAACGTAGTCGTAGAGATATCAAAAACGCAAAAGGTTGATATAGGATATATTTTGATAATAATAAATTTTTTAAAAGAGTAGATATCGCAGAAATGCTTCGAGTTTTTGGTAAAATTGTATAAAAAAGCACGAAATTGGTCTGTCATTGATAGGACTTAGCAAAAACTTTCTTGGTCAATTTAGGTCAAATTTAGTTGGTCTACATCCAAAAGTTCGACTCAGATTAATGGGGTTTCATTTGGTTTGCATCAAATTGATAATGCTGAAATTAAACTAATGATTGTTGGTATGCAAAAATCAGACTGAAATTTTAGCATTGGTTCGATTGAGCTCGGCACCTATCATTAACTTTCTCTGGTATATTTATTACGCTAGCAAAACTATATACGTCGGACAAAACGCTTGCTAGGAATACAGGGTCCTTTCTACTTTCTATCTTAGAAAGTAAATCTAAAATTCGCTGAGAAATATTTTATTAGAAAAGAAGTTATTATGAATTTACAGCAAGTTGCCTTTTGACTCAATATCTATTTTAAGGGTGAGATTAGAGATATTTTTACTGAGAGTAGATATTCTTTTAGAGATTGCTTGGGGGTGGTTGAAGAGAGTGGTGTTGGTGTTAGAAGAGATATTGTTGGGAATGAATTCCCGTAGTTTTGAGCTTCTATTTATACTCAGATGGGAAATCGTACCACTTTTCGTATCAAATGAGAAGTTACTTCTTAACTTCGTATTCTCTATTCGCACATTCGTATTTCACGAGAAGAAGGTTTCGTATGCTCGTATTTTACGAGAGGAATCGTTAATATTCGCATTGAATGAGAATAGTCGTTTCAATTCTCAATGCTTAAAACGTTATACGAATTATTCCAATAGCATTTCCCTTCCTTTTGCAAGGGAATAAAAACATATTTCTTTTGTGGTGGCGGCGGCGTCACATTTTGTGAACGCAATAAAATAATTCACGTTTCTGTTTCTATTTGAAATCAGAACATATCCATCCTCCTATTTGGAGAGAAAAAAAACTGAAATTTTCATTTTTATTACTTTCACTTGAATAGTGGGGTAATTGTTGATCGAACGAAGCTTTTTCTTTCAATCTCATAAAGTTGGTTCAATAGTTTGTTGGTATTACAGGTAGCAGATGTTTTTGAACAACTGATGCTTTGAGTCAGGCTTGAATGAATATAAATACATCAGTTACATTTATAAATCAAAATAGAGTTTACACAACCAAGGGATTTAACTATAAAATTAATTACATCAAAATTATTTTTTTCTCAAAAGTTTGAAGGCTAGTTTTATTACTTGAACAATCTTTTTCCGAAGTCTCCTTTTTTTCCTGAAGTATGTGAAGTGGATGTCCATACGCGTAATAAGGGGAGGACTGGTTCATACAAAGGGGGTATTTTTTGTGTTTTTTGTTTTTTATAGATGTCAAAATTGTTGAGAAAGGAAATTATTAGCTATACTACATAGCTATATAAAACGAAAGAATAAATGTTTAAATGAAAGGATAAATTTTTTTACAATTTTCCTTCCAACCGGGCTATAAGTTGGTGATTTTTTGTTTTCAAATAGTGGATTTGCTTTTTCAGCTCCCGGATTTGATGCGTTTCATGGATATGACTGCGCTGAATTTGTTCAGTATAGTCATCTAACTGGGGGTTTGTAATTTTGCTGTCAGATATTTTGCTGGGACATAGATTTTTTGATCTTCAAGAAGGGAATTAGTTATGGAGTACATTTTTTTTATAGGGTGATAGGCTTCTAATTTAAAACGATTGATTAATGGATTCAAAGCATAATTGAGATCCATATCGAAGCCGGGATTGCTGTTAGAATTTATGTATCATTCCCTTTCTAACTGAATATGTATTTTAGTATTTATTTCAGTGGGGTGTAAGGGCTGTCGCCTAATGGTCATTGGATATTGAGAAGTTGATACCGGCGTATTTGCCGTTAGTATCTTATATGGTCTTACAATCTGGGTCCGTTTTTTAATTTTGGATTTCAAGGGAACCAGGGGTATTTTGAAATCAGGGGGTGAAATTTTTAGGGGTGGTGGCTTTGATGCTGTAGTTATTGGGACAGCTGAATTGGTTTGAAGTAGTGGCTCAACGAAGGATCGTGTTGAGGTCGGCTTTGCAGTGGGTGTTGTAGTAGTAGAAACAGTTGGTTGTTGAGTGAGTGCTGAAATCTGCGAGTCCAGTGGATCGGTTGGTGGCAGGAGTGAGAGAAGATCCTCAAAATCTCTCAAGTCGTCATCAAGTGTTGCGTCCATAGTTGAATCAATTGGTATATCCTAGAACAGTAGAATTTTTTTATTAGACTGGGTTTGTTGGGTGATCCAAGCTTTGAGTTCTTCTCTCAAAACTTGTTAATTGGATGTGAGGATACATGCGATCCTGGTTTATTTTAAGGGTGAGATTAGAGATATTTTTACTGAGAGTAGATATTATTTTAGGGATTGGTTGGGGGTGGTTGAAGAGAGTGGTGTTGGTGTTAGAAGAGATATTGTTGGGAATGAATTCCCGTAGTTTTGAGCTTCTATTTATACTCAGATGGGAAATCGTACCACTTTTCGTATCAAATGAGAAGTTACTTCTTAACTTCGTATTCTCTATTCGCACATTCGTATTTCACGAGAAGAAGGTTTCGTATGCTCGTATTTTACGAGAGGAATCGTTAATTTTCGCTATAAGTTGGTGATTTTTTGTTTTCAAATAGTGGATTTGCTTTTTCAGCTCCCGGATTTGATGCGTTTCATGGATATGACTGCGCTGAATTTGTTCAGTATAGTCATCTAGCTGGGGGGTTTGTAATTTTGCTGTCAGATATTTTGCTGGGACATAGATTTTTTGATATTCAAGAAGGGAATTAGTTATGGAGTACATTTTTTTTATAGGGTGATAGGCTTCTAATTTAAAACGATTGATTAATGGATTCAAAGCATAATTGAGATCCATATCGAAGCCGGGATTGCTGTTAGAATTTATGTATCGTTCACTTTCTAACTGAATATGTATTTTAGTATTTATTTCAGTGGGGTGTAAGGGCTGTCGCCTAATGGTCATTGGATATTGAGAAGTTGATACCGGCGTATTTGCCGTTAGTATCTTATATGGTCTTACAATCTGGGTCCGTTTTTTAATTTTGGATTTCGAGGGAACCAGGGGTATTTTGAAATCAGGGGGTGAAATTTTTAGGGGTGGTGGCTTTGATGCTGTAGTTATTGGGACAGCTGAATTGGTTTGAAGTAGTGGCTCAACGAAGGATCGTGTTGAGGTCGGCTTTGCAGTGGGTGTTGTAGTAGTAGAAACAGTTGGTTGTTGAGTGAGTGCTGAAATCTGCGAGTCCAGTGGATCGGTTGGTGGCAGGAGTGAGAGAAGATCCTCAAAATCTCTCAAGTCGTCATCAAGTGTTGCGTCCATAGTTGAATCAATTGGTATATCCTAGAACAGTAGAATTTTTTTATTAGACTGGGTTTGTTGGGTGATCCAAGCTTTGAGTTCTTCTCTCAAAACTTGTTAATTGGATGTGAGGATACATGCGATCCTGGTTTATTTTATCAATTTCCTCTAAAAGAGGAGCTTGTATTTTTTGATCACATTCTCTTTCTATTTTTTCAGTTTGCTCATCTTGAGTGAAAATTGAGGTCACTATGGAAGTGAAAAGTATATTATATGAAGCGGCAAGCAATACTTTGCCAAAGTGTAGTGAGCGGCCGGTGATTTTGTGAATATGCAAAGCCTTTATTATGAATACTAGGCAATCTAGTATGAATTTCACAAACAGAAAAGAGGCGAAAACTATTCCGCATTTTTCTAAATAGTATTGTACTTTCCCGAATATACGGGTGTATTCGTTTTTCCAAAAGTTTGGAGAGATGAGATAGTCCAAATAGATTGTTTGGGAAGAGCCTAGTGGGCTATATGAGTCCGTGAAAAGAAATTTTTTAGCATTTAGAAAGGATCTGGATACTTTTTGTAGTATTCCTTTCATCTCTGAATTATCGGAAATCATATTCCAGAATTTTTGCATTTGAGCATAAGTGTAGATTGAAGCGCCTTGGCTAGAGGCTAAAGAATGCTTAATCTTTTGAATTTTCTCTTTTGGTTTAAATAGATATGGTCCTGTAACCCTTGTAATTTGAGGGGTTAACTCAATCCAGGACTTATCATCATCAACATCTAGTTGAAAGAGATTTGAATGTTTGTCGGAGCAGTCTTGTAGATCTGCCGACTGAAAAGTTTGTCGCGTAATTGGATCGACAAATCGAACATTTTCCTTATACATAATGGGAATGCGATTATAGCATTCATCCATTAATTGCAAAGGTGAATAAAATTTCGGACAATGGTAGAGCCAGGCAACGTTGCCATTGGTCTCTAAGAACATAGAGCGGTTCTTAGAGAGTTAAAATATAGCCAGCCAAACATGGGCTTTCAAGTGAAAGCATTAAAGTATTTAATATTGAGGAGCGTTCTAGCTCACATTGATTTTGCAGAAGGGCTAACTCGGCCGTTCTGAGCATGTAGAAGCTATAAAAAAGAATATAGTCCAATTTGGTTCCTATATGAGCTTCGTAGTCAATTTGATGAGTTGAAAATTGGAGTGGCGGCGAATCATCACTTAATGTGAGAAAAGTAGAATTTGGTTGGCCGGCATTATGAATAGTTCCCATTTCTGGGGTTGGTTTAACTTGGATTCCATTATCCATATTGAAACCGTCAGTGTATGCAATAAAAAGTGAATCATATGAAGTTGTATACACTATTCTGGGATGACCACAAAGAGATTGCGGTTTATTCATCACCTGTAGCATAAATTTTTGAGAATCCCTTGTATGGGTAGAATGAATAGACGGGCTAGAATCGCCTTTAATTATATAGTATGATTCTTCGTTTTGAATCATTTTAGCCGGAAATCTGTTTAAAACAGTGAAAATGCAATTGTTGGGTTCTTCCCAAGTATAAGCAAAAGCGTCTAGGGATGTTGTTTCACATCCATTTGTAGACACTGGACAGGGCAAAGGAATGTTTTGCCAATTATTGACTGTTCCATCTTTGAGGTTAACAGTCAGAGTTACATTTTGCATGTAAGTTTCAAAGGTGTCCAATTTAATTCAAGAACGGCCATCACATTCGTTATGATGTTTGCCGTCAACTTTGCCAGCATGGGCATTAGTTACTGTTTTATCATTAAATTTGAATGGAATATTTCCAATACTAGCATAGCCTAGGTTAAGATAGCCTCTGTCGGCGGCCGATTTACATTGATCGGCAGATAAATGGAGATCAGTAGTGATCATATTTTGTCGAGCGTCGATACCACTCGAATCAAAAGAATCGCAGAACCAACGCATTGATTGGTGTTTGATTCGACACATTGTCGCATTTACTTTTGTGCGATAATGTCTCTGATATAGAGTAACATAAGTATGGGTTACTTTAATATTTTCTGGTTGGACTTTGCAAGGTGCTACTTTATTTAGAGAGAACATTTTGTTAGAAGTCATTAGTTGACAATCATAATGAGCAACCCGAAGATTATTTGCAGTATTTGCATATAATTGTTCTTTCGGATCAAATGCTGAGGTTTGATTCGAAAGTATTATTAGAGTTAAAAGACCAACCAAATAAATTTTTTTGCAAATTTATTTTTTGGTGGTGAATGATAGCAAAAGAATTTTTAAAAGTACTTACTTTAAGCATTTCCTCGAGACTGGTTAGAACAAGATCTTGGTCCATTAGTTCACCTTCCTCTAGTTCACTATTTGGATTTATCATTTTGTGGATTTTTTGTGATGGGAAATCTGAGTTAGATTTTATGTTTTTGTTGAGGAATTCAGCAGATTTATTTTTTGGAGAGAGAAGAAGTTTTGTATGCAAGATGTGGAATTGAGCAAGAATGAAAACAACTGTATATCAGTTAGTTTTTAAAGGCTGTTTTTGCTTTTTTGCAAATCTAAGCTCTGATTGGCCGTTGTTATTCGGCGTCTTTCGGAAGTGACTCTTTTTAAGTCGTAATTCCTTCGCCATTCGTTTTGTAATGTTGTGGTTTTTTCCACTTAGTTTTGATTTGTTGAGATCTAGCAGTGAAATGATTTTTATTCGTTTATGCTGATGTTAATTTTTAACAACTGCATTCCCCTTCCCTATTGGAGGAGGAAAATGAAAAAAAAACATCTCTTCATAAATGAGGACTAAAAGCAACATCATTTGTTTGCTTTCCGTTTAGTTTGAACTATCTGTATTTTATCCTCAAAAAAAAAATTTTCTTCGTCCAAAATGATTTTTATCGATCCTGAAGATAATCTGGTGGACTTCCCGGAGAAGTTTTTGAACTTACGGGATGAGCTAAATTTCAAACATGAAGCCTTGCTGGAGGACAAGGAAGTCGAGTGAAGGGTGGCAATCTATGACGGATTAGTAGAGAAAGGGGCAAATTTAACGCCTATGGAATTTATGATCTTTATGGACCGGAGTTATGTCTTCAAGTATCCGGTACTGAATACCGAGGAACTATTTGAGCTGGGCTCAATTCAGAGTAGGCTCTTCGCCAAGAAATTACGGAGCCCATGGAGTGGAGACCATGTGGTTTCACAAGAAACAATGGACTTTTTGTCCTTATTCTTTGGAGAGGATGTAAGTTTGTTTTACAATACACCCAATTTTTAAAATAATAATTTTTTTTTATTCAAGTGGCAAGGCAACATAGAAATCATATATAAATTTGTTTTAGTTTCAAGTAGAATTCTTCAGAAAGCCAGCAACAGAGGAAGAATTTAGAAAAAAGATAGAGCTGGATATCATGTTGGAGGAAATATATCAAGCTTGGTGGCGGCCTTATTCAGCGCTGCAGTTTGCAGTGAGGAGCCTGAGTAGGGCCGCTGAAAACTCTATGGAAAAGATGGCGACTGTTAAACTAGTCAAATCTTACACGGATATAAAGTCTAATCTTTACAAAAGTTATTTTAAAATCTATTTGTAAATATGTTTATTTTTGGTGTTTTGTGGTTTTATTACAAACAAAATATTTACAAAAGAGAAAAAAAAGGCCAATAAAAAAAGAATGTTAAAAATTATTAGTTTTGGCCAAATAAATAGTTGGTGTTTATTATTTCTTTTTAAATTTGCCAATTATACTGGATGGAATTGTAGTTCCATAAAAGTTTGTAGGACGATTTGTCCGTTTAGGTCTTTTGGATTCAGAAAGTGATCCAGGTGCGGATCGAGTGTTCTCATAGAAGCTTTCCTGAGAGCTATGAGGGATATTTGTTCCATCAGTAAAGCTTTCTGATGATTCAGATAAACGAGGGATATCAGGAGGACGGGGAGTATTATATTGTGTTGTTATATTTTGGTGGCGGCGGCCAAAGTCATTTGCGAGACTAGTATTAGGACTTATACTGCGGCTAGGTAGGCGGCGGTGGCCATAACTACTAGATTGACTAGTTGAAGGATTAGGGGTTTTATCAATAGGATAGGGAGTTGAACTTCGAATAGGTCTAAGATTCTGGTCAATCGCAGTCGCATCGAACAAAGTTCTTAGATGCATGGTTTCTCTGCCTGAATCTAATGATTGTTCTGGTACAATGGTTTTATTTTGATCCTCATTTGTAGGGTTATGATCAGTCATTTGCTGATAACCATTGTTGACTACTGGCCAAATTTGGTATTGTAGATTTTCAACCTGTTTAGATTTATTAAAAGAGTCGATTTGATGATTTGTTATATGATCATATAAATCACTTGAAAATAAATCACTAGAGTACTCTTGTAGTAGTTTGGGCATTTGTTGTTCTTTAGGAAATTATTCAACAATATGATTGCGGTGGACAATCTTTTTTTCGTTAGTGAAATCATTTTGAATTCCGTATGTTACTTCCGTGATTTTTTCAATTACGGTGTAAGGTCCAGATCTCAAATTCAAAAGCTTTTGACTTTTCAATAGTGGTTTGGATCTATTTTCTAGTAACACTTTTGTGCCTTCTTTTATAGGCCGTCCTAATTTAAATTGATTTCGGAACATGTGGGCCTTATTAGTGATGCGGCGGCAATGGGTATAGGTGCTACTATAAATCAACTTAAAATCATTTTCCCTTTTAATATTTCGGCGGAAATTTGATTTTTTAGAAATCTATCTATGGTCTCATTGTTTGACTTATGCTCGGTATGAGCATGATTTTCGAGACCAGCGCAAAATTCAGAGGTACATCTTTTGTTTTGGTCGCGGTAGAGGCCTAATTTAAGGCTAAGGGGAACCTGAGGTTTTATGCCAAAGACAATCTCATATGGAGTGTAACCTGTACTTGAATTAATGGCGGTGTTATGTACAAAAGCAAATTTATTTGTTAATTCAGACCAGTTTGAGCCTGAGGTACTCAAGAAATGTCGAAAGTACTGGGTTAAATGTTTATTCTGGACTTCAACTTTTCCGTTAGTCCAAGGCGAGTAAGTAGTTCTTGGCCTCAGGGTTATTCCCAATTCAGAGGACCAATGAGCAAAGTCATTACTCATGAATGCACTTCCATTATCATGAATAATTTGTTGTGGAATACCAAATGTTGTGATGTATTTCTTTAAGAGCTTAATGGTTTCCTTAGAGTCTGCATGGGTGCATGGATAGACTTGAAGAAATCTAGAGAAGGCATCTATCACAACTAAGCAAAAGTTTTTGCCGTGACTTGATGGTCTAAGTGGACCTTTATAATCAATGTGGATCGTTTTCATTGGGATTGTTTCTAATTGTCCCCATTGTTGTAATGGAGCTTCATTCAGGTCTTTTCGTTTAGGCTTATTTTTCTGACATTCTAGGCAATCATGAAGAAGCATGTTGACCCATTTATAGAGTCCGGGCCAATAGAAATATCTTTTGAATATTTCCAAAGTTTTTGTTTCGCCGTGATGACTGCTAAGAGGATGCTTATGAGCTAACTCAAAGCAATTTAGCACTAGGGAGATGGGTAAGCAAATTTTTGGACTCTTAGTATAGTCATCATTATATTCATTAATACATAGAAGATCATGTTGGTCTTCAATGAATAATAATTCAAACTGCCTGATATAGGCTTTTAATCCTTTTTCTTCACGATAAGGATTTTTTTTGTTTCTTTCTGGCTTTTCGTTTTGCTTTACGCAATTTTTGATATCTATGATTACAGTATTGTTACACTGCTCTTGCATAATTGTTTCAACGTCTAAATTTGCTTCTTTAGCAAAGTCGGTCATTTTTGCTATCAGTTCAAGAGAATCTGATTTATTCTCTTCAGATTGGAGACTTAGGGGTTCAATTAACTTCAAAGATCTTGTTTTGGTTGCAAAATCATTTTTTGCTTTAACCAGGTCGTTGAGAAGGTTGTTCTCAACATTGCCTTCATATAAGTCAAGCCATTCTGAATTTTCCAAAGGATCATCAAGTTCAGATACTTCATCTGGAATTTCTTCATAAATGTTTTCATTGTTTATATCTGGTATAGATAGTCGTTTGATTTGGTTAATTTGTTTGCCAAATCGGAAGAAATCTGTTATATTCTGAATCGCACTACAAGATTCTTCAAAATATTCTGGAGCATCTTCAATGCTGAAGTCTCCTCTGTCACTTATGTTGATTAATTTCTTTTTCCCGCCTTGCACTTGAGCAATGACTGGATAGCAATCGTTTTGAAATATGTTATCATCTTTGTGGAGTACTGAATAACATATTTGTTCTCCATTGTCTAGGATGAGCTTTAAATCATTTGGAATGGTTTTGTGTTCTAGTTGATATCTTTTGATATCGGCGATGGGCACATTTCGGCTCAATAAGTCAGGAAAGGCTAGGTTTGAACCTGGAGTATAGATTATTTTCAAATTGTTGAATTTTGTCAATACGACTTGATATTTGAAAAATCTATGAGAAAATTGTCCTTTTCTGGACCATAAGAAGAGAATAGGTCTGTGATCACAATATAGGTATAGAGGAAAGGGTGAACCTATAATGTAGAACTCATAGGTTTGCAAAGCAGATATTATTCCACATAGTTCACGATGTTGAGTAGACATTTTCTGCTCAGCTTTATCAAAGACTCTAGAATTGGCAGAAACAATTCTTTTCCCTTCAGGAAAGTCTTGGATGAGTATACACCCAGTTCCGACATTTGAGGAGTCGGCGTGAATGTGGAATGGGTAGTTTACATTAGGTATGGCATTTGAAATATCATGACAGAATTTGTCTTTCAGTTTTTGAAAAACTTCTTCATGGCATGGTAGCCATTGAAACTTATCACTACTGTTTGCTAGTTCATATAGACATTTTGCGTCCACATGAAAATTGATGATGTATGTGCTGTAGAATCCCATGACACCTAATACTCCTAGACCTTCTGTTTTTGATTCAGGGGATTTCAATTTTTTTATGTCATCGATTCGTGGAGCGATTGGAGAAAGACCATCTTTAGAGACAACATGGCCTAAAAATTTAACTTTTCTTAGGAAGAAAAAGGTTTTGTCAGGGGCAGCTTTTAAGTTGGCCTTCCGTAAAAGAGAATGATATTCTCGAATTGTGCCAAACATTTCATTTTTATTTTGACTCTGTAACAGAGTGTCGTCTATGTAAGTAATTGCTTTTTTTTCTTTAATGAGGGGTCCGAAGGCATATCTCATTAGTTTACTGAAGAAATTTGGAAGTGGTTTCAAGCCATAAAAACCAACTTGGTAGGTATATTGTCTACCTCCTACAATAAAGCTTGTTAATTTCTGGGCCTCATCTGTGAGAGGTACTTGATGGTAGGCGCAAGAGAGATCACTACTTGTGAAGTATGATCCGTTTATTCTGGTCATGAGAACTTGTAGCGGTTCTAATGGCCAACTACAATTGCTAGTATCTGTGATTGAGTTTAGATACCTAGCATCCAAGACCAACTTAACGTAGTCTTTTTTTGGAAGAATGATGACTGGATTTACGAACCATGAGTTCATATCATCTTTTTCATTTAGTTCTCTGACTATGCCTGCTTGGATTAATTCATCCATTAACTTGTCCAATTTATCTCTTAGATGGACTGGGATTTTACTAGGTCGTTGCTTTTTAAACGTTGCGTCTTTTTTGAGTGGTATATGGAATTTATGCTTCGTTTTTCCAATATCATATTTGTGATGAGAATAAACATCTTGATCCTCTATCAGCATTTGAATTAGATCTGCAAATTCATCATCCGATATATCACTTTGTGTGAAATCGAAGTCAGATAAAAATTTAATAGTAGTTTCAATTTTTTCCAAAGTACTACTATTGTCCTTATCAATTGAGGAGTATTGGGTAAACGTTTCGTTGACTAGAAAGGCAATTAGCCGATCATTATGTTCTTTATTTCGGAACTTTTTAAATTGTTCTTTCAAGGGAGGCCTGCAAAGGTTCTTTGCATCATTAGAAAAGTCGGTTGCTATTTCGTTTTCATTTTTGCATACTTTGACTATATCTGAACCAATTTGTTCAAATATTTCTGATACATTCTCTGTATCAAACACTTCAAGGGCAGGCATGTCCTTGATTTCTTGTCCTGAAACATAGACAAATATAGTAATTCCAGAATGTTGGAACACATCGACAATGATTTTGGAAACTTCTTCCCAATTCATTTTATCTAAGCCACAAGCAATTTTGGGCATTGCGATAGATCGAATGTTATTTGCTATAGCATGATCTTTCATTTCGGACAAGGTATTGAATATAGCGTCGTAAGTGGGTTTCTGAAAGTACCTTTGTTTGGTAATCAGGTTATATATGATTTGTCCACATTTTGGATCAGTGAAGATGAGAATATCGTTAATGTTAGCATGTATTGAGTTACAAAAGTGTCGTAGCTCAGGATACCTTTTGCTAATTGATTCAGCAAATCCTTTTTTCATTGCTCTATCTGCAAAGATTGAATGGGCAATGGGCATATTCGATTCGAATATGGACCTTTTTTTGAAGTCTACATATTGTAGACAGGGGCCGGATAATTGAGTATTGCTTTTCTGTGTTGTATTGACAAGAGTGTTCAGCATGAAACAGCTATCGAATTCCGAACTTTCGTTTAAAATTCTCGTGGTGAATTCATCACAATCGTGGATAGCAAATATTTTATCCTCGTATCCTTGAATATCAGTTACTGCATAGCCTAGTACACACTTGTTTAGTTTGACAGGATGATCTTTCTGATTCTCAATTAGGATAGGTAGGCTTTGCTCAATTTGAGTACAAACTGTATTAATGAAAACCAATTCGGTTTTGGTTGTATTTTTATGAGGCAGGAATGTAGTCCCTTTTTCGAAGTATGAATTTGGTTCAGCCAAGTGTTTGTATAAGTATGTAGAGCGTGCTGGAATGAACAAGGGTTCTTTCAAATTAATTGAGACAATTTTTGAAACGTTAGGATATTCTTTATCGTTGTTCATCAACCCGTAGGATATTACACCTTCTTTTGATTTGAGCTCAACTGCAGGGATATCAAAGTAGAGAGCTTTTAAGAAGAGATGACAAAAGTCTACTCCTAACAGATTAGCAGTCTTTTCTTCAGTTATCCACACTTTGTGGTTAGATGGGTATTTTCCATCAGTGTCGAAACAAGATTGAATAGATGTATGGCCAAACATACGTATATCAAATCCATTATAAGTCTTTGCTTTAATTTTGGATCGGTAAATTGTCATTTTTTGACCTAATTTTTCCAATTCCTGATAAATTGGGTAGTTTATGATACTACAAGTTGATCCTGGATCAATCATGAATTCAATTTCAAGTCCACTATTATTATTTTTGTCTCCGGTGGCAAAATGATATAAGCTAAGATATATCCTTGATTTAGGATTACTATCATCGCTTGGTTTCGGAGACTTTAATAGTTTAAAGGAAAAAAATCAGTGATCGCATCACAGTAATTGACTTCTTCCTCAACCCAGTGGGTAGTTTCAGACTGTATTTGATTCGATCTAAAATTTGGTGGAAGAGATCGCGTTGAGTCTCGACTGTTATTGCTATCATAGCTTCCAGTGTTATATGGTCGACCTCTAGGGTTACTATTGAATTGCCTATTTTCTTGGTCGTAGAACTGTTTAGCAACTTGTTCATTTTCTCTGAATTTGTTTTCTCTGGGATACCTATCATCATAGGTTTGGGGTCTATTGTTATTGAAAGACGATTGTGCATTAGCATTTTGGAAATTGTTTCCGTTGTAGTTATAATTATGGCGAATGCCATAGTTATTTTGGCTAGGATTTGAATTGTTAGTAGTTCTGTTTTGGTTATCCCAGAACCGGTTACTTGGGTTAGGGTTACTCTGGTTAGGGAAGTTATTCGGTCTTCGATTTCGTTTATAATCAGTTTCAAATGAAACTCTTCGTTCATTTTTTGTTGTGAGCTCTTTCCGCAACTTATTTACTTCGTCCTGGACTTGCTTTTTTGAACATCTAGATATAGAATGTCCATTCATTCTACAATATTCGCAGAATCGTGTACTATTAGGTCTTCCCTTGATGTCAGGGTGACGTCGTTGAAATGAATTCTGATCATTGATTGCACTAACTTCTTGATTCTTGATCAATTTAGTTAGTTCTTTAATTTGAGTTTCTAATGAAGTCATTTTATCCGTTGTTGACTTATTAGCAGGATCAGTAGCAACAATGAATGTTAGATCCTTAGTGATTACATGATTTGTGAATTGATCCCAATGGGCATTTGGATGCTCTATCATGTATTCATGAGCTTTTTGCTTAAGGGCTAGAGGTCTTAGTCCCTTAATTGGGAAATCAATATACTTTTGACTTCTTTGTCTAGTTTGTATAGTTCTCTCAGCATTTTGAGCAGCTTCAGTAGCATGAACGGTATCATCAATACTTTCGGGCCATCCTCTATCTACAGAAGATTTAATTCTGTGGAAGTAATTTTTTATTAATTCGCCATCTTGGCGAGCTGCATTTTCAGCATCAATTCTATGTTTGAATTGATCTCGTCCGTCAGTGAATCTGTTTAGGAAGAGATCTTTGAGTTGTTCCCATGTGGTAGCATTGGTTACATTATCATTGAACCATTCAAGAGATGTATCAGTTAACAATGATCCGAATAGGGATCGTTGTCTGCTATCATAGCTGCGTCGTGCATCATTATCAGCAGGTCTTTGACCTAATGAGAAAAGAATTTTGTTTTCAACTGAATTCCAAAATGCTGTAGCATTTTGGTTCGGATCGTTTCCCGAAAATGTCATTAAAGACAAGTTGGGATGGGATATTGGGGTATCAGCCATTTTATATTTAGTTTGAAACTTTAAAAAGAAAGATAGAAAAATTTATGAATTTGTTTAGAAAACTTAAATTTCCGATTTGAAAATTTATTACTTCTCTTTATTTGTAAGAGATATTTCAACAATTCTCCAGTTTGAGAATTGAAATCTTTGCTTTTTATCTCTTTTTGAGACTTTAGCAATTTTAGCGAATTTTTAGAAGGTAAGCCTCACTGGTCGCACCAATTTATTACGCTAGCAAAACTATATACGTCGGACAAAACGCTTGCTAGGAATAAAGGGTCCTTTCTACTTTCTATCTTAGAAAGTAAATCTAAAATTCGCTGAGAAATATTTTATTAGAAAAGAAGTTATTATGAATTTACAGCAAGTTGCCTTTTGACTCAATATCTATTTTAAGGGTGAGATTAGAGATATTTTTACTGAGAGTAGATATTCTTTTAGAGATTGCTTGGGGGTGGTTGAAGAGAGTGGTGTTGGTGTTAGAAGAGATATTGTTGGGAATGAATTCCCGTAGTTTTGAGCTTCTATTTATACTCAGATGGGAAATCGTACCACTTTTCGTATCAAATGAGAAGTTACTTCTTAACTTCGTATTCTCTATTCGCACATTCGTATTTCACGAGAAGAAGGTTTCGTATGCTCGTATTTTACGAGAGGAATCGTTAATATTCGCATTGAATGAGAATAGTCGTTTCAATTCTCAATGCTTAAAACGTTATACGAATTATTCCAATAGCATTTCCCTTCCTTTTGCAAGGGAATAAAAACATATTTCTTTTGTGGTGGCGGCGGCGTCACATTTTGTGAACGCAATAAAATAATTCATGTTTCTGTTTCTATTTGAAATCAGAACATATTGCTTGGTTTCAAAGTAGGTTTTTTTCCTGGGTCCTTGAAAATTACTGAAGTTACTTTATACACCACTTGAAGAGGTTCTTAATGATTCACTGTTTTGATCTAGCAAAATTAAAGCAAGCAAAACGAGCATCCTACAGAACTGTTCAAGACTACCTACAAAAGACTGACTACATGCGTAGAACTTACTTTAGAATGGAAAGACTAAGATAGCGTTGCTTGTTAAAAATTGAGAATTTTGTTTAGATGATTCATTGAAAAACAACAGGAATTGAAACTTCAGAGAAAAACGATTCATTTTGTGAACAAATATTGTTCCGATAGATATCATGTTGAGAAATTATGTTTTTCTTAGAGATATCAAGGTTCAAGTTTTGTCTTTACAAGCGTATTATTGATTGGCGAGCAAGAGAAAAGTTAACGTTATGCTTGAAATAAAGGTTCAAACAATATGTTTCAAATTATATGTAAAATCTATAATACTCCTCATCCTTACAATATTTTGACCTCTTAAAGTTTTTTAAAAGAGAAAAACTTGGAAAGAGATATGGATTTGGTTCATTTAACTTGACATGCTTGCTGCCAGAAAAATAAAACACAAAATTTTCATATTGAATTTTTGGCTCCTATTCAAATAACAATTCCAACTACTGATGCGAGAAGCGTAAGGAATGCATCAGTAAGGAATGCATCAATTCAATTTTTTTTTCAACAAAGCTGATTAACGTTCTGACTTTCGATACAAAAGTAACGGAATATTTGTGCTCGGGGTGGGTTTTTTTTTCTTCAGACAAATTTCGACTTTTTAACTAGTCATTTTTGACAGAATTTTTTATATCATTCGAAAGGTATTGTTGCCAAGAGCTCAAGTTCGAAAAAATATTTTATCTGTGATATTTTTTCGTAAAGTTATGGGGGTTTAAAGATTGCCACTTGGCCAATTTCGGACAATTAACGCGCGATATATTTCGAGCTATTAACGCGTAAGCGAGAATTCATCCGTCTTAGAAGTTGTTCCAAATTGGTTTAACGAATTTTATTTGCCATAATTGATTTGTTACAAGCAGCGAAATCTATCCTTTTGTATTTGTATGACGTGTGGGGGGATGATTTTCATAAAAATTTCAAATTTTAGAAAAAAAAAACATTTCATTTTGTTTTATTTTTTTAAAAAGTTTTTGTAATGTTATTACTGCTCCATAAACCTTAATAGCAAGTCGGAACATTCAGGTCTTCACCCAGATACGAGCAGTCTTGTATTATTTTGAAGTGTAATATTAGTAACCATCATTCTGTTTTGATTGAGTTTAAATGAATAACAAGACTGCTCGTATCAGGGCGAAGCCCTGAAAGTTCCGACTGCCTTTTAACGTTTATGGAGCAGTAGTAACATAAACAACATAAAAAAATTAAATTAAATAAAATAAAATAAAATTTTTTTTTCTCCAAAATTTGAAATTTTTCTATAAAAATCATCCCCCACACGCCATATAAAGTAGAAAACAATAGATTTCGCTCCTTGTAACAAATCAATTATGGCAAATAAGCTTTTCAACCAATTTGAAACGATTTCTTAGACGGATTAACTCTCCGCTTACGCGTTAATAGCGCGAAGTATATCGCGCGTTAATTGTCCCAAAATCGTCAAAATGGCCAAAAAGGCAATCTTTAAACCCCCATAACTTAACGAAAAATGATCACAGGTGAAATATCGTTTCAAATTTAAGCTCAGGTCAACAATACCTTTTGAATGATATAAAAAAATACCGTCAAATATGGCTAGTTAAAAAGTCGAAATTTGTCTGAAGAAAAAAAAACCCACCCGAGCACAAATATTCCGTTACTTTCGTATAAAAAATTGTTTTATTATTCTCAACTTGGGTTGCATAGGCTTGATATTAAAATCTTGAAAAAGTCTATCCAAACTTTTACTTTCTTTCTTTATTGTCTGAGCACATCGTGCAGTTGTTCATATTTTTTACAATAAAGTTTGTTGTAATTCGAAAATATATATATATATTTTTGGCTGGAAAATGAGTGAAAAGCTAGGTAGCTATCGAGATGTTTCAAATAAAAAAGGTAGAAAACACCATTGCTGTAAATTATTTCAATTAAAGCTGTAGTCCTAAAGAAGTCAAAAACATGATGAACTGATGAGAATTTTTCCTCAATAATTAAACTTCTAAAAGCTTTGATTGCAAAGAAATGTTGAAAGAACAAGCAATTCGCCTGCTACTGTTTGATTTGAACAAATTTTTTTTGGGCGAATTAGGTAGCTGTTCTGCATCTAGCTGATATAGATGAGACTGAGTGATTGGTGCCTGCAAACAAACAAGTAGACGATCTGATGCTTTCAGCAATGGTATGTTTAAACTGGACACCTATCATAAACATATTCTGTTCTACTGCTTGGTGACGTGTTTTTCTAAAATCCCAAAAATTGCAAAGTTATTAGTTTGCTTGAAAACTTTTCCTTCAGACAGATATTTGAAAAGCTCTTTTTCACATTAGTGATTCACTGTGTTGATCAAAACTAATTGCTAGTCAAAAAAGCCTTTTTTTCTGAGAGATCAGTTTGATGAGAAAGGTGAAAAAAACTGAAGACGTTAAAACTTATCTGCTGAGAGCTGCAAGGTTTAGTTTTTGCCCTCTCAGCTTTTCTTTAAAACGGCAGCAATTCTTGCACAGATTGTCAACAATGTAAGCCCTCAAAAAAGTACCTTTTTTGAGCTTTCATACGAGCGTAATAATGATTGAAGAGCAACAAAAATTAACGCTTTATTCTCTATGTATAGGTGTGTTTCATAACAGTGTATTGACCAACTTATGATTAGCTGGTGGGAAAAAAGAAAAAACCAACGTTTTCACTTACCGTGGAGTCATTTTGGAAAACGAACTGAACTTGAGCGATTACAAATATCCAACTTTTTTTCTTTTTTTTGTGCGGTAGTGTTTTTCTGAATGAGATATTTTGCTAACTTTCTGCCTAATTAATTCTAGATTTTTCTTAGTGTCTTACTATTTACAAATTTATGCAAGTTGCGCAAAAGTATTTATCAGGAACAGTATATTAATTTGAGCATTATGAACATTATATCAGAAAAAATTTGAGATCCTAAATTTTTGAGCGAAAAAAGTGAAATTTTCGAATTTATCATCAACAGTACTCTTGAATTTTCATAACTCGTATCTCTTGGAAATTTTCATTTTTTTTGCGTTTAGGCACATTCACTTAGCGCGACAAATCAAAATATATTTTTCAAATGATTATACTGTTCAAAAACTTAAGAGAACAAATCTTTTTCATGCGAATCATCGAATAGTTCGAAAATTGATTGTCAAATTTAAATATACTCCAATAATTGAAGTTTCCATTATTTTTGTCATCAGTGCATTTTAGGTTCTATGTAACGTGCAGGAATGCTACTGGAATCATTCAATAACCTAAAAGATCTCTTTATCACTGTATCTGTAAAACCACGGGGCGTCGGATCTTCGCAGTTTCAGCTAAGAAATCAGACCCCCACAAAGGCAGAAAGCATAGCAGCTTTTTAACTATAAAAAACTATTATACTTTAGTTTTTTTGAATAGCCATCAATTTCGATAAGAGATTCTTATTAAATTTTTTTACTTAATTTACTTTTATTCCAAAAGTGTATCATTTGCTGACGTTTAACCCAGCGAAATTATTCAATGAGCAAAACAGCCGACTGACAGTTGGAAAAGAGTAATGAGCGCTAGAAAATAGAAAAACAATGTCCGACCGGCAATTGAGACAGCAAAAAACACTGTATACAGCAGGGGCGGATCTAGGATTTTCTCGAAGGGGGGGCGGATTTTCAAAACAAAATTTAGACCTTTTTTTAGGTCGACCAAATTGATTTTTCGAGCTTTCCCAAAGCACTGTTTTGCCCCTATTTTGGCTAAAATTTCTGCGCCGCAGGCAAATTTTTGAAAAAACAGTAAAAAAAGCCATTTTTGGGCACTTTTTGAAAAATTTTGACAAAAAAATCGCGTTTTTTTTGGCGCGCGCTCCTCCTCAAAGTTAGTATATATTGGCGCCAAATGCGCCTTCAGAAAAATTTTAGGGTCGGTCGGCCAAAAATGGATTTCTGAAAAAGTATCAAAGGGGGGACCCTTTGGGTCGGCAGGGGGTCGAATCCCTGAGGGGGGGGGGGGGGCGTCCGCCTCCTTCCCCCTAAATCCGCCCCTGGTATACAGTACACAAAACATTGTGGTTTGGCAACTAAGCCGACAAAACATCAGCCGTCAATCTATAGTCAGACTAATTAATTTTTCCCCGAAAAAACTTCGATTTCAGACTCTGAAAAAAAACAAGCTCAGGCCAGAACTCGAACCCCTAGTCCTGGAAGTTGCTAAGGTTCGATAATAAAGCGATATCAATTTCTATTACAATCGTGTAAGAAAAGTTCTTCACAGGAAAAAAGTCTAGTTCCAAATTACAAGACAATTGATCTCTCAAATGTACAAAGAAAAAGAAAACAAAAAGTGATAATTGGAGGTCAAAATTGCAACCGCGGAAACAACTTTCTAGCGCCCCGCCGTGAGTTTCAGATTTGGTTTAGTTTTTTGGGGTTAATTTTTGATAAAAATAACACAATTTGAGAAAATTGGATCAATAGGAAAATTTTTAAATCGAATATTTCAATCTGATATTTCAATTCCACTTTCGAAACTAGAGGTCGATCATGTGTTTCGAGGTCTTTACATTTTTGCTGTTCGATAGTGGAGCCGTTCTTCCCCGAAAAAAAATTTCAATTTCACACACTAAAAAAACAAGCTCAGACAGGGACTCGAACCTCTGGGCCTGGAAGTTGCTAAGGTTCGATAATATAGCAATATCATTTTCAATTAAGTATGTGTAGGATAGTTTTACTACAGAAAAAAAAGTCTAGTTCCAGATTACAAGACAATTGATCTCGCAACTGTACAAAGAAAAAGGATTTAAGAAGTGATATTTGGAGGTCAAAATTGCAACCGCTGAAACTACCTTATAGCGCCCTGCTGTGAGTTTCAGATTTTGTTTAGTTTTTTTTTATGTTGGGCCCGATTTGCAGTCCCTGGGAAAACGCTGACAGCTCCCCACCAGAAAGTTGTTAATTTTAAATTTCCAAACTCTGGGTTGCAAATAAATAGAAGAGTTAAGGTATTTGCCGTCTAACAGAAGTAAGATGAAAAAACATAGCATTCTGTTGTTAGTTTGAACTAAATGACGTACTTAAACATTCGTACCGAGCATTCTGAAAAATTGTTCCAACACACATTTTAAACGTAGATACTTCTTCAACATGTGTCAAGTGAAACGCCAATTAAATATGTATAGATGGATGGTCGCAAGTGAGAAAGCTATTTAAATTTGAGCGCAACGCAAATCTTCAATTGCTTTCAGATGATATAAGAATTCTGTCAAATATGGTTTCTTAGAAAAAGAGTCTAAAAAACACCGCCCGCGCATAAATCTTCCTCCACTTTCTTCGTAAATTGAAACAAAAATGACAAACATCCAACGTACAATTGTTCAAGAATGAGTATACCCTAAAAGGCAATCATTTGGATTTTTAGTGTGCAAAACTCATAACATTGTTTGCTCATTATAGTTCAAAATCTTTGTAGACTGATGATGGTCTTTCAAACAGCAAAATAAGAAACACGAACTTCACGAAAAGTAAACTTCACGAAATTCGAAAATAAACTTCACAAAAACATCAAACAAAAACTCAAAATAAGCAAAAAACAAAACAAAAAATGCAAACCGTTCTACAAAAATGCGGCTTCAAAACCGGCAGAATAACGCTAAGATTTCAATGCCCATTCAAAGTTAGAATTGGTTGCGATTGATTGCAGACTTACCTGGGTGCATTAGGACCTCGACAGCGTCTGCATGAAGTTACAGGGGTCTGAAATCCCTTTGAAACAGTGGTCTTATTCATGAGCAGCTTCTCTGATTTGAATTTTTAACTTAACTGAACAAACAGCCGGAAGGCGCAAGAAAGTCGCGCTAATTCATTTCGCAAATGTTCCTAATTGACAACTTAAGCCAGACAATCTATTCTTTTTCATAAAAATTGAAACACCTTCCTTTCCCCAAAGGCAACAAGCCGGACATTCGATGCTAAGTAATCCATCAAACTTTGAATTATTATATTTTCTTCCGCTCCCATTGTCTATGCTTTTTTTGATGAAATACACCGCTTAAAATAAAAACAGTATCAAATAGATGCAATTTTATTTTCATGCATTCCATAATTTTTTTAAGCTAATCATGGGTTCCACTTTTCGATGTCTTGAAATGATCTTTCAATTAAACAGCTCAGTAGGAAAACGAACGTACATAACATGTATTGCACAACTAGATTACATATATAAACACTTTCATAACGACAGACAATAAATAAATTAAAAAGAGTAAAAATTTAAACGCAAAAAAGCAACAGAAATAAACGAATAAATCAAAAAGGAGTTTCTTTCAAGCATTTAAACTCGTACGAAGTATTCAACAAGTTCAACTGATTTTCATAGAACTCGTGTACAAAAAAAAATTGATATCATCAACTTTTTTTGAAGTCAAAACCGTAATTTGCCGAATGATCACTCCTGGTCCATGCTTCGTTCACTGTCTCCTGATTCGGCATCGGCTATCTGCCCACTCTCCATTGGGGGCGCTGCAACCTCGCCAGATTGACTCATTGCTGTCGCAGAATTTGGCAGCGGAGCCGGCTGCCCTCCCGTTGAATGAGTGGCCATCATATGGGGAGGAGGATATTGAGCATGCGATGTTGGTGGCGGACCCATTTGAGGATGGGGATAGTGCCCTGGGTATGCGTGGTAGCCTTGATGCTGCATCTGATGTTGAGGAGGATAATTTGGGTTCTCTGGATGCCCACTTTGCTGCATTGATGGGGCTTGGTATCCTCTGTGAGGCATTTGAGAGGCAGATTGTTGAGGATACATTGGCATTTGATGAGCTGACGGAGGCGCGTTTCCTGTGTATCCGTGATGCGATGTCCCAGAATTTGCATAGGGTCCAGAAGGGTTCATCATACTCGAGGGATGACCGGGATATCCTGGTCTTTCATTTCCATAATGCATGGTAGATGGTCCAGTTTGCGATTGCGGAGCAGAGGAAGGCGGTGGTCCACTAGGAGCTCCATGACCTGCAGGTTGTGGAGTTGGAACAGTACCGGCATATGTCGCAGCATGCGGTTGAGAACTTGCACTGGAAGCAATAGATGACTGCGACACGTTTGAGCCGCTAGAAGCCCTTGCAGCCAATTGGCTAGATGGAACCATTGATCCAGGCTGATTAGAGGGATATTTTGGATGCTGATACGGAACTCCGACCGAAGCGGGATTTTGAGCAGCAGGAGGATAGACAGCTGCAGAAGGGTTCGCAACTTGTTTGATTGGAAACACTCCAGATTTTACTGAGTCTTGCACGCTGGCTGCCGATGAACCGGACACCGAGGATCCACTAGCAGATGAAACTGAAGAAGACGGCGAAGAAGTTGCATAGGAAGGCTGATGCTGATTGTGAGCCATAGATACACCAACAGAAGCAGGGGCAGAAGTTTCAGATTGCGGCGGAGCTTGAGGAGTTCTCGAATTTGGCCGAGGTTGCACAGGAGGCTGTTGAGCTTCTGGACGAGCAGACTGCATGCTAGCAGAAGCCGGCGATCCAGGGGCTGGAGCGTACGTAGAACCGTATGCTCCCATAGCTGGTCTGAGATGCATCTGACCATGAGGCCCAGCTGGATGATAAGGATGTCCAGATCCAGCCGGTGGCAATTGAGCAGTCCCAGGCGCTGTTTGCATTTGCCTTGAGATAGGATGTGCTGCGTATGAAGGGTGACTAGCAGGACCCGGAGAGCCCCTCATTGGACCTTGCGGTCTAGTAGTGGGTTGCGTTGGCGCGACAAAACCCGATGGCTGAGAAGGTCCAGGTTGACCATAATGTTGGGATACAGGAGGCGCAGTAGGGCTATTTTGAAAGCCAGTTGAAGCCACCTGAGAATGTGAGGGCTTCTCAGTTACTACACTGGCAGGTATTACTAATTCGCTGCTGGATGTAGAAGTTTTCTTGGCAGTCAGTGCTTCAAGCGCCATATCTGCCATGCCGACACCTTTAAGTTTCTCTTCTGTAGTTTTAATCTGCTCCATGTAAAACTGTTGGCGCTCTTTCATTAGCTCAGTCTTCTGACATTCAAGCGTATCGCGTTCTTTCTCGATCATGCTTTCGAGCTCTTCGAAATACTTCATCTTCATATCAAGTTTCTTCATCTGCGTTTCAATCACAATAGCCACTAGACTTTTAATTCTACGCTCTTCTAGACCTTGCAAATGCTTGGCTTTTACAGCTGAGGCAGCCAATGCAGTTGACGCTGCGACTGTTAGACTCTTCTTTGCTTCTTCAGGGTCGTACTCTTTCTTCACTGTAACCTCAGAATCTTCGTCCATCTTCTCTTCACTCAATTTACCTTCGGTGGACTCTTCGCTCTTTTGGGCAACTTTACTTTCTGGTTTGCTTGCTTCTGAAACATCATCTTGTGGAGCACCAGCGACACATCCCATTGCTTCGATCGTAGCATCAGAGTCGGCAGAAGTCTCGGACGAAGTCGCTCCTCCAACATCAGTTTCCATAGCTTCTTCAGTTTTTCCTTCTTCTGATTCGGTTTCCGCAATCTTTTCATCTTTTTTATCACTTTTCTTGTCTTTCTTGGCGTCTTCCGATTCTTCTTTGCCGTCCTCATCATTATCAGCCACAATTTCTTCCTCGTCACATCCTGCAATGTCACTCAACTTCACAATTCCCTTTACCTCGGTCACTCCTTGTTTTTCAGCTTCTTTGATCTTTTCCTCTACAAATGCTTTCGGTAATTCCTCATTTATCTCCTCAAACTTTTCCAGAGCCGACTCAGTTGCCATCTTAGCTATTCTCGGATCCACGACGGATGATAAAAACGCAACTGTAGTCATCAAAGGGTTTCCTTGTTGGCTATACGGAACGGGTAAAATTTCTTCCAGTCCATTTAGCTTCGACGGATCCACATATGGATCCTCAATGGGCAGTTGAAGAAACTGCATAATACACTGATGTTGCGTCCTGGTTCCAACATGCTCAGCCACCCGATTCCAGTCATCTTTGAACAACTCCACTGCTTCCAGGAGAGACAGCAGCTCTTTATCCGACCATTGCTTATCCTTCACTTTTGTGTACTTGTCGGTCCTAAGGCCTAAGTTTTTGGCCAAAACTGTCCCAGCACCAGCAGCTATCGACGATGCATCAACAACTGAAGATGCTCCTTCTGTTGTTTTTGCCGAATCTTTTGCCTCGCTTATAACTTCTTTCTTGGGTTCAACAATCTTTGATGGACGGACCGGTTGAATTGGTTTCAGTCCCGAAGGTGTGTCACCTAAGACGTGGAAATGGGAAGTCGCAGGTGGTCCCATCGGTTTGGGTCTGTCGATCAAGTCAATTTGGAAGTTTATTAAGCCCCACTGTTCCAGGAAAGACTGGATACGCATCAACGCACACACATCGCCGGTAAGATTTCGCCGCAATGCCGTGGTCGATAAATATTCCTGTGGATTGATCCGGTAGGAATCGATCATGAAATTTCTGTACGACAGATATATTTCGGGAGTCTTGGATTTATTCTTCTCATTGAAAAACTCCGGTAGCGCTCTCTTTTCAATAGCATGTATCGCATTATAGTCAAACCAAGCAGCATATGATGGCATTATAATATGATGAGTTTGTTCCGTGGCCGTTTTATGTTTCGAGCTGCTATCTTTCAAAGCTGCATTCGCAGTTTCCAAAACGGTCACTTGATTCTTCGTGAAGTCAATGCTGCTTTGGTTAGCTTTCTCCGCGGCACAATTGGTTGATGCCTCTTTCTGTGGAGCTTCTTTAACGCTACTCGTTTCCTTCGACTGTTGAGATGTGGATGCTGCAGTTACAAAAGATGTGCTTGCCTCTGATTCAACTGGCTTTGTCGAGACAGGAGCTTCTTCTTTGGGTGCATCATCTGGAGTGAAAGTCGGGATATCACTTGAGGACGAATCTGGCGCTACTTTATTAGGCGAAGTCATCGAATTCTGATCAAAGTTGATATCACTGCTGCTTTCGTCTTCATCAGCCCGGCGTTTTTTCGGAGCAGTTTTCCGTTTCTTCTTGTCAGAGTTATTCGCCACTGGAGACGGAGACTTCTTCCGTTTTCCAGAGACCCGTTCGTTGATTGAACTCACGGGGATGCAAGGAGTGATCGTGTTGCGATACACGGGTGACGTCATGAATTTCTTCCCCTCGGCTGTATTCAGCGCATAATCGTCCTCACACATCCATTCATTGAAATCATCCAAGTCCAAAACCCATCGAGCATTTACTTCATATTTTTCAGCTGGCATTTGAAGATCATGAATGTCAATTTTGGATTCTATCGTCGGCACATAATGAGACGGTAAAAAGCAGACACAACTGTCCGGGTAAAACCAAAGATGCACCAGACAGTTAGTACCGTTATTGTAAATAGGTCGCACAAAATCTTCGTCCGTGGGTGGAGGTGGCCCAGGGGGGTAAATTACATGTGTTGCCTCTTCAAAATTACTCGTCACATTTCCTTTATGTCGCTTCAGTATTTCAACCAACTTCACCGAAAGTTTTGGATCCACGTCAGGTCTTATGAACACTATAGGCACTGAAAACAATTTGGCTTGAACCAAGCATTCCTCGATGGCCATAAGAGCTTCAGCAACACTGTCCAGTCTATTCGGCGACGTGAAATCGAATCGGCGCCAATTTCGTTCACTCTTTACTCTGTACATAGTTCCCAGAATCAAGCACAGAGCTCCGCCTGGTCTGAAGTCCAAGAAAAGCTTCACCGGAAGTCTCGTCATCACAGGTTTGCTAACATTTCGACCGAAAGATGTCTCATAACAGTTGAGCATTTGAATTATGAGCCCAGCTAGAGACTTTGTTGAAACTACTTCGGATGAGAGATACTTGCTGAAGACTTCACTAGAGGCGAGCCACTTGCGTACATCTTCAAGCATCGCAAGTGTTTCGTTATCTTCGAAAAACTTCTGAAGCGACTGCCCGTCTTTTCTGACGAGATCGGGAATCATGGTGACAGTACTGATCTGAAAATAACTTCATTTGTGTGGTGATTGTCATTTTTTTCTTCAAATTATTGTCTTAATTGTGTAAACAGGTCTTTCGTATTTGGCATTCACTTATTTATTCTCTCCGTTGGAGAGAATGTCATTAGAAACTTTTAATGTTTTAACTTTGAGACAAAATCACTCTTTATTTTTTACTCTTTTATCAATTGTAATTAAGTAGAACTAGCTGTAACAAAAGTTCATCAAATTGTTACAAAATACGTTCATTAGTTATGCAACAAAAACATAAAAAAACATAAGTAGAAAAAAATCGTAGAAAGTTATGAAAAAACAATTTAAAAACATAAATCGAAAAAAATCTTTAAAATTTCTCGATGTCGCGATTAAAAAAACTCATTCCACACAAAAACCCAGAAATTTGACTAGTAAACTAGTACGTGACAAAATTTACTAAGTGTCAACAAAGTCAACCATTTTTGAGCTGACAAAGTTGATACGAGAAAAATATGATTATAAAAAGTCTTTAACTTTTACGTCTCACCCGAAACTACAATGAACAACACTTGCACTTGCAACTACAATGAAATTTGCTTACAGAAATTTGCCAAGAAAAAGTTCTCACCTGATACTAAAATGAACAAAGCTAGCAATACTCCCCTGATGCTTGAATTGAGGATGCTTACATCATAAGCAAAATCCGTGAATTGGCAACTTAGCTTACAGAACATGAACAGACAATTCAATTTTAACCAATTTTTTTTCAATTGCTATCCCTAGACCATTTGGTAATTAGCCTGAAAGATGTTAGGGTTCAATATAAAACACAGAGGCTAAGCGATACTAAAAAATAGCATTGCAAACTAGCAGACAGGGGAAAGGAAAGGAGAGCCACTAAGTCCAAAGAAAACAGAAAACGAGTGTTATTTGCGGAAAACACGTCCAGAAACACATGCGATAGCGTTTAAAATGAAAACTGTTGTCATGAAAAACTTTGAACTTTAAATTCTATTCTTAGATTTTTAACGCTTTGTGCGACCCGGAGGAAAGCATACAAATTATGGTTCCCTCGAAGGAACCAAAATTGGTTAGTAAGCCGATAAAATATAAGCCGTAATCATTTAGGCAAAAAATTTTTTAAGCGAAAAAGTAAAAAAAAAAGAAAATATACGAAGCCAAGGTTAGTATAATTACAAATTGCAGGAGTAAATGAAAACATTTAGAGCAACTACAAAGAAAACTGCATACAACAAAAAAATTTGACAGACAACTAAGCCGACAAAACACAAGCAGACAAATAAGCCGACAATTCTTTGAAACGCAATACGTTTGGAACAAAAAGGTCCTGCTCAGATTCATACCCAGGACCTTTGGCGTACTCGTTACCTCCAGACTAAGTGTGCCAGAGAAGCACATTCATAAATTTGAATTTATGAACCAAGAGATTCGTTTAAAATAGTTGTTAACCCTAAAAAGTCTATATTCCGATTTGATAACGCTTGCTAATCGCGAGCTTGAACAAGAGACAAATCGAAACAAAACTGCTCGTATCAGGGCGAAGCCCTGAATGTTCCGACTGCCTTTTAATGTTTATGGAGCAGTAATAACCTATAAACAAATTAAAGGTAATAAAATAAAATGATAACTTTTTTTCTGAAATTTGAAATTTTTTATAAAAATCATCTCACCACACGCCATATTAAGTACAAAAGGATAGATTTCGCTCCTTGTAACAGATTAATTATAGCAAATAAGCGTCTTTTAACCAATTTGGAACGATTTCTAAGACGGATTAAATCTCCGCTTACGCGTTAATAGCGCGAAATTTATCGCGCGTTAATTGTCCCAAATTGGCAATCTTTAAACCCCCATAACTTTACAAAAAATGATCACAGGTGAAATATCTTTTCAAATTTAAGCTCAAGACAACAATACTTTCTGAATGATATAAAAAAATTCCGTCAAAAATGGCTAGGTAAAAAGTCGAAACTTGTCTGAAGAAAAAAAACCCACCCCGAGCTCAAATATTCCGTTACTTTCGTATCGAAAGTCGGAACAACAATGTCTATCCAATTAGCGACTCCTGGCTTTACTGCGCTTTTATTCGGCAAAACTGTTAATGTGCGCCTGAAACAGGGTTCAACGCTTCATCGACTGTTACGAATTTTCGCATGTTACGAATTGTCACTTCACTACATTTCGTGTTCTTTTATGGTTCTCATTTAGATCCACGCTTAACTGACGGTACAATCAAGGTTGAAACTGTTTTCTCAAACACTGAATTTCAAATATAGAATTTGCTTTTAAGATTTCGCATTAGAATTTGTAGATAATCTGAAAAATATCAACATAGTAGGGGAAAATTTAATTAACACATTAAAATTACTTTTGGCTGCACACAATTTCGCATATCAATAAATAAATTCGGATAAAACTGCAAACGGAATGAAAAAAAATGAAACACCCGCCGTGGAATATGAATGTCGAAAAGGTTTTCTTTTAATAAACTCTGAAGCCACATACGGCTCTACGATTTTGCAAGCGCATGGAGCCATATATGAACAACTAGTCTCCGTCTGCTTGAAAATCGATCGCGGGATTTATGGATTCCCATTATAGTCAAATTACAATCATAACACTTAGTTAAGTATGCTGCGTTAAACACTTAGCAGTGCAATGAGCATAATTATTTCAACACGTCAAAATAAGTTACCCAAAATATAAGAGTAACGAAAATAATAATGAGAAGTGGTGGAATTCAGTTCCTCGTATAAATGAATGGTCACAATTAAACTCAATAAATACAATTAGCCAATCCTGATAGGATTAAACGAGATTCTAAAAAATAGAAATAAAATGAGATGAAAAATGAGCACCACGCATACCAGCCACTGTTACGCAATATCCAGACGATTCCCGACTCTACGATTAACATTTGACATGAAATTCGCTTTTCTTCTTGACTTTTTGCAAACAACAGTTTTGGTCTTCACGGACGATCCAAAATGAGGATCTTTTCCCCGTTCAATGATCGGGGCTCGAAACTTTACTCGGACAACTTTAAGTGCGTCTGCTTTGGGTTGACACAAGATTGGGTCTTTTTTCAAATCTTTTTCATCGACAAATTTTCCCTTCACAGATGTTGTTGCATTTTGGGCGGTTTTCGGCTGTAAATGGATAGTTGAAGGTATGATATCCAACCACTTGTTAGGGTGCAACTGTCCCTCACTTTTCAGGGAACTGTTAAGGCAGCCAGACAAAGTTTTGATACCAGATACCGTTGAGTAATCATGATCCGCCATGATAACAGAACTCTGATGAGAAGGAACAAATTCCACGTGTTTTGTTGTGTCCTCAATTTCAAATCGTTTGGAATGTTCTCCGATTGAACATGGATAACTTTTTTCGAACGTTTTTGCTGTAGTAGATGAGTAGTGAATGCTTTCGTCCTTGCTGGGAATATCAACTCGAGTAGTTCCTTCGGCGCCAGGCGCACCTTCGCATGTCCCGTCTGTCTCTTTAGGACAGCTCATCAATCCTTCAATTCCAGGTTCATTCGGGGACAACACGCCATCTAGAACCCCACTCATGAATTTATCCAAGGATTCTGTAAAACAGAACTCTGGGTTCATGTCCGGATCCCTTGAGTCAAAGCTAGTGAAAAAGCTGGGCGATTCCAGGCACCCCGGAAGTTGCAATCCCTGTAGAGAATCATCTGAAAGCTCTGGCGTTAGAGGTTCCTGAGGCCTAGCAGGAGGCGGTCTGGCAAAGTTAGATATTTCGCTCTTGGCATCTTCGAAAAGCTTGGAGCTCGGAGACCCTTCTAGTGGCGAAGATGGTTCCGAGTGATGGTTCTGGTTGGCAGTTGAGAATGTTCCGATTGTGTTGTTCTCCGGTTCTGAGAAACCCCCAGTAATCGAAGCGCTTTCGGAAGAACCTGAATTGAAAGAAAGTTCGAGGATCCCTCATTTTGAAATGAGGTACTAAATTTCTATTCCTAAGTTTATATGAGGCAAGTATATTCAATTTCAATTCGTTTTTCAGCATCAAAGAACGACGTATGACCCCACCAGCATGCAAGATAATATTTACTATTCAATGCAAAAAAAAACTTTTTCAAGAACACTAATTAGGACCGTCCTAGTTAGTAAGAAGTTACTTGATTGGGAGTTGCTGAGTTCCCACTCGTAGTCCGGGTAGGGTCTGCTCAGGATATTGGTCAGACTCTTTCCGCCTGTCTGTATCATCCTCGGCTGTCGTCTCCTCCTTTTCTTCCAAATACGCACAGTGGCACTCACTCGAGCTCTCTTCTCCCCTATATAACACATCAAAGTCACTCATCCTTTACCGAAATGACATGAGTAGGACTCATTTGTTCATGTTTTACGCTGACTTATTTTGCCTATTTATTCTAAGGACAAGCATCTAAGATATTTTTCTAGGCTGATTAATTTTCTCACCCTCGCAAGCAACGAGAATAACATTATCGAGACTGTCAAACGATAATTAAAAAAGAATCTACTCGAAATCAAATTAAAAGACGACAGTGTAATCAAACTGTGTAGCAATATATGTCATAACTTTGTACGCAGACACATGTCTTGCAGTAACAAATTTCAGATGGCGTTTATTTCCTGGGAAACTTACCTCCTTTCATTTCGGCTGCCTCTCTCTTCTTTTTCATGGCTTCCAACTTTGCTGCTCTCAATTCATCTCGTGCCAATTTGCGAGCTCGTTTGGCCCTACACCTTTCCAAATAATTCATTTTTTTCTGACTTTTGAGTCTAACTTTTTCTGCCTCTGAAGCAATCTTGCAATGCTCCTCGCACAGTTTAGCACTCAAGCTTAGAGGAATATTAGCTTTGTGATACACGTTGCTAATCAGAGGAACCGTTGCTTTGCAAAGCGAGAAATCCGTATGCCTGGCCCGACAAAACTCAAACAATTTCTGGTCAGCATCATTTGCGGCGAAATGTTTTAAACAATAGGAAGCACTCGGTAAAATATCATGGTCACAATTTTCAAATTTACATCTTTTGGTTCCAATGTCAACTGAATCATCGGACAAGCTCAAAATTCGATTGAACAGACGGATAGAAAAAGTTTCATCTGTCGACACCGATATGACGTAATTCTCTCTCGTTACGTCATCATTTTCACCACTGTCAGTTGCGCAATCATCGCTCGGATCGGAAGCAATGGTAATCCTTAGGTTGTCCCCATTTTCCGTTTCTTCAGCAGTCGACACCAATTGTTCGACCGTGAAAATAGTCTCGGCAGGCGAAAAAAACTCAAATTTTTCAGTCAAACTTTTCTCCTTAGTTTCATCTAAGGGCAAACACATAACACAGTTCTAAAACAAGATTGTGGTAATTTAATAATCTGTCTCGTAACTTCAATAAACATTCAATGTGTCACTATATCTAAACTTGGCGTCTACAGAAGAAATTTATGGCAATGTAAATTCAGCTATTTATAATATTCAAGCACCAGTTTGGTTAATGCCAAAAGAACTATTAAGTCAATTATTTCCCGTTTCATCATCATCTTCACTTTGAGCGGCCAGTGCTAGTGCTAGGTTTTCATCCATTTGCATTTGGGTCATATCTTCAACAAGACCGCCAATAGCGCCTTCAGAACTTTCCTCTTCATCATTTTCAGCATTATTAGCCCGCTCTTCAAGGTCAAATGGTGCATCGTTTCGAACTTGCATCCAGTTTCTCAACATGGCTAAAAGATTTTCACGATTAGCTACAGCTCCTTGACCGCCTAAATTTCCCCCATTTGCATCATTATTTTCGAGTTGATGGACATCGGCTAACGGTCCTCCAGCAATATTGTCGCCAGGTACTTGCTGTATACCCTCACCTAAAACCTCGATAGGGTTCTCCATCTGAATACCTCGGACCCCAGCCTGATTCAGAGCTTCTTGTTCTACGCCATAAAGTGGCATCAACGCTTCCAAAAAAGTCGACAGAAGGTTATTGCCAATAGGGTACCTGGATCTGCTCGTGGGCGATGGAGGTCGTTCGTAACTGGTCTCAGTATCCGGCGGTGGCAGAGGATCATAAGAATACAAAGGCGCTGATTGAAGCTCAACTGGTAAATTTGCGGGCACCTCTTTCACATCTGAGAGTATAAAATGTCTGTATACATTACGCGGGGTTCCCTTGTACAGTGACTTTCTGTTATTTTGTGATTTCGCGACCATAGAGTCTTTTGATTTTACCCGTTCTATTGCTACCTTTGTACATCTTTCTAGCCACTTCATGACTTCGGGTTGCTTCCACACATGAAATATTCTATGAGCATATAACCTGCACATTTGAGTCACTATTGTCAACTGATTAGTGTCAGCTGACATTCCGAAGTATCTATTTCTTTCCGTTTTTGCGTCAGCGTCAATATTACACAAATTCAACAATTCTGGTAAAACTGAGGGAAACGCTATGAGAGCCTCTTGTAACTTCTTATCCAATTGTTTTTCATCGTATTTTGAGTTTTCACTATCATGGAGCAGAAACTCAGCAAGTGGTACCGAGTATGCAAAATTAGGCAATTGGTGCAGATTTTTCAGAGGGTTCCAAACTTTGTAGAAATTGATCAGCCACTTGTACTGTTTAGACATGATAGCACATATGTCTATAAGAAAAAGAATTGACAAAGGGTCATCGTCAGGGGATAAACTGAGAATAAGTTTGCAGAACTCCAGAGACGTTCTGTGACATCCCTTTTTGGTTAGAAAGTGGATCTGGTGAAACATGGCCATGTATAGACTTCTGTTTTCAGGATACTTGTACGGAAGTCTGCATTTTCCAGAAGTCAACGAGAACATGGGATGGAAACTAAAACATATGTTATTGATCTCACGACCCTTAACATGAATTTCAAGAATCTTTCATGATTGACATTTTTAAAACAAACGAACGCAACGCATCCAGAAAACTGGATGGGTAGATAATTTTGCCTCCGCCAAAAATTCGCAACAAGCTTTCGAAAAAATAAAATTATCACAAGGAAGCTGTTTCAGTTTCAAATACTGTTTAGGATTCGGACATTTTTGTAAAATTTTACTATTTACAGAAAACTGGATGGATATATAATGTTTAATTCTGCCAAAAATTTGCAACATATTTTCGAACAAAAAAAATAATCACAATGAAGCTGTTTCAGTTTCAAATACTGTTTATGATTAGGACATTTTGGTAAAATTGTACAATTTACAGAAAACTGGATGGATATATAATGTTTAATTCTGCCAAAAATTTGCAACATATTTTCGAACAAAAAATTATCACAAGGAAGCAGTTTCAATTTCAAATGCTGTTTATGATTGGGACATTTTTGAAAAAATATACCATTTAGAGAAAAATGGACGGATAGATAATGTTTAACTACGCCAAGAAATCGGAACAATAAAGTCCATTTTTGAACAGAGTCAAAGCTACGCTTCGCAATCACTAGCGAGAAAGTGCAAAACGAAAAAGAAGAAATTAGCCCCGAATTAGTCGAAATTCGGCTACTTATCGGATTCGAACTCACAGAGCTAATATCTGATACTGCTATTTTGGATACTGATGTCTTTTTATCGACTGAGCCAACAACCTCGACTTGCTTCAAAACTGGCTTCAATATATAGCAAGCAACTGATCTAATTATCATATGCATTTCATTCACGACGGTGACAAGCCTCAGACGGAAAAAGGCTGGTAACATGAAACTGAATTCCATAAGCCATATGATCTTATGTGCCAAAAGATCCCATGCGCGAAAAATGATCCGTTCAAAAATAATGTAGCGGTAGTATCAACTCATTAAGTTGAACTTACGCTGACTCCGATATGCACAAAGCTCTTTCAATCAGAGTTGCCGCATTCTGACTATCATCATTCATCCGAAACAGATTGCTGGCCTGTATCAAAGTGTCCAGGTGGAACCAGTTTTGCTGCATCAATCGCATCAGGCCCTCGTGTTGCATACCATGTGTTGCACTCCAGAAAGCAATTTGTGCTTTCTGGTACTCCTTCGAGTGCTCGAATTTGAAAATGTATCTATCGGCCTCATGCTTCAACATGGTCATTGATATACCCACCTTTGGAATTGTGGGTGAGTTTGGAGGGTATTTGGCTAATTTGAAAGTGTTTCGGCTCTGAGGATGTTTGTGAGATCTGAAACAATTGAACAAACAGAGTTTATCATAAAAAAGATAGAGCACTGAAGAACTCACAATTGTGTATCACGATTTCCAAAATCTCAAAAAACTGGAAAAAAATTTCTCTATCTTCACAGAGCTCAATTTATTAACATTTTGCGATCAAAGATTTTCGTTTTTTTTTTAAATTATTAGCTCAATCTGATTTTCAAAACTAATTACATGCTTTGCAAAAATCATTATTTTCTAGAAATCGTTATAAGTATCCGATATCTAATTTTTTGAGTGCAGTCTTAACAAAACGACACCAGTTTTAATTTACCTTTTTTGCTTGTTCATATTTCTGAACACGTCAGAGCCGAACATCCTGACCATTTCGTTTTCGGCCAATAGAAATCGAGCATCAATTGACAGGCATGATTGAGCTTGAGTAGTAGTTCCCAAATGTCTCGCATCATCCAGCAAACTTGTTTTGGTTTCATCGGAGAAATCTGAATTCAATACAGCCTGTTGCTCTTTTTCTTTGATTATCTTTTCAAGTTCTTCGTCCGTGTCTAGCTCAGTCTCCTTCTTTGTGTCTCCGTTTAGAACGCCAGACCCGCTCTTGTTCTTCTTTTTTTTCTTCCGCTTCTTTTTAACTACTGCTGCTTCAGGCCTAAATTTCAAAAACTAAGATATTTCCACCAGGCTTTTGGTTTTCCTATGGTCATTCTATTTTTTAACAGCATTCCGTTTGAGTTAAACTATATGTAGATCTCAATTCCCAGCTATGTAACTGCTTTAAAAATTAAATCAAAGGAAACTCAACTTCAACTTCAGCTTTAAATCTTCCTCCAACCCATTTTAAGTACTAAACAAAGAACATAGTTCTTCCGTATAAAAATAAACAGCTACTCATAGCTATTGGTCAGAAATTAAAAATTGGTCAGTGCTTTTTTAGTTAAACTGTTTTTATTTGATATGATCATAGCAACTAAATTTATTCACTCAATTCTAACCAAATCGTTTTTTTTGCTGTTCTCAAACTACACTGCATTGTTCTGGAATTGTTCATAAAGATCAAAATGCAGCGCAACTTCAACTACAGACGGAATAATCGAAAACTGAGACGATGATCATATTTTACCGAATGGGTCAAAAACTCGCTATTCAAGATGTTCTACCTACAAGTAGTGGACAGTGTTGCAGCAAAATGGACATCGCCCCAAAGAGGGAAAAGGGCTTCAACACGTGCGAACCTGGATACCCTTTTTGGGAAGGGCCGGGGTCTAGGCTTAGCCGAGCCACACTTCTCCTTAAACAAACTGAAGGCAAACAAACGGGGCCTCAGGCCAGTATCTCTAAGTTGAGAACAAAAGAGGAAAGTTATAGTGAGAAGACTAGAGACGATACATCCGAACCCAAGACCGGGCAACGAAGAATGGATTGCAACAAAAATGAAGAAGATGTACAAGAAAAAAAGGAAAGAGAGAGGGAAAGAAAAGAGGCGAGAAAAATGGAAATACCAAAATAGAAAAGACGGAAAGATAGCAAAGAACCTTACGACCAAAGTGAGGAAAAAAGAAAACGACAGATGAAACAATGTATCACAGCAAAAAAAGGAGTAAAGGAAGAAACGAGGATAGCAATATGGAATATAAGAAACTGCAATATTCTTATAGACGGAAGAGGGAGAATTCAACACAATCTCGAAGAAGTGAAAAATTGTTCTGTTATCGAAAGTATCATCTTACGAAGAAAGCACCCAATGGTGGTACGAAGAAGATAAGGTGGTAATACAAGGCAAAAGATGCGCCAGAGTACTGATAGGATTTTGGGATAGAGCTTGGAAGGAGCAAGGCAGTCAAGTAAGGACCCAGGAAAGAGTACTGATGGTGGCATTTAACAACACAAAACTATCGACCGTATATCAAGCGTTGTCGCAAAAAAAAAAAAGTAGACGAATTCAAGAAAAAAAAGAAATCAAAAGAAAGGTAAGGGAACGAGAGCGAAAAAGGAATGAAATTATAGAAAAAGACGCAATCAGAAAACAACGCGTGAAGCCTGATACCGATAGAACAATTCAAAGAACATTTCTGGAAATTAAAGAAAACGAGAGACCAGAATACGCTTCAGCAAAAGATTCAAGCAAGAAGGATAAACACTGACATCTGCAACACAAGAGCAAAAACTAGCCGCGATCAAAATGAACGAAATTCCAAATGACGGAGAAATATATGAGGCATGGGAACAAACTAGGGAGAAAGCACCAAAAGATAACGTGCGAATAATATCGATTAAAGCAGCTCCCGAAAAGAATAATAGCCAAAATAATTAGAAAAATTTTTCAACAATCAGCCGACAAATGGGAAGATATAGTGATATTAGGTAAAGTTATACAACTGTAAAAGAACAAAGGCGAAAAAGCTGACGTAAATAACTACCGAGAAACATGCTTGCTGTCATTGACAACAAGAACTCTAGCGCGACTCTTAACACTAAGAGACTGGGCGGCGGAGAAATTTGGTCTCTACGACGGCAATCAAGATAGATTCCGACAAGGAAGATCGACAGCAGACTCATCTCAAATAACGATAAGAATACAAGACAGCAGTAAAGTACAAACAAATGAACTAGAAGGGAGCATTAAAGAACAAGCTAGCTAGCTTGTTGGATTCCAAAAAAATATATCATCGAATCAACCGTCCAATATGGAAAATTTTGGAAAACTATAGAGGTTTTGGAAAAACTGAAGGACACAAGAAAAGAAGAAGGAAGCGGAAAGGAACTCAGCAGGGAGTGGAGACCACAAAGGGGATTATGGAGGGATGCCCGAGCTCATCAATCATGTTCAACATATACCACCAAGTACCGATACGAGCAATAGAAATGGAAAGAGAAAATTCTGGAATCGAAATAAAATAGCTACCCGGAATCTGCTGCATGGAACAAAGACGAATAGTGAAGACTGTTTATGGGTAAGAGTGAGAAATGTTTTATTTGCGGATGATATGACAATTCTGGCAACGTCAGATGAATTGGAAAAAGACAAAGGAACAAGTAAATACAACATGAACCTTTGGAGAAAATACAAACACGAAAGAAGAAAACATTACGTTAGAAACGGCCGAAGCAGAAGTAACGAGATTCTTATGATTATGGCTTGGGAAAGCTGTAGACTAAAAGAGAAGAGTAAGAAGAGCGACGAGAGCATGGTTTAAAGTGAAGAAACGGTTGAAAAATACACGATTAACAAAAGAACACAAGCGAGAGTTGTGGAAGCGATTGTGGAAAGTACAATGCTGTACAACTGTCATGCCAGATCATGGAGAGTCGGAGAAATAAATCGTTTGCAAACAACAGTAGATAATTGTTATCGCTATATTTGGAGTACGAAAAACAAACCGCCGTTAAGAGAGATGGAAGAAAAGCATCAAAACGCGTGGAACGTCAGGAACAGTCTAAAAATTAAAATTATACGAATGAAAATTGAAAAGAGGAGCCTTGCAAGGTTAAGACACGTAATAAGAATGCCGTACGGAAACGAGAACAGCACGAGAAGTAATTTTCAGATTGACAAAATCGACGGAAGAAAATGAAGGAAACAAGAGGACAGGAAACACATCACCAGAATGGACGAGACGACGCAGAAATTAAGATAACACAGCACGAGAAAAATGAATCATGAATTTGTCGAATAGGCGGCAACAAATGCATAGGAGGGGTAGGATGGCAAATCACGCTTAAAAGATGCATGCAGAGAATGCTAACGACAAATGCATCGGATGTGACAGAAAATTCTACCAGTCAGCCAACCTAAAGAACCACCTGAAAGCCTGCATTGCAGCCAAGTTTTCAACAAAATATCGACCGGAATACAAGAAATGCAACGGATATAATAAAATGATCCCTAAAATTAACCTTACAAGGCGAGAGGTGCTGCAGAGGACCCGGGCTAACCTCATGAAGGTGGACGCCGATAAAGGAAAGGGTCAAGAAAGAGTTTTGAAACATCTAAAACACTAAACAGAGCTCAAGTAGACAATTACACCACCTGCTGCAGTAGCCACTGCCGTTCTATCAGGAACACAAGATTTAGCACTCAATTTCCTCATGGTGAACAAACTAATTCAAACATCTGCACAAACGCGCAAGCAGCGAATGATAAATATACTGCCAATTCCCTTCGACTTTAAAACTTTGTTAAATAAATGAAAGATCTAACCCCAATGGCAACTGATAATGATCACGACCGAATTGATTTGTGCGGCAACTACGACATGTTCACAAATCAACCATTATATTCAAATCACATTGGTATTACTTACATTGAAACATATTTCTTTCAAGCCTTTCTCACCAACAAAATGGGAAGACATGCTATCGTACGTACTACCTTTACCTCAAAAAAATGCATTCCCTTAAGTTCGAAAGATTTGAAAATTATGCAAAAAGAATAAACGACAAGCTGTGCTTCAATTTTGCTTCTATCAACAAACATAGCAAACTGACAGTTGGAAAAAAGTGATGAACGCAAGAAAACTGAAAAAACTGAGATAACTTGATAAATAGATAACACTTTTATTTCCCCGGGAAATCTGATAATTAATTTCTATTTTCGAAATTAGAAGTCCATCACATTTTTCGCGACCTTTACACTTTTGCTGTTCAACGGAAATGCACTGATATAAATCACAAGTCAAACCGCGAAAAATCAAAATTGAGCCTGAACAAATTTTGAGACTTTCCCTGAAAAAAAAATCACCAAGACCTATATAAGAATACTCACAACGTTCATTACTCTTAAAAGAATGGTACCAAACCTTTGGAAATTGTTGTTCTCTCCAGGGTTGCACAAAAATCCTATTTACATGAAAAATCAAACGAATCGGATTTTTTATTTAAATCGATTTTTTCAAAAACAGTATCTTAGAAAAACCAAAAGTGTTACAAAAATTTATTGAAATGAAGGGTATTATGTGAAAGTTTGATCAACGTTCAGCTTTGGCTTAGAACCTTCATGCTATAGACCAGTTTTGCAAAACTGGCGAGTAAAAGTTGGCGTGTAAATGGCGGGAAAAACACGCGACCAACAGAGAAAATTTAAATTTTCACACCTTTGATTTAAATCAAAAAACGTCAGATTGAAATGATTCAAATCAATTAATATAAATGAAGAAACCCTGGTTCTCTCGCTTGCTTTGGAACTAGCGGGATGGAGCAGTTCGGCGAGGCTCCCCCAATATGTGAAAGCAGTATGTAGCTTGTGTGACCATAAACCGTACAAAAAAGAACAACCGATGCTGAGGAAAAACTTAATGCCAGTATACGAAGGCAAAATGAGTCAGCACTTTTGAGTACTTTTTTCATTTTTTTTGGCAATGGGTGCCGTATTTTTTTCAGTATTTTTGGCAAAAGGTGCTCGCTTGCTTTGGAACTAGCGGGATGGAGCAGTTCGGCGAGGCTCCCCCAATATGTGAAAGCAGTATTTAGCTTGTGTGACCATAAACCGTACAAAAAAGAACAACCGATGCTGAGGAAAAACTTAATGCCAGTATACGAAGGCAAAATGAGTCAGCACTTTTTGGTCCTTTTTTCATTTTTTTTGGCAATGGGTGCCGTATTTTTTTCAGTATTTTTGGCAAAAGGTGCTCGCTTGCTTTGGAACTAGCGGGATGGAGCAGTTCGGCGAGGCTCCCCCAATATGTGAAAGCAGTATGTAGCTTGTGTGACCATAAACCGTGCAAAAAAGAACAACCGATGCTGAGGAAAAACTTAATGCCAGTATACGAAGGCAAAATGAGTCAGCACTTTTTGGTACTTTTTTCATTTTTTTTGGCAATGGGTGCCGTATTTTTTTCAGTATTTTGGCAAAAGGTGCCCGGTAGCTTGTGTGATCAAAAACAGTTCAAAAAAGAACGACCAATTCTGAAGGAAAACCTTAATGCCAGTATACGAAGGCAAAATGAGTCAGCACTTTTTGGTACTTTTTTCATTACTTTTTGGCAATGGGTGCGGTATTTTTTTCAGTATTTTTGGCAAAAGGTGCCCGGTAGCTTGTGTGATCATAAACAGTACAAAAAAGAACGACCAATTCTGAAGGAAAACCTTAATGCCAGTATACGAATGCAAAATGGCTCAGTACTTTTTTTTCAGAGCCTAAGTAATTTAGATTAGACCAGATCGAATTTTGAGGTTTCTCTTGTTCGCTTGATAAGCCCAGACGTTTTCTAGCGGCCTCTCGGAATATTATTTAATTCTAAATGTAAAACCTTATGTCAGCAAACGAAAACTAAAAGTAATTATAGTTTTTCAGTGCCTCATCTAGTTTGCTTTGAACCTAGCTGAATTTCAGCTAACTATATCAATTTTCTATAAAGACGCAGCTTCAAAAACTCGGATTAAAAAAATCTTTTTACTAGCACTTTGATTATGAAACAATTGTCTTTATGATAAGACGTTAGGTTGAGCTATGGGTCGCCATCCCTTCAATAGTGGCTTTCTAAAACTACTTCACTAATTGTGCAGCCTTTGAAAATCAATCAAACTAGCAGACCCACTGCAGCTAAAGCTGCTCCAGCAAAATGGCAAGGTTCACCCTCAACAGAAAAATATTTTGGATTGATGAATAGTTAACTGGTTGTAGCGATGCCTGGACGAATAAATGGATGGAATGATGGCAGGATGAATGGATAGCTGGATTGACGCATGGATGGCTGTCTAGATGAATGGTTAGACGGCTCGTTGCATCGATGGTTTAATGGATGGATGGCTTTAGTGATGGCTGGATTAAAGGATGACTGGCTGGATGTATGGATGACGGGTTGGATGGAAGGTTACACTGATCAAAGCATGGATGGATGGGAGAATGGATGGATGAATGGTTTGGTGAATGGCTAGATAGATCGACTGATGGCTGGCTGAAGGGACGGATGGCTTGATGGATTGAGAGACGGATAGATATCTAGATGGATGAATAGGTAGATTGATGAACTACCGAATGAATTACGGGATGATTGATGGCTGGCTGAGATAGGCGAATCGCTATATGGATAGATGGATGGCTGAATAGCTAGATCGATGGATGGGTTCACGGATGAATGTATCGTTGGTTAGATGGATGAACGGTTTGGTGAGAAGCATGGATATGGGTTGGACGGGTAGAGGGATCAATGGGTCCACGGATAGATTAATGAATGGATGGCAGGTTGGAGTATAATGCGTGGCTTGAAAATTGGTTGAATTGATAGATGGATGCTGGGATAAATGAATTTTTGGGTAGATAGATGGTCAAATAAACGGTTGGCTGTATACATATCTGGATGGCTAGATGAATGACTTAATGGATGGATGGATTGTTAAATGATTAAATGAATGGGTGCGTGGATGAATGGAAAACTGGAAGAACTAACGGCTAGATGTATGGCTTGTTAGACAGATGACTGGATGAATGAATGGACAGATGGATGGATGGCAGGACGAAAGGATGGTAGGATCAACGAATGGCTAGATGGATGGGCGAATGATTGAATGTCTGACTGGACGGATTGCTTGATGAATGGATAGCAGTTTGGATGGCGGGATGGATCGCTCATAGGATGAATGGGTTGGAGGGCAGGATAGATGGATGACTGATTAGTTAAATGCATGACTGAATGGTCGTATAGTGGGATGGATGGCCTGCTAGATGGATGGATGGCTAAGCTGATGGATAGATGAATGGCTAGATGAACGGATGGAACAAGGTTTGAAAGCTCTTAGAGGATCAATGACTGGATGGATTGATAGATGGATAGCTTATTGCATGGAGGGATAAAACAGTTGATGGATGGCCGATTGCATGGATGAATGGGTGGATGAATCGCTTGATGATGGCCTGATAGATTGCTAAACCTGGATTTCTGGAGAGACGAATGGAAGGCTAGATGGCTCAAAGAATGGTCAGAATTAAGATAAATTGGCTGGTTGGATCGCTTCATGGGTGGATGGAACGATGGCTGATGTATCATTGTACCGATGGCTATATTGATAGATGGCTTGATGGATATATGGTTGGATTGATGTATGGATATTTGGATTGATGCTTAGATGAACCATGTACAACAGCTGAGGAAACCCTGACATCGCCCCAGCAGGGTAGAGAACTTCAAACTTTGAAAATTATATTTTTAATTTAACTTTTTCGAAGGTTTGAAAAATAAAAGGGTCGTCTCATGAAAATTGAGAAGCGTTGAGCAGTCAAAATTGAATGCCAGATATAAATAAACTGAGACTAATTTGACAGCAACCCACCATAGAACTGAAAGCTTCAAACAAAGATACAAGAGAACTTTTCAAAAAATCGAGAAAAACTGCATTTTTTAGAAACTAAAAAGCTTTGAGTAGTCAAACTTGGCAAAGAGACTTGAATCCCCAGAGAGAAGCCTGACAGCGCCCGAACATATGAGAAATTCAAATTTTGGATAATTCTGAAAACTTAATTTTCCAAAACATTTGAAAAAACGTCATTTCTCGGAAACTTAAGACTCAGGTTTTCATATTTTGAAGCCAATTTTTCAACTACGAGAGAATATTGACAGCACCCGTTCATGGGGTTACCAATTTCGAAATTGGTGAGATAAATGCGGAAACAAAAAACGCTCGTTATATAATTTATAGATGGATGAATTCAACTTTACATTAAACTTCACTGCGCTGCGCTCCTCCATGCTGGCATCATAGCTACAGCTGTAGATTCGGGCCTTTCAATTGGCCTAGCATTCATAAACTGGACAATCATGCTAGCTGTGTAAAAGTTCTTTCGTTCAACATGCAAAAATATTTTGCTTAAATATGAAGAGATCCGAGTCGCACGCATTGAAATTTAAAATAGATATAGCTAGACCGACCTATAGATTGCTCCTTTTCGTTTGAGCAAGATCAGAAAATTGGTGCTAAAGGCAAGCTCAGTTCTGATCAAAATCCAAAGACAGTAAGCATCTTGCATGTTGTTCTGCTTTAGGTGGCAACTTTTGCTGGCTTAATAATTTAATGTTGTCAACACCAAAGGTAGTTTACAATTTTTTCATTATTATTTTGAAATAAAACTTTGCTGCTTCGACCACTTCGTAATGGAAAGGAACTATGCAGCAGATTTTTTTCAATGCATTCTAACAACTTTAAAGAAACCTCGAAGCAGTCTTTGGTATCTAACTAAAATGCTCGTGATTTGGATTCTGAACAATATTGAAAAAACTTGTCTCCAAGTCGAGAAAAAACTTGTCTGCATTTTACCACATTTACAAGGTATGACATTCAACTAATATTTCGAGGATACCCAATTCCAAATCTAGTGCTGTTTCCGTTAATTTACCAAAAAACAACACTGTTTGTTCAACTAACTGAACTGCACATTATTAAAAAAACACAAAGTAGGAAATAATATAAAGTTTCAAACTACTCACAGGAGGAATCAGTGTGGTCGGAATATTCTGTGCTACTTACACAGCAAAGTAAACGGCTATTTTCGTTTAAAATGTGGGCTGGTTTGTACAGCCTTAAAAAAGGGCAATCTTTTTTCATTCAGGAAGGATTTTATATTTTATCTATTTTTGGACTCGCAGACTTTCTCGATTTCTTTTGGTTCATGCTGTTCCTCTTGTTCACTGTCTTCGCCGCCAAAATAATCATCAAGAATATCAGCCGAAAACTTCGAAATAGGCTTTGCGATTAGATCACAATTTTCTCCTCCCGATGATTCGGCATTCGCATCTTGGTTGTCTGATTTGCTAACATCACTTGGACCATCGCGTTGTTTCTCCGCTAGTGCTCTGCGGTACGCCCTTGTTGACATGGTTTAATAGTTACTCGTCTGAAAAACCCAACAGATAATCTTAAATACAGTTCATGCACAACATGCCTTCAGAGCTGTTATCTAAAATATTTTTACTTAGCGAGCTATCGTTTTCCAAATTAAGACCTTCCTTTCTTGAAATTGCACACGGCTAGATCTTAAAGGTTTGGACAGAACTACTTGAATTGCATTACAATACAAAGGAAGCATGCGCAGATGGGTAGCGCTAGCACGACGCCCTATCTTTCTCGATGTTTTGCTAAATGAACGACGTCAAAATTGCCATTTCTGTGCGAAAACTTCCAAAATCAGCTAAATGAAAAAAAACTCGGTTGACCCAGAAAAGCTCTCAAAATTATAACGATAATTAGATCAAACTAAAGTTCAAAATGCTTCAAAAAAATTACTGTAATTTACCTTGATACGTTATTTGACACGTAGATGACCCAAATAATCCCTCAAACTTTTTCAAAAACCACCCATTTAGATAGCGATAGTTATATATTGAGACTAATTTGACAGCAACCCACCATAGAACTGAAAGCTTCAAACAAAGATACAAGAGAATTTTTCAAAAAATCGAGAAAAACGGCATTTTTTAGAAACTATAAAGCTTTGAGTAGTCAAACTTGGCAAAGAGACTTGAAAACCCAGAGAGAAGCCTGACAGCGCCCGAACATATGAGAAATTCAAATTTTGGATAATTCTGAAAACTTAATTTTCCAAAACATTTGAAAAAACGTCATTTCTCGGAAACTTAAAAGACTCCGGTTTTCATATTTTGAAGCCAATTTTTCAACTACGAGAGAATCCTGACAGCACCCGTTCATGGGGTTACCAATTTCGAAATTGGTGAGATAAACGCTGAAACAAAAAACGCTCGTTATATAATTTATAGATGGATGAATTCAACTTTACATTACACTTCACTGCGCTGCGCTCCTCCTCCCCTACCATGCTGGCATCATAGCTACAGCTGTAGATTCGGGCCTTTCAATTGGCCTAGCATTCATAAAGAGGACAATCATGCTAGCTGTGTAAAAGTTCTTTCGTTCAACATGCAAAAATATTTTGCTTAAATATGAAGAGATCCGTGTCGCACGCATTGAAATTTAAAATAGATATAGATAGACAGACCTATAGATTGCTCCTTTTCGTTTGAGCAAGATCAGAAAATTTGTGCTAAAGGCAAGCTCAGTTCTGTTCAAAATCCAAAGACAGTAAGCATCTTGCATGTTGTTCTGCTTTAGATGGCAACTTTTGCTGGCTTAATAATTTAATGCTGTCAACACCAAAGGTAGTTTACAATTTTTTCATTATTATTTTGAAATAAAACTTTGCTGCTTCGACCACTTCGTAATGGAAAGGAACTATGCCGCAGATTTTTTTTCAATGCATTCTAACAACTTTAAAGAAACCTCGAAGCAGTCTTTGGTATCTAACTAAAATGCTCGTGATTTGGATTCTGAACAATATTGAAAAAACTTGTCTCCAAGTCGAGAAAAAAACTTGTCTGCATTTTACCACATTTACAAGGTATGACATTCAACTAACATTTCGAGGATACCCAATTCCAAATCTAGTGCTGTTTCCGTTATTTTACCAAAAAACAACACTGTTTGTTCAACTAACTGAACTGCACATTATTAAAAAAACACAAAGTAAGAAAATAATATAAAGTTTCAAACTACTCACAGGAGGAATCAGTGTGGTCGGAATATTCTGTGCTACTTACACAGCAAAGTAAACGGCTATTTTCGTTTAAAATGTGGGCTGGTTTGTACAGCCTTAAAAAAGGGCAATCTTTTTTCATTCAGGAAGGATTTTATATTTTACCTATTTTTGGACTCGCAGACTTTCTCGATTTCTTTTGGTTCATGCTGTTCCTCTTGTTCACTGTCTTCGCCGCCAAAATAATCATCAAGAATATCAGCCGAAAACTTCGAAATAGGCTTTGCGATTAGATCACAATTTTCTCCTCCCGATGATTCGGCATTCGCATCTTGGTTGTCTGATTTGCTAACATCACTTGGACCATCGCCTTGTTTCTCCGCTAGTGCTCTGCGGTACGCCCTTGTTGACATGGTTTAATAGTTACTCGTCTGCAAAACCCAACAGATAATCTTAAATACAGTTCATGCACAACATGCCTTCAGAGCTGTCATCTAAAATATTTTTTACTAAGCGAGCTATCGTTTACCAAATTAAGACCTTTCTTGAAAATGCACACGGCTAGATCTTAAAGGTTTGGACAGAACTACTTGAATTGCATTACAATACAAAGGAAGCATGCGCAGATGGGTAGCGCTAGCACGACGCCCTATCTTTCTCGATGTTTTGCTAAATGAACGACGTCAAAATTGCCATTTCTGTGCGAAAACTTCCGAAATCAGCTTAATGAAAAAGAACTCGGTTGACCCAGAAAAGCTCTCAAAATTATAACGATAATTAGATCAAACTAAAGTTCAAAATGCTTCAAAAAAATTACTGTAATTTACCTTGATACGTTATTTGACACGTAGATGACCCAAATAAACCCTCAAACTTTTTCAAAAACCACCCATTTAGATAGCGATAGTTATGACAAACTCCCCAATCAAAAAACCAAAATGCTAAAAAAAACATTACACTACTTTCATTTTGCAGCGAACCATGAGAGCGGTAAGAAACTTACACCTCTTGTGTGATCTTTTTTGTGCCTTCCTTTTCGCAAAGAATTTGAAGTAAACTTGAAACGCGAAGCTAAGCTTCGCATCACCTGCGAAACAACGCAAGCGCAATCTAGCATCGCAATCTAGAGAATAAAAATGAGACTGAAACCCACCAATTATAAAAGAAAACTTTTAGCGAGTACTGCGCGGCCACTAAGATGCCTAGTGAGCCCAAAAAACGTCATAAGAAATTGTTTTCATTAAAAACTTTTTAAGCTTTGAACTTTTAAACCACACCCGACCCGAATTTTTTTGATAAAATTGAATACAAAAACTCTTTTAAACGACAAAAAAAATTTTTACTAATCCGATGAAAATATGAGCCGAAATTATTTAGGCCGAATAAAGATTAAACAAAAAAGAAAAGGAAAATAAACTAGGTCAGGGTTAGTAAACTTATCATCAAATCAACATTTGAAAATACAATGAAATGGCTTACAGCGCTATAAAAAAATGTTGATGTGATAACTAAGCCGACAAAACATAAACAGACAACCTCCTTAAGTCCGACCATTCAATTTTTCCCGCAAAAATTTCAATTTTATCTATTCTGACTGAAACTCAAATTTGAGCTAATTTTAAGCTTTTCCCTAGAAAAACAAAAGAAAACCACAAGACCTATATACGTGTTTCACTTGAATCATCGACCCTTAAAAAAGATAATATCGCAAAAATGATCATGGCCACCCCCAAAGAATCTATTTTTCAAGTTCAAATATTTGTTAGGTCATGAAATAAGAATACGAATTACGATCTCAGTAAGAAATCAATTAACAATTTACATAATTATGTTTTCATTTTCATACTTCATCGCAAGGGTGATACTGGCAGTGCGTTCAGTAAAGTCGCCACAACTTTGTGTTTCTCAAACTCTTTGTGATTATCTTCCAAAAACTCTTCAACGTCATTTACACTTCGAGCATTTAGAACGAAATACCTCGCCCCACAAGGGCCTCCTAAAAACACCTTGAAAGCAGCAAGAAGTGCGATAGAATTCAGGAATTTAGCATCGATAGTAACATTCGTGTAGCTTTCATCTTCAGTGTACATGTAGAAATAAGTCCCATTGTGGAACTTCGATTCCAGGCTGACGTGAGAAAAAGCTCTAGCAACGTGACTTGTTTGAGATGTCCACTTCGACGCTATTTCGGGGATGAAACTTTTCCATTTGTCATTTTCACTTAGACTCTTCCGAGCGTCTGCTCTGTTTTGCAAACTATCATAGCCCCAAATGTGAAACAGCTGATTTAACTCCCCGATTTCAGTTCGCCATATTCCGTATGGCGTCGACATTTGCAGGCGCACTGCATATTCGGGAGAATCGACTAGCTTTATAAAAGATTGAAATTCATCTGGCTTGCATCTGTAGATTCGGATTTCATATATTTTTTGATCAGCCATTGGCATCTAGAAACGAAATCTAGAAAATTATGAACAATTCTATGACCGAAAACTTTGACTTCAACTCTGAACGCAAGCGTTAATTATGAGCTTACTTTCAAATGCGAGACTTTCAAAAGCAAACTCACTATCAATGATTTTGACACAAACATTGAAAACACAAACATTTCAAAACCAGACTTCGTAAAATGACAAATTACAGAAACTTCATCTATTGTCAGAATTTTTGTATCAAAATAAAATCCATGCTTCACAAAGTAGGCCAATAAAAACTAGTACCAGATAATAAAAATGATATTTTAAAAAAGAAAATGAACCGACCAAGATGCGGTAGTTTTATTTGAGTTTTCAAGAAATTGAGCATGTTTTGAAATTTGACATGCCTACAAAATTGCTAGTTTAAAAGCCTGGAGAAAAAACACCCCGAGCACAAATCCTCCGTTATTTTCTCCGAAATTAGTCGGAATAATAAGTAAAGCGGGTTTTTTTTCAGAAAAGAAAACAATATTTCACAAGGTGATAACATAGCTTAGAGTTGAAACATTGCAGACTTAAAACATAGCTTACGAAACTCTATTTAGACAAATATTTGCTACAACATACTTTCTCGATCACTAGCCTTATAAGAAGAAACTATCAAATAGTATACTATAATTGCACTGACGAGCTGTAACCTGAATGGTCATTCTTTTTTGCAGCCTTCTCTTGTTGTCTTGTTTTTGATGATATTGATTCAGAAAAAGTTTCGGGCTCTGAGTGATTATCTGAACACAGCGCATAGTTATGAGTATCTGGAAACAATTTCTCTGTGTATAAAAAATGGTCCGGTTCCAAACCATAATCCAAATCATGTCCTAAATCGGTTGACATAATATCGTTGTTGAACTCATATTCGGATTCTCCCGCCGTGTAATCGTGGCCTGATTGTTGAAGTGACTCAAAAACTGTCTGGTGCAGATTATGTGTTTCTTCGCTACCGATTACCCAAATATTAGAGTCGTCTTCACTCACAAATAACGGTTTATCATGCGTATTTTTTGTTCTCTGCTTTACGTATTCTGGATTGCGCAGCAACTCTTCATAACGTTGTTTTAAGCGGAACACTGTTTTAATCGGCTGTTTTCCAAAATGAGCTTTGAAATTCTCATGAGTCTTCAAATGTCGTTTTAATTTGTAAGAGAAAGGAAACGACACCTCGCATCCAAATATCTACACAAACATTATGAGATTACTTAGTTCAGAAAAAAAATATGGACAAAAATTTAGGGGCAAGTAAATTGAAGCGATGCCAAGACTTATGACCACCGATTTACAAACATGTCTAATTTAGAGCGTAAATAATAAAGCCGTCTAATTTTTCTATCAAACGAAACTTTCTAACAGCTAAAATTGAACACAGAGGCGAAGCTGAGCTTCGCACCACTTGCGATACAAATATGAATGTTATGAAAATCAAACGGAAAAAAAATCAAAAAATCGTTTTTGCCAATAAAAATTGCAACAAAGTCCAAAATATCCAAAACAAAATTGCCTTCACCAATAGAAACTCTACAAAGAGCTTTGAAAATGCTATAAAGAAACCAAGTATTCAAAAAAGTCCTTTCTGCGGAACTAAGCAGACAGACAGTAATCTAAATTAGCCAAAATTTTCTATTTAGAAGAAAAACAAAGTCTCAGCGGGAATCGAACTCGCTGGATTTGTCGTCTCAAGTATGGGGGTTACAGCAACTTGGAATAAAGCTGAACCATCGAGCTACGGGATCTAAGCCGACAGAAATAATCAGACGGATGATAATCCGAGAAAGCCAAAAAAGTGTTTGCTAAAATCATTGCCATCTAAAGCAGTTGTTTTAACTCTACGCCAGATGGTTGATTGGATTTGAATTTATAACTACTAAGCGGTAACAAAGCCAAAAAAACCTGAGCAGAAACCCTTCGTGCCGAAAAGAAATTCAGAAAAATTCTTGGCTTATAAATAAATGTCAAGTCCTTTTTTCCGTCAGAGCACACACACGCGAACAAAAACTTTTTTCGGACAAAACGACGCAATAAGAGGCCACTAAGTTGATATTAATTAGGCCGCAAATTATTAAGCCGATAAAAAGACAAAAAAATGCTAAAAACAACTGCAGTTAAAATTGTTTACAGCTAAAATAAACGATTCTTAGATGTGGCAACTAAGCCAATAAAACATAAGCAGACAGATGATATGATCTTGGGGAAAACATCAATGTTCATAAGACAAATGATAGGCCGAATTTTTTTTGGAACCGGAACAATTACCGTTTGAAAAAAAAATTGGTCCTGTTCAGATTCGAACCTGGGACTATTCGTTGCCTAGGCGTATACGTTACCACCATGCTAAGCGTGGAAGATAAACACTATAAATTTTGAATTCATTATGAACCAGTTCAATGAGTCCTGTGGACAAAGTTGTTTACCGGATAAAGTCTAGTACCCAATAACAATATCCTTGCTATCGCACAATGGCATGGTGTTTCAGCAGCTGCTGAGCTGCATAATATACATACGCTAGACATCATTAGTTTAAAAATAATTGGTGCAACTACATCAATTTGTACAGGAATTGCAGCCGCGACAACAAATACATCGCCTGCTTTCATGATGTATCACAAGCCCAAACAGTTTGAAAGCAAAACACGTTTTCTTTCAGACAGCAGAAAAGGTCATATAAAAAAGCATCGGGATCAATTGTCTCCACGGGTACTTACTGGACATGAGTGCTTCCTCGGAGCACGAACCTTTTTCATTGATGACAGCAACCCTAGTGATGTATTCATTTCAGCCAAGAAAACATATACTATCAATTGATTCTGAAAGATATCATCATTTCTGTTTGTCCTCGAAGCACTAAAATACTGAAACGATGAAGAATATCATCAATGAAAAATGTATTTTCAGAACATCAAATTTCAAATAAAACCGATTTGTAACATTCGTCTACTGCAGTCACACATGAGGCTTAAGAAAAATAGGCCCTATAACTATTGGCTCAAGAGTCAGGGACACTATCTCTTGTGTTTTTCTACCTCAAATCAGTCGGAGCCAATTCGGTTCGTTTGTGACATGAGACTACGACCCGTTACAGCTTAAAGGCTACTACTAAAATATACCCCACTCTAGAATTAAGAACGTCCCCATACTTAGGTCTCTAGATACCCAAAATACATGAACGCCGTTAAAAACCGGGTCGGAACAATCCGTTAAGTTACTTTTTATTAGACAGTGGAACTTTGATCCATTTCAGATGGATCAACCTAAAACTCGCCTTACCTCAACATAACAATCATAAAACACACTCTAGAAATTTAAATTAGTACTCACATTGTAGCACGCTCAAGAAAGGGAAGTACTTCAGTCGGTAATTAACTCGAGAATTAAATAATGTAACTAAAATGAGTTTAATGTTTGTCAGTTTTAACAACAAGAACAAGCTTGTACTCTAGACTATAGTTTCTCGTGAACCATTGGGACACTCAAGCTGTCCACCTTTCCACCGAAGGTTCACTCTAGTCCAGTTTAGAATAATACTCCAGTCAAGTCACAATAATCCAGTTCGTGGGAATACGCTTCTTTCTGTTTCGAATGGGACAGCTCTACTCTAGATTGTTACTGTGACGGAAATTGCGAATAGCAATTTCCTACTGATTTATCTTGCAACTTTCCCGCGACTGTCACTCGATTGTTCTGACTTCTCTTTTTTTGACTTTCAGTTATCGCGAGAAAATCGTGCATGACAGTCTCCATTCGAATTTTTGAAAAATTCAATTTCACTCCAAAATCAAGTGTTTTTTGCTTCTCTCAAGGTCAAACTTCTAAATATGACCGACTGGCACATACTCCCCGGACTCGAGATCGATGTCCTCATCGCGTGCTGTCGTCTGCCAGTGAGTCCCCGAAAACCGAGTGTTGCTCAAGGTACAGTGCCAGTGGTCATTTACAGAAGTTTACAGCAGACTTAAGCTTATCTACACCCCAAAATTCACGGCCATGTAAAATTTTCACACTATCGCTAAACAGCAATCAAAATCTGCACACACCTGCACCCTTGAATTCTTGCTTTTTAAGCCAATCATTTAAAATTTCTTTTGTCCCGTTCGAAACAGGAAATCGTCACGCAGCATTTTCATTTATATAGTAAATATAGTATATTAATAACAATATTTGATTCGTTAAAATTTCTTTTTCTGTGAACCCAGATTTCACCCGGATCCACACTCAAGCCCCCCTTCCCTCTCAAGACTCAAGATCCATTCGAACCATCCACTCATCTCGCACTCTTCGCCTTGGAGGTGCCACACCCTGAAGTACTTGATACGGCAAACTGTCTCAACAGTTCTTCTTCATCATCGGAGCTAATCACGATTTCCTCCCAAGCCTTCAGCTGTTCATAGGATCGCATCCATTCTCTTTGCTCCTGCAACCTCTTTGCCTGGTTGGGTAGTGCCGGGTACAGGACTTTATCCTCCACGGTAATTATCCTCCAGGCGATATCCTCCATGGCGGATAAAGTCCTCCGAGGGACTTTATCCGCCAAATGTTGGAGGATAAAGACGCTGAATCTAAAAATCATAGTTTCAGACCACTGAGGGTAATTTAACTAATTTTTTTTTGAAAATAGGTTGTAAAGGCTTTTGTGAGGTGAGTGATCAGAATCTGGTACTAAAATGTCTAAAATGATGAGATTAAGGGATAGAATATATTACCAAATTGGAATGTATTAGAAGAAAGTATCGTTAAAACAGAAGAATGAGGGCAATAATCAACAGCAAAATTACAAATTACTCGGACATCCAACAAGCCGTGAGCACCTACCATGCATGGTTCCGGCACTGATGTTGCCTTCAATGAAAGCATTCCAAACCTCGAAAAGAAGCTTTTGCTTCTCCACATAGCCTTTTCGGCTCTCCTGTACAGACAGGATCCGCAAATTAATTTCAACCAACTGTGCCTCATTGAAAAGTACCTGCACGAGAAAATAAAAATTTACATTCGGGTTCATGGCGCGCTTGTTGATGCGGTGGTGCCATGATTCAAGATCATTGTTTGTGCGAGTACCTTTCATGAACTGGCACCAGGTCTCAGGTGGAAACCTTTTCGAGTCAATCCACTGCCTTCGGACGTACTCCATGAACGTTACGAGACGATTGTCGTTGAAGGTCTTTGCCTCTTGATTCAAAAGTTTAAATGCCCGACGTATCAATTCACTGGGAAGCAACGGTAGAGACAATACCTTCCGGAGGAATGTGCGGATCGTTTCAACAGAAGAGTACGCATCTTTAAGTCCATTCTCAGTGATGTGCTTAAAAACCGCTTGTGTCCAATGGAAATAACAGCCTCTAATCGACGTTTGAGGAAAGACTGATTGTATTGCTTTCCAAAGCGCCACTTCAAAATCGCAAACGACCTCTTCCACTTTGCATCGTCCAGCGACATCTAATTGTTCTTGCAGTACTCTTTTATAATCATTCATGCTTCTTCCTGACATTATTGCAAACGATATAGGTACATGCTGCCTCTCTTGCGATGCACTATTAGTGACGAACGTGTGAATTGAGAATAGTTGCTTGAATGGCTCCTTAACGACTTTAAACGTTGCATCTATGAACCACGTTTTCGCATTTTTCAAGTGACTTTTTTGATTTTCTGTTGCAAATAGGAGATGTCGGCGATCGCCTGAACGAATATCACCACGCAAAAAATTACTCGGGACGTGGTCAAGTTCTAATTTAAACGTCAGATCAAAAGGATGTTTCGGGCGGTTTTCTTGGCGAACTCGACTAACACATCGCCTGATAGAGTCTTTCTTAGCAAGTGCTCCAGATGGTGTCTCATCGGTTAAATCAAGAAGAACATCGTCAATTATTGCATTCGTTGATTTGAAAGGCTGCGACTTTGCTAGCTTCTTAGACTCAAAAGCAATTCTCTTTTTCTTAACTATACCAGGCCTAGCCTCGCATTTATGGTGGCCTAATTTTTGATACTTCCCATCGACCTTCTTAATGGCGGCGTAGCAGCGAACCTCCTTAGTGCGAACCGTGCATGTCCAAATATTAGACTTCTTATGCAAATAGACATATCCAGTTACTTCTGCTACCAAATTGCCCCCTTTCTTAGCATGACTAGGAAGGTCGATAAAAACGTCATTCTCTTCGTCGGGTTGAATGGTACTTGGAGTTTCGGGTACTTCAACGTCACTATCAACAATTATTGGCGTGGAACTTCTAGGTTCACCCTCAAATTCCTCAAAGTAAACTGTTTCATTGCAGGAAAGCTCGTCTTCAGATGTTCCGAAGTCAACTTGTTCCATATAATTGGGCTGCCCGTACGCGGAATGATCAGGAAGTTCCATTTATTGTCTGAAATGATCAAATATTGGATATAATCTAATAATTTGACTGAATTTACTAATTGGAGGAAAACATCCAAATTCATAAAATTGGGGGATAAAAATGGAGGAAAAAGTCCCTGTTTGAGAAATGGAGGATAATGGTGGAGGATATCGCCTGGAGGATAATAACCGTGGAGGATAAAGTCCGTTTCCCGGTAGTGCCTTCACCCTAGATTCCCGGTTCAAACAAAAGGAGTTGTGCAGGCTCAAGCTCACGTTCTTCGCCAGGTCCTCCTCTAGTATCGATTCCCTCGCTTTGGTATTGTCTCTAGACATCGTACCCACTCTCTTCCATCCTGTCGTGATCGCATTTCGGTGGGTCAACAGGGGTCTCTTGAAAGCTTCTGGCCCAATCTCGGCCTGGAACTGTCGATACTCTTTTTGATGCTTTCTCATGTGATCTTTCGTTGTCATGTACAACCAAGACGTCAGTGTCGCCCGAAACCATGGAAAGTACCTCAAACGGCTCCATATGTGTCTGACTTCCGTCGGTATGGCGAATACTTTGCACGCAGTCTCAAACAACTCGAGTCTCCTGCTGTAGTCTATCGCGTATATTGACTCAGCCGTTGGCGTCGTTGCTTCCCGATACTTCGTTATATTCTCTTCTATCCATCTCAGAGCCAACATCGTACTCACTACTAAGAGCGTCACCTTCTGCCGGTGATCCGGTAGTCCGATCGATCGAATTTCTTCCATATCCCACACCAGGCAAAGGTTCTTGTGATCTGGATACCACACCGTTTGTGCCAAACAGTGGCATGGGCATTCTCCATGGGTGATCTCAATGCTCCTGAGGTTACGCTCCCCCGAGGCTTCCAAGAGAGGCTCAAGCTCTATCATTTTCTCATGCATCGTGTCATTATCTTCCATGTTTGGAGTACCTTCCACAGGTTTTCCGATCACGTTTTGTCTCTCGTGATCGCTTGTGTTCTCACTCTCCAACTTCAAAAGTTCTTCTCCCCAGATTTCACTCAAGTCATCTCTCAATTCTCTTGGTACTGTCCCTCTGATTTTTCTCAACAATTTGTGCGAGTGATGCGATATCCGAGCCAACCTCACGCACTTGGGCACTGAGAAGGCCTTGTCCACCAGTACTCTCTGGCTGGATGCTTCCACCATCGCTATGTGCAGTGGGTAGTGGCTTCCGCACAAGTTGGCCATCATTGACCCTATCAAGGATTTTGCGTTCAATGGCAGGCCATAAGCTTCGCTCATGGGAAACCCCATTTCCGCCTCGAGACCAACCTTCCAGCTCCGGATGTGTTTTTGAGTCACCTGCAACACCCCAGGCCATGATTCTACGCTCAACGCCGTCACTAAATGGTGTTCAGACTCTAGTCTTTCCAGTGACTGCAGACTACACATTCTCGAGAAGAATCCGAGAGCTGTTGCTATGTTCACCGTAGTTCTCGCGTAACACTCCGCTACTATTTGCACTTCACTTTTCTCCCTTTCCGTGATGTCTTCAAACCAAGTGACCAGGTCTTCTTTTTGAAAGGACAGTATCCTGACACATGACCGTCCATCGCAGGTGTGCTCTCCGTTCCCACACGTCGAGTCCAGACAGCTACCCGGTTCCATCTTCTTTGCTGACACGAGCTTGCTCGTCTTTTCGCCTGATTCCTGCGTCTGAGGTGAGATTAGCTTGTGCAACACACTCAACTTTGCCAGATCTTCATCTTCCGTTGGTGCTAACCTCACTCGCTCGGTGGTTTCCTCGATCAGACTCGCGTGGGGATGTGGACACCAGGAGGGTCTTAATAGCTTCCATACCACTCCCAAGTTCGTGATTAACAAGCCATTTCCATCGCCCATGTTCACTTCAACTCTCTTGTTCGAACGCGGTATGCTTACCACCTCTGGTGTTTTCTCAAGAATCAGGCCCAGGCTCGGCCCCTCTTTCTCTACCGTTTCTATTTCCATTATTCTTTCTGTCCAAAACTTCAGTAGCTCCGCCACCTCGTGGTTCCTGTGAGCGCCTCCAGTTTCTGAGTCTAAGAAGGGGTTGTAGGCTATTCCCATCACTCCTGACACGTATTGGTATTCCCCCTTCTCGCTGGGTCTCGAGTACTGCTCTGACGAGGCCAGGTTACGGTGAACATCATGCTCTTCTTCGAACTTCTTATTATAAAATCTCCATACCTCGTCCAGCTTTCTGTGGTTCTCTAGGGATAATCTGGAAACATCTTCTTTTTCTATACCAGTACTCTGATACACGTTTAAGATGATCGTTGAGACTCTTTTTTCCACGGTTTTACTTCCGCTCGCTCTCTGGTGGCATGCCAAGATGGTACTATCAGACATCATTGACATTATCCATCTCAAGAAACATGTGGCATCCTTCCTCCTAGCCAGGCTCAAGCCTGAATTGTCCCTGGCCACGTGTTGCATCAATGCTTGATACACATCTAGCTTTTTGCTTCCCAACTTCAGCCTATCATACGAGGTCAATGTCTCCAACTCTATTCCCACCAGACTCCAGGTGAACATTAATTGTCCTGCAGTTCTAACGAAGGGATTCGCCATTAATGGTGGTGCTGATGAGGATGTCCTCATTGCCTCTTCAAAATGATCCTTCAACAAGTTCTGCCAGGACCTCTTCAGCTGATTCGCCATTTCTATTTTATTAACCTCGGATTTTTGCTGGGTGGCCCAATTGCGTCGCTTGCGAGCTACTCCACTGTCCAATTTCTTCAAGCAGTCCTCCATTTCCTTCAATGTCTCGAGGGCCACCCACCACGTCCGGGAGGTGTTCCTCGTCTTGTTCCTCTCCAATGGATCACTCGTCACTTGCTTGCCCATGGCCTGGTGTGCCTTCGAGATCCATTCTTTGCCGACATCCACTTCCCATGTCTGTCCGTTCGTTGAACCTCTCTTTACGTTTATCTTCTGAGGCTTGAAGTCTTCCTCCGATGTCGAACTGGTGGAAACCTCTATTTCCCTCTCTACTTCAAGTGGTCTTCTGAGCTCCGAGCTGCTCTTGTATGCCGCCGTCTTGCATCGAGCCAAAACCATGGGCGCCGTCTCTCTCAAGTTTCCTTCCGAAACAGCATCCACTGAAGGACTACCCAATCCCTCCACTTCTCTCTTCCTCTTGCGAGTCTTCACATCTCTGCTTGAGGGTGTTGTGGCTATCATCACTGATTCGACCTCTCTGTCTACCCCCAATCCTTCCAACTCTTGCCTCCCCCCTGCTCGAGCCTTAAGGATATTAGTACTTTTAATCATATTACTAGTCCCAACCTTATCCCTTTTTATATCATCAACTATTCTATCTACAGTTTTTTGTTTCAGAGTAGAGCTGTCCTCACATTTTTCTTCTCTAGTCTTCGATCGTGAATTCTTCAGCTCTACCAGCTTGCTCAGCAGATTTTTTCTCGCCTTCTCATCCAGGCCCGTTCCTATCAGAAGCGGTTCTCCAAATCTTACGACTGTGTCCCACAGTTCCTCCTTGAATTTGTCCAGCGTCGTCTCGCTGCCCACTTCTTGATTGAATTCTTCCAAGAACTCCTGCCAAGCATCGTCCTTCAGAGACCCCAGGAACATGTCCCTGTTCCCTTCGAAAGTGTTCTTTTCCCTTTCCTCCGAGCTCAAGAGTATCATCCCCATATTGAAGGTCTCATTTGCCAATGGCAATTCCAGATTCTTCCGGGGGGACGGATTCAGAGGTGGGGTGGCAGTATCTGCCCAATTCTCCTCGCTCAAGTCTTTCAACAGCTCTTGAGTGGTGAGCTCCTCCCCTGATGGCCCTGGTTCAGGCGTATTTCCCACTTCCATGTCTTCACCGGCTTCACTGAGAGTTTCATCCATACTCTCTTCTTCTGACTCATGTCTCCTTCTCTCGAGAATTCTTTTAAACCGGTCCTCAACGGGTCCACTCATCTTGTCTCCAGGCGTGTCCACTGACAGTGGTGATGGTGCCGTAGGGTCCAATTTCTTGTATTCCGTCAGGGCTACGTGCAGTTGACCTGCTGCATCTAGTTCTTTTCCCTCCTGTCTCACTTCCACCTGTTCTAAGCCATAGGGTGCCCTGTATTTTCTCGTTGCAAATTTCATGTCGTCCACCAATGCGACGTGCCCCTCCATCATGATCATCCTGCCATCATCCCATATGGGTAGCATGTTCTCAAGTCCCTCCTGCTCAAGAGCTCTCAAGACCTTTCGCACCTCATATCCGGGGGGCTGCGAACCTCTCATCTTTTTCGCTTGCGTCGTCCACGAATTTACCTTCGCCTCGCTAGTATGGAAGTAGACCGCCGCCGTGTAGCCGATGAACAGGGGGTCCCAGCCATCAGTGAAATACTTCTGCATTTCCTCCGTCGTCATCCTCGCCATTATGGAGGGAACTACCAAGGGGCTGTTCATTCCCAAGGTCATCCTCCTGGCTATCGGGAACTGAGGCATGGTGGCTGGGAGGATCTCTTTCTCCATTATGGCCTTCAGCTCCCTCTTGACCAGCGCAAAGCATTCCTTCCAAGCAGGAATCCTCAAGATCTCTCGTCCGTCTGCCGTCAATGGGTTCAAGTTCCAAAACTTGGGATACGTTTCGATGGGGCCCTCTCGCTTGCCTCCCATTCTACATTGCATTTGCCCCCTGAAGTTGTACACTATCAGCTCGGCATCTTTCACTTTTCCAAAGAGTACCGTGTTGCTCATTTGCGCTCTGAGCACCTCCTGCTGACACCAATTGAGCGCCGTCCCATCCAGTATGCTGATAAGACTCAAGTGCGTCACAGAGTGACGATACGTTGTCACCAGGGGATCTGGGAATGCGTACGTCACTGCTGGACCATAAATGCAGGTCACCACCTCCTCTAGACCCCGGATTATTCCCATAGGGTCCGACCTCATTGCCAGGCATAGGTCCGTCAACAGAGGCATCCCCCTATTCATCTTCTTCCATTCTTCTTTCGAGGTTGGATTCTCATCTTCACCTGTCATGTGCCGATTCTGCATCATGAGGTATTGCACTAACAACGTCTTCAACCCTGCGGCACACTTGTAGGAGTAGGTCTCAATGCTCGAATGGACTCTCCCCATAGACAGAGGCTCTCCATATTCCATCAATCGATGAAACGACACCAATTCCCCATGGGTCAAGAGTAGTAGAGCCAGATACCCATCAACTCGAAGTGTCTCTACTCCTCGACTAAACATGTACGCTGGGCCCATGTTGAACAAGTATCTGGGGGTAGACCAGGTACAAAGCCAAGAGTAGGCTGATGGGCATGCCCAGTATCTCCTGCACGAAGGCTCCAAAGATAGTCGCCGTGGTGCCGAACATTCCTGCCATGAATACCTTTTCCCAGCAAGGACTCAAGAACTTGAGAATCTCATGATCCCTCCTAGTCCTCAGCTCACCCTTGGCGTGCTCTCTCCAAAACCCTCCAATCGTCACTTCATTGGCGGCCGAGACAAATCTAGCCACCGTCATGTCTCTTACTTCAGCCAGCTCCAGTTTTTTCTCCAGAAAACTCCAGACTTGTTTCACGAGGGGTGGTGCTTCCTCCCTCGTCTTATTCTTGGCGTTCTCCAGCCTTGGTGTCAAAAATGGCCACCAGCCATTCTCTTGCGTCAAGCGATATTTCATCGATTCTGATTGCTTTTCCGTCTCGGCCACATTTCTTCTCTCGTTACTAGGACCTCTAGACTTGCTGGTGGAATTTGTGATCTTCACATCTATGCTCCGAAACCACAAGCTGGCCGTCAATTGGCTTATCGCCGGATGATCATCCCCGATGACTGGGCTGAACTTAAGTTGCCTGGCAAAGTTCGATATCTCTAGCAAGAGCACCTCGTCTAATACGATCAGGATGTCGGCTAGTCCATAAAAGCCCCTCAGTGCATGAGATATGTCCGCCCATGCCGCCGCCAATTCTGACTTGCGAAGCCTCAGGTTCGATGGCTCCAACTCCCGATTGGGGGCTGCCATTAGAATACGCCATTCGATCCCCTCTGCCATTAGGATCAAGACCGCGTACACGAATTGTAGGGCGGGTGGCATATTCGCGTATCCAGGGGATGTGGTGAACACCACCTTCGTCTTGGATCCAAATCTCGAGACAACATTCTCCTGCACTTCATTCATCGCTGCAAACAACGCCTGAATGGCTTCCCATATCTTCCTCGATGTCGGAATCTCATTGCCCTTTAGCTGCTCAAGAAGTCCCATCGCGTGCAGGTGATCATTCATCCCTGCAAACAATAGCAACTCAGGCTCACAGGGCATCTCCGACTTTATTGCCACCACCAGAGTTAACATCTGGTTTAATTCAGCTCCTGGCAAAAAGTATATCAGAGTCTCCGGCCAGAACAACTTAGGAGACGTTCCTTCGAAGTCCGACCCCGCCACAATGACTACTCTTGCAGCAGCTGGATCTGCTCTATCATAAACTGCCAGGGTTTTGGCCAGCTGGTTGCTGCCACAGGGCTTCCCGTACCTGGGATCTTCCGCCAACTTCGAGCCTTCGTAAGCGGCATCTGGCAATTCCATTCCCCCCGGATTGAGTAGCTTGTCCACCACTTTCAACTGTGCCGGGGTCGCCAATCTGATCCTGGCGATGCTTGTTCGGTGTTTGGGGGGTTCTACTATGAGTCCAGGACTCCCCAACAGCTTGAGAGGTCTGTAGTTAATGGGTCCCATGATCGCTTTTGTGGGAATTCCGGTCAGATCTGCGGTCTCCATCAATTTCGTTCTCGAGAAGTGTGCCTCATGAGCTTTCAACCAGTCCACGCAATGATGTCTGTTTAAATCCTCGTGCGACACTCGTTCAATCCCCAGGGTCTCCGCCAATTCTCGCCTGCATTCCAAACCCTCTAGGTCAAGTTCTTTCACCTTCTCAGGATATCTCAAGCGAGCGGTCTCCATAGATCTCTTTTCCCGCTTGTTCTCTGCCACTACCACTGAGGATATCGCCGAGCCTGGAGGTGTTGATGACGTCACCTCCTCCGACTCCATTGGCGTGACACTCTGCAATCTGGTCTGGTTGCTCCTCGAACTGTCTCTAGTGTCAACTCTCGTTCCCAAGCGACCAGACAAGGCTCTTGAGGCAAGGAATGGTGGGTTCGGGGGTGGTCCTAATGTGAATTGGGCTGTCTCTAGCAGGTCCGCCTCTAGCGTGTTTATGTGTTCCTGGAAGACATCGTTCAGCCACTCCGCTCCCCTTGGTCTATCGAAATGGATTCCATCATTGGAGGTGTCTTCAGGGAATCCCTTTTTCTCCATGCGCTCCGCCACGTCCAACAGTCTGACAGGGAGTACACTTTTCCGGTGGATATCTCGGATCACCTTGTTTAGGTTCCGCACCTTCTCGTTCATCTCCAAGGCGTGCTGGTCAAACATCATGTTGTAGGGGACGGTACATACCGTCAACAGGATGGGGTCCATCTGGATCCTCAGCTCCTCAAGAAGGCAGCTCATCTTGTCCTGCAGCCTCGTTATTTTCCTCGCTTCTCCCCTTGATACATCGTTAGTCCCGATCATCAAGGTCACCGTGTACACTTTAGTCATCCCTAGCATCTCAAGCGTCGCCAACATCTGTGGCGTGGCAGCTCCAGCGAAACTCAAGATTCCTGTCTGCCAGTGCGACTGGATCCGGGTCAACACCCGCACCAGGCTGTCCCCTATGATCAGGTGGACCGCACCTTCTGGCACACGGGGTGGCGCAAGATACTCCACCCAGGCTGCATCATGAAAGCAGTCCCTCCTGGCTTTCTCTTCCGCACTCCAATCCAGCCGATTGTGCCTGTGGTACCTCTTCTCTGTATTTTTCTTATAACTCGAGATCACGACGCTCCTGACCGGCTGTTCCCTCGAAGTCGGGGGAAGCTCCGGTCTTGCCGAACTTTCACGACTTTTCTGCCGTAATTTCTCGCCCAGCTCTTTCAGACGCGATGAGCCGCCGCTCACCTGACTGTCACTCGAGGTCGAGGTTGGGGTATATCCCGGCAGCACCACATCCATCAGCGGGCGTACGGGTTGCGTCTCTAGGCTACGCAAGGAAGACGTTGCGTCATTCGGTATCCAGACTTCCAACCCTTCACTCATGTGTTCCCGGTCTTCGCGGTCAAGGTTGAACCGTGCTCTTGCTCTGGGGACTTCATCCACCTCCATGCGTGACTCTGGTCTCGAGCTGGTAACCACTCGCTCCTTGGGCTTGGCTCCCTTCTGTGCGTCAAGTTCGCGTTGTCGTTGTTCTATTCTCTCCAACTCCGACTTCAGTTGTTCACAATTCGCGGCATTCTCCCGCACCCTTAGCTCCTGCTGATTTTCAGCCTTTAGCATCTCAAGCAACCTCAGAGTCTGATCTCGCTCGTTGACCGCCTGGTCCCTTTCCAGCTGAACCTTCTCCCGATCCAGCTTTGCCTGATCCCGATCGAGGTTCGCCTTATTCCTTTCTTTCTGCGTCTTCTCGAGCTCTTTCTTTAGAACACCAAGATCCGGGTATGCCTCGGTCGTCTGTTGTGCTCGCATCATCGATATCACCTTACTCGAGCTTGGGCCTGTAGATATTGCTGTTGGCCTAGTTGCTAGTGGGAATTCCCCTGCGCCATATTCGGTTTTGTTACTCAGGCCAGGATTCCTTGCCAAGTCAAAGCCCCTTACTCCTCCATCCACAATCCAAGACAACCATCTGGTCTGTTCTTGGTTTGATATACCCTCGGTGGTGTAGCCGATCATCAAGACAGCCTCCGTCGCAGACTCCCTGCATTCACCCTGGTCTTCCAACTGGAGGATGGCATTCAGCATTACCGCCATTCTCTCGTCTATCTGGGTATAGTCCAGGTCCCTCAGGCGTCTGTACAGCTCATCAAGAGTAGGCTTCTTCAGGGCCGCGGGCATGGATTTCCAGAATCTGTCTGCCATTCTTTGTGACTTCGGGATGTATACAGGTATATGTTAACCAGCTCAAGAATTACCTTACCGACTCAAGTATTACCCAACTCAAGAATTCTCTAGAAATGTTCCCTTGCAAACACTTGCTGTAGGTGTCGATTATCGCGAGTTCAATCAAGATTTTCTCTTTCTGTCTCTCGCTTGAGTGTAGTTGGATTTTCAACTTTGTTTTTCAAACTTGATCTGAAAACAGAAACCACATTATGACCTAACATGTCATGCTCCTAACCTAGAAACCCCCCCTTTTACCAGTATGGTTAAAATCTTATCATTTTCATTCTATTTAAAACGATTCAATTGGAATTTCCTTAAAAACATGCAGATTCATTTTATGTTTTAGCACCGTTAATTCTTTTTAAAATTTAATTGTCATGCCAATCACGTCTTAAGATCCCTTTACCTGTGCCGCACCCAAGTACCTAACTCAAGACTCCTCCCTCACACCCAACTCGAGACCCCCGTGTCCCCAACTCAGGCGATGCTCAAGTAGTATTTTTTGTGCAGATACACCATTATCTCAGTTTCCGCAAAGACTACATGTAGGATAGCGTACAATTCCCTCGAGCTCAGTTTGCCCCTGTTTGGGTCATACACCGGCATTGAGACCTCCGTTATTCCTCTTTTTAGTCATGAAGTCTCATAGTCTTGTTAATGCCAATATCACGTGTTCGGGATCAATTGTGTTCCTGTCATTGACCCTCGTCACTAGGAAGCACAGATATTTGCCCGGGACTTGTGCTACTGATGGTGGAAGCGCTGCCATCCCTCCTAGTCCTGGTCTCTGTCTGAACAGAAACTCCACGTTCTGGTACTCTCTTCTGAAGTCAGCTTCCAATCTTGATTTGAAACTCATGTCCGCCGTGATGCAGATCGCGCTAGTCCTGTTTGACAGGATGAAGTCACTATCCGTTATCATGATGTTCTCCGAGTACTCATTGGGTATTTCAAATTTCGTTTTGAAATTCCGACCTATGGTAGGCTCCGGCTCTTCTTCTTCCAGTTCCAATTCGCTTGTTTCTCTCACTTCCTTGAGCTTCTTTATCATCAAATTTTCGGTGTGGGTAAGTCCTACCCCCACTCCCCGGACAAAAATATTTATCGACGTCCCCGTCGATGTTGTCGGGTCTGAATTGTCCTGAGGAATGTCCAGTGGCCTGTCTGTTGCCGTCCATCCGAAAAGAGGGTCCTCTGTCTTCATGTAATTTGCCGCTGATACATCGACTTGTTGAATGCTTTGTCCCTCGTGGCTCTCGTCTTTGACATCGCGCATCCACTCTAGTATCCTCAAGTTCGTGTTCTCCCTCCTGTCTATCTCACTCTGCTCGAGATCCGTCTCTAATTCCGGCGTCGAGTGGTCTTCCTGCGGGTAGTGTCCACCATCGTCAATGACCTGCCATTCCTCTCCGGCTTCCAGTTCGCCTGCGCTCAGTAGTTCCTCGCCCAATTTGTCTGGCTGTATCTTATCGATCAAGAAGTCATCCCCGTACCTGTTGTACCTCATGCCGGTGCGTTTACGATTGCCAGTCCTGGTTTCCGGTGGTGTCGGTCGATCCGGCTCCATCCACATCGGCACCTCATCTTGCTCCGGGTGATTCCAGTCTTCTTCTACAAATGATTCTGCATCAGACTCCCCTCCTATCTTTTCGTTGTCGTCCAAACTCAAGTTCTCATTACCATCATTTTTCTCTCTGGTGCCTTTTTCATTCACTTCACACGCTGGCTCTACCACCAGGTATTCAAGACCCTCCATGTCCTTCGGTATGCACCAATCCTCTGGGGACGGGACGTGAGGCTTCAGATTTTCATAATGTGCCGCTCGCCCAGTACTCAAGCGATAGAACCGTCCTTGTTGATGAACCTCCGTTATCATGAATGGTCCCCTCCACTTCTTGAGTAGTTTCTTTGTTCCCTTGGGCGGTATGACATTTTGGAAGACCCACACGTATTGGCCCACTTCATATGGCTTTGCTCGTAATATTTTTTCGTCGTATTTCCTGCGTTGCCTCATTTGCGCTTGCGCCGTGTTCCTCCTGCATAGCTCGTTCAACTCCTGTTGTCTTTTGATCGCTTCTTTCACGTATGCCTGAGGCGACGTCCTTTTCCCTTCGTATTCCGGGTAAAAGAATGTCAGAGGCATTGCTCTCTCCCTGCCCGTCATCATCATGAAAGGACTGATGCCCGTCGTTGAGTGCTGTGTACTGTTGTAGGCTCCTACTACCTGTGGCAGGTATTTGTCCCAGTCCGTCATGTGTCTTGAGCAGTACACCCTTAACATGTTGACCAGTGTCCTGTTCTGTCTCTCTACCAACCCATTGGTCTGTGGATGATAGGTCGTCGAGTGTGCTTGAGCAATGTGCGATCTCTTCATCAATTCTTTTGTCAAGTCCCCCACGAAAGCTTTGCCGTTGTCCGACTGGAAAGTCATTGGACAACCATACCGCGATATCCAATGCGTTATCAAATGATCACATGTCTCTTCGGCCGAGGCTGTCTGGCACGGAACCGCTTCCGCCAACTTTGTGAAGTGATCTATTATAACCAGTATCTGGTTATATCCCGACTCTGTCATGCAGATTTTTTGATGGTCTATCTGCACCACTTCATTGAAATCTGAGCTCTCAACGGACTTGAGGGGGAACTTCATCTTCCTTGGGTCTTTTACCTGGAGACATGCCAGGCAGGCATTCACCCATCTCTCGCAAGCTTTTCTCATTCCTGGCCAATCAAACCTGTGAAGTATCCTTTGTTGTACTTTGTCTATCCCCTGGTGGCCCATCTGGTCGTGTGATCTGAAGAGCACCTCCGTCTGGTACAATTGTGGTAGTATGATGAGGTTGTGTTTGTGTAATATCTTTTCCTCATCTCTCCTTTTGCACGCTCCCACCCCATCAGCTGTGTGATAAAGTAAGTCTTTCTTTTCTTTGTAGAACTGGCTCAAGATCTTGTAGCTGTCTTCCTCAAGTTCCCCCTTCTCCTTGACCCCCGACTGGATCCATTTGGAGAGTTTACTTGTCATTTTGTCATTCTTCTGGGCTCTTATTAGGTCTGACAGCCTATATCTCGCCTTGACATGCTCCTTTAGCGCCATGATCTGTCCATTCATCTCACCAGGCTTGTGGATGTCATCACTCAGTTTCACGCATATCATCCTTTTCACGATTTTCATATCATCTTCTGGCATCAGATTCGTTCTGATGTTTGAGTTGCATGATAGTTCCCTGAATGGTTTCCTTGCAACCGCAATTTTCTCAAGTTCCTCACCACCTCGCATCTCCTGTATGTCCATGTTGTATGTTCCTGAAGATGGATCCGTCTGTAACTCCCTGTCGTGGTGCCTTGTCTTCTCTTCCGCCAATATCATGCACAGACTGTCTTGGTTTTCGCTGCTCTCATCCGAGTCTTCATCCCATCCTTCACGCTCCCCGGACAATTTTCCTTCTCCGGTTCCTTCTTCCGTGAACCTGGAACACTCCCCGGACTCTTGACCTAGTCCCAGGTGTTCAGTATCTTCTTTGAACGTCACTTTCTTTTTCCTAACCTTGGTCTGCTCCAGAATGTCTTCGGGGATTTTGTCAACTAGTGACCGCACGACATCTTTGCTGTCAGTGACGCTTCCTCTTGATGAGTTAGTATCGTTCACTGTCTCGTTTCTCCGAAGTATAGTGACTTCCGGTTCCTCTTTACCCTTCTCTTGGATCACGGGCTTATCATCTGATAGTTTCTCGAGCAACCTCATTAAGTCATCATCTATCTGTGCAGTTCCTGCTTCCACCTGGTTAAGATCATAGCCTTTTGCCTTGAGCGTCTCCTACACGATCTTCGACTTGAGTATAATCTCAATCGGAATCCTCTTGCTCTTCTTCAAGATGGTCTTCTCTGGAGGCTCTTTAGGCAATTCAGGATGATCTTCTATCGGTTTGCCTGACTTGTCCAGCCATCTCGTGAGTGGAAGACTGTCGTACGTTTCCTTGTCCATGAATGAGAAGCCATCTTTGATTTCAGGTCTGTCTGCCTCTCTTTGCTCTTGTCTCTCATAGAACTCCGTCTTCTTACTCAAGCTGTCGGCATTCTGATGTTTATCTTGTGTTCTATGCTCAATTATCATGTTGTATCCGTCCAGGCGAACTATCCACCTCCCAATGTAACTTTGGTCCATTGAGTACGTTTTCAGCCAGCTCAGTGCTCGATTGTCGACTCGCAACTTGAATGGCTCACTGCCCATGTAGGCCCTGTATTTCTCGACAAAGGTAACCACCGCGAACATCTCTGCTTTTGGTGCTCCGTACTTCATTTCCGTGTCACTCAGGACTTTGCTCCCGTACGCTATTGGTCTCAAGACTGTCTTCCCATTCCATTCTTGTTCTTGGTGGAGAATTCCAGAAATCGCGACTACCGACGCATCCGTGTCCAGCACGTACATCCCTTTCTCAGTCGGCATACCCAGTACTGGTGCCTCACATAGCTCTTTCTTTATTCTCTGGAATGACTCTTCTGCTGCGTTGTTCCACGTGAACTTCTTGCCCTTGTGTCTCAATAATTGTTGCATCGGGTATACCTTGTCTGCATAGCCTTTGATGAACTCTCTATAATAGTTAGCGAAAACCAGGAAGCTCATCAACTGGTGCTCCGTCTTCGGTGATTTCCAGGTCAGGACTGCTTCCACGGCGTCCGTATCAGGTCTGATGCCGTGCTTGTCTACCATCCTGCCCAAGTATTTTTTTGAGTCCTTGAGTATCTCGCACTTTGATGGTTTACACTTTAGCCCCGACCTCTTCATGCATGCAAACACTTCGTCAAGTCTCTCAATGTGGTCTTCCAGTGTTGGCGTCGCTATTACCACGTCATCCACGTAGCACATTACCAGGTTGCCATACTTCTTCGTTACGCCTATCAGCGCGTGTGCCATCAATCGCTGAAACGTGGCTGTGGCATTGCAAAGTCCAAACGGCATCCGTTTCCATTGAAACAGACCCAACTCGCAGGCAAACCCTGTCTTGTCCCTGTCCTGCTTCCTTAGTGGTACTTGCCAAAAGGCCGAGCCTAAATCAAGAGTCGTAAAAAATTTTGCATCACCTAACTTCGAGAGGCTCTCATCGATCCTAGGTATGGGATAGGCATCCTTCACCGTGACGGAGTTCAGGTATCGAAAATCACAACAAAACCTCAACTGGTCGCCTTTCTTTTTGGCCATCACTACTCCACACGCCCACGGTGACTTGGATGGTTCTATCATGTCATACTCTAGTAACGTCTCGATTTCTTTTCTACACGCGTCCGATTTGTGTGGGGTCATGCGCCTCGCCCCCTCCCTGTGTGGTACCGCGTTTTCCTCAAGTTCTATTTCATGCTCAACGAAATTACAACACCCGATATCCGCCTTATGCCTCGAAAAAACTTCCTCGTTCCGCTCTAGTACGTCCTTGATGGCTTCGAGCTGTTCATCTTTCAGTTTGCCCCTCAAATGTTCAATCTCCGGCAGAACTGGTTTTTCATTTTGCATTTTATCTAGTGTGGGTCGCTCTGGAAAGTTCGAACAGCTCGACAGCCCATCATCCGTTTCTGATTTAAGTGATTTAATAAGACTTGAAGTATCTTTTATTTTCTGCAATCGTCTCAAGATACAAATTTTGTCCCTATGATTGGGACAATCAACAACTTCATATTGTTTTGAGTTCTCGATCGTTTCATATCGAGTTTTAACCGGTGAAGCATATCCCAGTTTCCTCCCTCTCTGTATCGTGATCGGTATATCAAGGGTATTCAACAAGACACTGACGCAGAGGCCGCTCTTCGTTATCGAGAAGGATCTTCCTAAAACAGCAGCACTTTGACTATTAGGGTTCGGAACTACACACACTTGCTTGTTGTCACTTAGTTCATTGTAATTTTTCAGCCTCAAGCCTACGATCGCCGCTTCATTCGCTTTTAGCCTCACCCTCTTACTCAAGAATACCGGTGCTTCGTTTTCATTTGCCATTATTAAATTTACCGGTTTGATTGCGTACCTCCTATCCGGGTTCCGTATCCTGAACATTGCGTTATTTAGATCAATCGTTACGTCGAAATTCCTGATGAAGTCTCTGCCCAAAATGAATTGGTCAGATTCATCTAGGTTTTCTACCACGATAAAGCTCATCCACAGGTTACGTTCCCCCAAGTTGAGGGCTATTATCGGCGTCCTGCCCAGCACCCGAAGGGCCCCTTTGTTTGCTGCTGACAGCCGTATTCTCGAGTCTATCAAATCACCTTTGTCAAAGCCCATCCGCTCCCAAGTCTCGATTGGTATGACGCTCAAGACTGCTCCCGTATCAAGTAGCCCACGTAGTTGAGTCTTTTTGCCACTTATGTCTAGCACGTGCCCTGTCACATCTGCCTCTGTCCCGATGTGCATCGCATCTTCTTCAAGCATAGCGCAGTGTCCAATCGATCTCACTTTCAACTCTTCTTTCCCTACGTAGATTTGCCCAATTAGGTCTTCGTCACATGTTATCATTGTCTTGGTATAGATGTTTTTTCCATCTATATTTAGCATCACCTCGTGTGGACCATAAGCTTCAGTATACCTGTTGTCAACACGGACCGACTTGCTGCCCCCTCTCGTGAGTAGTGCTCTCAGCGCTCTAGAAGTCGTTTGTGGGCTTATACAACTCAAGTAATCTGCGTACACGTCAATGTGCATTATTGTCTGGTCGCTCGGTTCGCTCAAGTTTCTGGTTACCTCGTGGCCGCCCACTGTGATTATCGACATTATTCTAGCCCCGATTTTCGATATGCCGAATGGCTTTCCCGTCACCATTTTTACAGTGTTACAATTCCCGGTCTTTGTTGAGCCTGGTACAGCCTCTGGTGTTGGGTTTGATCCGGTTAATGCCTCATTGAAATTCTGTCTTTCGATCTCCAGCTTCAGTCGTTGCTCTATTTCTTTCGCAGCGAGATCCTGTTTCACTTTGACAATTGCTTCCGTTGCCGCTTTCTCATAGTTTATCTCTAGAGAGTTCCTGGCAGCGGACTCTATCGCACCATTAACATGTGTTACAGCTTTCACTGTTTTCGTCGGCAATTCCGTGCTTGGTGCTCCTAAGTTCCTAGATTCAATCTCGTTTTGTCTATTCCGCTGATTCTGCACTGCCGCTAATGCCAACTTATGTTTGGGGTGACTCTGGTCCTTGACCGCTTCCCAGAACAAGGGACAATCCATTCTGAAGTGCCCCTCCTGGTTACAGAAGAAGCATCTTGCGCCTATCTTGATGATTAAGCCACTATAGTACTCGTGTTCCTCCATCTGGCTCATGTCCTCCTCATCCGGTGCGTATCCTAGGCTCTTCATGCCTTGTTTGTATGTTGTGCAGTCAGCCACGTGGTGGTCCGCTGACCCGCAGTTCGCGCATGATCTGCGCTTGTCCATATCATCTCTAGGTTTGTACCATGATGACCTCTGGGGTTGGCCTCCCTCCTGTGTGTTCCTGTTTTCTGAATATGAGTATTTCTTGGGCTTCATCAGCATGTATTCCCTTGATTTCTGTCTCATTTCTTCTGGGGTTGGTGCGCTGTTTTTCGACAATGTGTAGTATGTCGCTAACATTGTCCTTAGGTCGTCACTTTTTACCCCATCAATGAACATCTGTTTGTCGACTCCTCTGGGTCACTCCTTCTTCTCAAGCTCTCGAGATCATCTAGGAACCGATCTATTGACTCGTCGTCCCTCTGCCTTCTCTTTTCAAATCGCATCATCGCTTGGTGACCCTTCATGCCTGACCCGAATCGATTCAGCAATATCTCGAAGATCTTGTCCGCGGTGTCGCGTTCTTCTTCTTTCTTTGCGACCACGCATTTTAATGCCGTGCCTTCTAAGTTGCTGAGTATGGCTGTGCATGCTTGTCTTTCATCATTTAAGTTATCTTGCTCTAGGTGTAATCTCATCACTTCCACCCAAGTGTCGATGCATCCATCGGAGTCGTCTTTGAATTCCTTTGGCTTCTTGAAAGTTTTTCTTGATTTTCCGTCCCTCCTATCGCTCGAGTCAGTGTTCCTCGTGGCGAAGGCCTCTAGAGTCCTGTTCATCATCTCCCAAGTGCTTGCCCATGTCATAGCATCAGGACCTGCGTTGCTGTTAGCTGTTGAGTCCCCCGGGCAAATCGTTGTACTTGACGTTCCATTCTTCATGATTGTTTTAGCAGCTGTTGGTGCTATGCTCACCGTATCCCGGGTTAAGGGCAACGGTGTCGATTGCCGTTTGCCCCTTTGTGGTTCCACAAAGTCAACTCTGGTGCCTTGCGTGCGATCCGCTGCCGGTCTTTCTTGTGAGGTAGAATTTCTCAAGATTGCATCCAATTTCGTCTGTATTGCACATGAACTTTCGGCCTGATTCTTGCTCATTGTGTCCATTCTCTTTTCCAGGCTACCTAATTGGCTGTTGACATCATCATATCGGTTTTTCAACTGTTGCATATCTTTTTTGATGTTCTTATCTCGTTCTTCATTGGTGGTTTCTACCTTATCTGACATCTCCTTGAGTCTCTCATCTGTTGCCTTAGCCAGGTTAAAATAACTATCCAGATACTCGTGTTTGTTGTATCTTAATTTTTTTCTTATCACTTCTCTGTCCTCTTCGCTGTGCTTCAGTTTTTTGTCGATCTGATTCAGTTTCGCCATCAAGTCACCTAGCTCAATAGTAGCCTCTTCATGGTCAGCCGTCGGTCTGTCTTCGGCCGTAGCTTCTGCTTTATTTTGTTCCTCTCTTGGATTGGCTTCTGTCGTCTTCGTGCTCACTGTCCCAAATGTCTTCGTGCTCTTTCAGCTTTTGGTTCTTCAGTAATGTTTTCTTTCGTTTTTATTCCGACCATCATCGCCAACCTTTCTGTAAAAGATGTCTTTTTTACTTGAGAGTCTTCTTTCACCGTTTCTTCGGTGTTGCCTATTGCATCTTCCACATTGTCTATTGGTGAGAACTCTATGGGTTTCGGGTTTGGTTCTTCTGCATTGAGCATTGGAGTTGACTCCGTCGTCTTTTTCTCCAGTTCATCTACGCTCTGGTCTGGTGTCTCTAGGTCGATTTCGATTGTAGGCTCCACCTGTTTTTCCCTCGCATCTTCTCGCGTCTTGCTCTCGGTGCCACTCCTCGTGCTGACCATGCTAACTGAAAAGTTATTTTTTGTTTTGCTTGGGCCCCTTGATGTCGTTCCACGCAGCGACGAGTTATATTTCGTGTTTGATCCACTTGACCTTTTTTCAAGCACCGGTACCCTACTCCGTCTCATTATTTCTATTTACAATTGCTCTTATTTACAATATTATTATATACACAATTCTATTCTAAGAATAAAAAAAATTTTGTGGAAACAAATTCTTAAAAGAAAATATACAACGTTATAAAAACCTTGTTCCAGTTCTCTAAAATCTTCGAGCAACTTTCTTTATTTGTGGTCCCAACCGTACTGGGTTCCAATTAGTCTTGTTCTGTCTTAATTCTGTCTTAAAAAAACTTGTTGTAATTTTACTTCAATTTTTATACTGTCCTAAGACTTCCAGTTACCGTCCCTACTCTTCTTTGTACCGTCCCAGGCTTCTTTCTACTGTCCCAAGACTGTTCGGTATTGTCCCAGTACTTCGTCAGTGTCCCAAGACTAGTGTCCCAAGACCAGTGTCCCAAGACTACTGTCCCAAGGCTAGTGTCCCAAGACTACTGTCCCAAGGCTAGTGTCCCAAGGCTAGTGTCCCAAGACTACTGTCCCAAGGCTAGTGTCCCAAGACTACTGTCCCAAGACCACTGTCCCAAGACCCTTGTCCCAAGACCCTGTCCCAAGACCCTTGTCCCAAGACCACTGTCCCAAGACCACTGTCCCAAGACCCTTGTCCCAAGACCCTGTCCCAAGACCCTTGTCCCAAGACCACTGTCCCAAGACCACTGTCCCAAGACCCTGTCCCAAGACCCTTGTCCCAAGACCACTGTCCCAAGACCACTGTCCCAAGGCCACTGTCCCAAGACCCTGTCCCAAGACCCTTGTCCCAAGACCACTGTCCCAAGACCACTGTTCCAAGACCCTGTCCCAAGACCCTTGTCCCAAGACCACTGTCCCAAGACCACTGTCCCAAGACCACTGTCCCAAGACCACTGTCCCAAGACCACTGTCCCAAGACTGTATCAAGACTGTTCTGGTCCAACACTGTCCCAGGACTTCTTTGGCACTGTCCCAAAACTGTTGACAAGTGTCTGAGCGGTGGGACCTCTTTCTTCTTCGTTATGGGGACTTCTTGATTCACTGTACCTTGTACCACCACTCAAGCTCTAGTAAAATTTTCCCAAAAACCCTCTCTTAAAAGCCAAATGCTGACCCCCCTTTTTCTTATTTCATTTTAATTACCTCTCTTTCAATATTCCAAGCAACTTGAGACCAAAACCTGTGCGCAGGTATCTTGTGATCACCTGTTCGTATAAAAACTAAACACAAATCCTCACCAAAATGCAACAAAAATCCAAGCTAGAAAAAGTAATAAAAACGGAAAGATGAGCCCACCTAAAATTCAAAGGTGACAAATGTCTACCTTCTATCGAAAAAATGTCTGGTACCTAATTGCCACGCGTTTCCTTCCCCCCTGCTAGCGATCTTATGGGGTAACACAAAAACTGTCTATGTCCGTTCCCCCCTACCGATCCGACCAGGGTACCTAACTTAACCTTATTCCAATTTTGGATATCCGCTTCCTATGACCAACGCGTGTAAATGACTAATGTAACTAAATCAACGATGTCGACTAATTAGTTACTCTAATTTCCCCCCTTTTTACAATTTACAACCGCCAACCTCTAACTTAACCAGCCCCCCTTCTAACCTCCCCCCTTTTTAGCCCCCCTTCTTAAGCCTAAAATTACCTTAAGCGCCGGGTGCTAAACCTCTCAAGAGAAAACCGTATACCTGTCTCCAGGCCTGCTCAAGTAAAAACGTTTCTCAAAACCGGGGGATATCGCTTATCCAATTTTACACTTATTTCCTATAATGTAATGTGAATTTTAACGATACCCGTTCTGCCCAACTTGAGAACTCGAGAACTGCCAAATCCTTCTTGGCTGCTTTCCCACTCGACTGGTCACCTCTTCCAGTCCAGTCTCCTATTGGTTCAGCTCAAGTGCTCCTGAACCACTTTCCCACTCGGCTGGTCACCTCTTCCAGTCAAGTCTCCTATTGGTTCAGCTCAAGTGCTCCTGAACCACTTTCCCACTCGGCTGGTCACCTCTTCCAGTCAAGTCTCCTATTGGTTCAGCTAAGTTCCAAGCCATCTAAAAACCCATGACAACGCCCCACACTTGGGCTCTTTATTAAGGTTACTGGATTAAATTACTAGGTTGATCGAAACGATCGAACTTGTAAAACAGTATGGGTATACTATTTAATTAATATAAAGGTTTGATCCAACTAATCTGGTGTCAAAGTCACTGTCTTTTTTCGTTTTATTGTTTTTGTTCCTTTTTCTATTCTTTTTTGGTTTTTGTTTTGCTTATTGTCTTTTTGCTCGTGTTTTTGTCCCCCTAGTTGCCCCCCTTTACTCGGTTAGCTAAGCCTCGTTCGGAGAGCGTACCAGGAAGTTTTCTCGAGTTTACTTAAAAAGCTATCACGGTACAACCGGAAGGTTTGCACGTTCCTGTCGAACCGCACCGCCGGTACTCTAGAATGGGCATTCAGCCCGAAGCTGTCTCAAGTGGGTTCGACTCCGTAGTCTTGATGTCGTAAACACCCAGGAGCGCCATAAAAACACTATGTAACATTCGTCTACTGCAGTCACACATGAGGCTTAAGAAAAATAGGCCCTATAACTATTGGCTCAAGAGTCAGGGACACTATCTCTTGTGTTTTTCTACCTCAAATCAGTCGGAGCCAATTCGGTTCGTTTGTGACATGAGACTACGACCCGTTACAGCTTAAAGGCTACTACTAAAATATCCCCCCACTCTAGAATTAAGAACGTCCCCATACTTAGGTCTCTAGATACCCAAAATACATGAACGCCGTTAAAAACCGGGTCGGAACAATCCGTTAAGTTACTTTTTTTTAGACAGTGGAACTTTGATCCATTTCAGATGGATCAACCTAAAACTCGCCTTACCTCAACATAACAATCATAAAACACACTCTAGAAATTTAAATTAGTACTCACATTGTAGCACGCTCAAGAAAGGGAAGTACTTCAGTCGGTAATTAACTCGAGAATTAAATAATGTAACTAAAATGAGTTTAATGTTTGTCAGTTTTAACAACAAGAACAAGTTTGTACTCTAGACTATAGTTTCTCGTGAACCATTGGGACACTCAAGCTGTCCACCTTTCCACCGAAGGTTCACTCTAGTCCAGTTTAGAATAATACTCCAGTCAAGTCACAATAATCCAGTTCGTGGGAATACGCTTCTTTCTGTTTCGAATGGGACAGCTCTACTCTAGATTGTTACTGTGACGGAAATTGCGAATAGCAATTTCCTACTGATTTATCTTGCAACTTTCCCGCGACTGTCACTCGATTGTTCTGACTTCTCTTTTTTGACTTTCAGTTATCGCGAGAAAATCGTGCATGACAGTCTCCATTCGAATTTTTGAAAAATTAAATTTCACTCCAAAATCAAGTGTTTTTTGCTTCTCTCAAGGTCAAACTTCCAAATATGACCGACTGGCACAATTGTGGAGTACTGGATTGATTTAAGATTTTGACTCGTATCATGATTAACAGTTGCAAAGAAAATCAAAGTTGGAAGGCAGCTTTTGTTACGGACTAACTAGCTGAACTAAACTAATTTCACTAACACTTGCACATTTGAAGCTAATTTCATATTGCAACTTAATGCATGAAAGCTACTCAGAAGTCAAAAAAGGCATGAAAGCTACTCAGAAGTGAAAAAAGGCATAAAAGCTACTCAGAAACAATAAACTATTTAAGAACTAAGATAAGCTTCGCGCTAATCAGGAGCACTATCCTTTGTATACGGGGGTGCAGATCGCTGCGTAAGACGCAATTCATAGACAATTCAATTAGTGCTGTTGTAATGGAGGGACGGTTGAAGAAAATACTTTTAAATACAATGCATTAAAAGCTGACTTGACTTAATTCACGCAATATTGTTCATTGATATATTTATATGATGCTGGTATGGGCCCTATCCAGCTTGTGCGCGACCGTATCTAAACGGAAGGCCCCTTTTATAATTTACCTCTTTTTTAATTAAATTTTTTTTTCAACTTAGTTTTAATTTTTTTTCTTCCGAGCCTCACTTCACGGGCTCACCCCGCTCTGAGGATTAGTCGAGCAGCTTTGCTACTTCAACAAGGTAGTCTCCCAGTTCTATTAGTTTTAAGGTAGTTGCCTTAAGATTGAGAAATAAACAGAAAAGGGGAACGAAACAGAAAATTAGGCAGAAAAACCCAAAACTCAAGATGACAGAGAAAGTCAAGCAAAGACAGCTCTAGAGACAACAAAAGACAAGAAACCTTAATTAAAAATAATGTGCTATAGTAACAAAACGACAAGAGTTAAAATGTGACAAACGAGCACCTATTTAAAAACAATATTTGAAAGATTCCGTGCAGATCTTGCGGAGCAAGTAAGGGGTTCTTTCACGAGTCGGGCGACTGTTACTACCTTCTCGCGGTGCGGGTATCATGCCTTGTAAAAGGTGTGACCCATTTTCTTCAATTTTTTTCGAACAAAAACTTATCTCTTTATGTGATTATATCGCGCATTGTTTGTTCCTCTCTCGAATACCGTGAATTGTGTGTATTCTTCATTTTTCTGTCGATTTTAGAACTATCGGTGATAGATGCATTTCAAGAGATCGCGGCACAGTATGTAAACGGGCTGGTGATGCAGGACTCGAAAAGAAGCTGTAAGCCGTATGCCAATCGGTCATATTTGGAAGTTTGACATTGAGTTGAACGTTAAACGTTACTTTTTGGTGAGAAAAAGTAATTTTTCAAATATTCGAATTGAGACTATCATGCTCAAGTTTCTCGCGACAACTGCATATACGAGAAAAAGACACACAGAAAATTCGAGTGATAGGTGCGAGAAACTTGCTAGAAAACACGAGACTAAAAATGCTCATCGCAATTTAACCAGAACTTAACATTCGCCCGGAAAATACATATCGTCGGAAAATAAAACTAAGTCCTAAGACGACTGGCTAACGTCTAAACAGAGCTTTACATGTTTTTAACCGTCTCTACCAAGCCAGTACTTTCGGTGGTCCTTCTAACATCGGGTCGACAAAGAACGTAACTGCTTTTGTAACATTCGCCCGGAAGATACATATCGACGGAAAACAAAACTAAGTCTTAAGACGACTGGCTAGCGTCTAAACAGAGCTTTGCATGCTTTTCACCGTCTCTACCAAGCCAATACTTTTCGGTGGTCTTTTCCAACATCGGGTCGACAAAAACGTTACTGTTCTCCGGCGTCGACCAGAACGCTCAAATTAACTTAATTACATGCAAACAGTGAGCTCATGGCTGGGTCTCAGTATCCCCAGACCACGAGGTCACTCCTAAAAACAGGGCTACTACTTATTATATTACTATTGTTTTTGTTCAGTAGATAAAAATCATCATCTCTATCGAAGATGGATTAACCCTTTCCCCCAACTCCTAGCTTCTCATCCTTATCACAATGAACCTAGATATTAATTAAATTCAAGTCAGGACATGACAGGAAGCTAAAAGTTGATGCAACAGGATAAAAGTTTCGGTTCCTTTACCCTTCCGGATTGATGAATCCGCTGGATCAAGCTCACTAATCTTGATTTCTTTCTAATCCGGAGGGCTGTCTTCTTACCCCTCACCGTTGTTCGCAACGGCCTTGCAACTATTGTAGCAGCACAATAGTTGCAACTCGGAACGTCCTCTGCTATTCTGTAGTTCGTTGTCGTTTTTAATCTCGATTTTCGTCCTGTTCGCTATCGCAGATAAAGTTGTTGTGTTTTTCTTTCTCGTTTTTGCCAAAATGGCCGTTTCTGACGTTTCTCAGAAATATGACGTCATAATTCGAATTTTTGAAATTTAAAAATACTAGAATATTCCAGCCCTCACCGTCTGGCTGATCGTTCCAATAACGTCCTTAATTCTTAAAAACCACCAATCCGGAAGGCTCGCTGCTAAAATTCGAAGTCTGCACAAATTGCATTTTGGCCATTCTGGTCGAATGTCACATACTCCCCGGACAGTCCGGTCAATGTCCTCATTGAATCGCGCAATGTTCGTAAAATGGTTACAGTGTCATCGAACAGAATTTACAAAATGCACGAAATTACTCTTATCCACGTCACATCGACTCACTGCAGAATATAAATGGCATCATACTACATCATTATAGCCTTCAAATTCTCTCATTAATCTGCACATTGAGGATACAACCTAAGATAAAACATATTTTCTGACTCCCAGTGTCAATGTCCCGATTAAAACTTTTTCTCTTAGATTTAAAAGTTGTTGGCTTGCAGGACAGTCCTGCCATCCAACAAGCTAAAATTATCCTATTATGCTTCTTCCCTTCGGAAATCTTGCTTGCCATTGTCCTGAATATTAAAACTAAGAAACTTTGTGGTTAGAAAGAACAATGAAACAATCTCCCTCTTCGAGAGATTACTCAAGCCTTCCACGTCACCACAAAGTGATCAGTCTTCCTAAGTGATTAAAAACAGTCATGCAGGCTGGAATAATTAAATATACTCTTCCCTTAAGCCTTTCTAAATAAATAATAAGTGTCTCTAAAGCCACTTCTGCTAAAATCAAAATGCAAATTTACAAATGCAACAATTTCAAAACTCAACTAAATGTTTCAGTTTTCAATTACAACTTGGTTGCTTGGTTTCTCACTTGAGTTTTTCACACACATAAAACAATTCTGAGTTTTAACTTTTCTTCATCACTCTTTTGTTCTCTTCTTTTTTCGTCGTTTAGAAGTTCCAAAATTTCTAAATTCTTCTAATTTTCTTTTTTGTTGCCTCTTGTTTTCTCGACCATTCATCAATGTTCCATTTCTTCCTCCTGTGATACTGACTCCGCACTTTCGGTTTCCGTGTCTTGTAGCACATCGTTGGCTATCCTGACGCTGTTGGAAGCTGTCCTCTGCTCTTCTACCCTCTGTTTACAGCAAGGTAGGGGATCCACGTTGGATTCTCTGTTTCTGCAGAAACTGTTGTGGAGACACAACGTCACGTTTCTCTCCAAATCTTCTTTCAGCATCTCTGCCTTCTCATTTCCACTACGCTCACTCGTCCTGGAATTTCTTTTCACGGCGGTGGTCACTGCATTCCGATGAGTCACGAGAGCTCGCTTGAAAGCTCCTGCTCCAATGTCCAGCTGATATTCACTGTACACCCTGCCGTGCTTCGACATATGTTTTTTCGCATACTCGTACAACCATGCAGTCATGTTAGCTCTGAACCATGGCATCAATCGTTTTCTCGCCCATATCTTCTTCACTTCCATCGGAATGTTTAGAACTTTGCACATTGTCTCAAAAAGATCTAAATCTTTTAGACAATCTAATTTCCGCAATTGTTCTCTCGTCGGCGCCTCCTGTCTATTATTTTCTCTCACATGAGCTTCCAGCCATCGTATCGCCATCATAACTCCCACTATCACTATTGTTACGGGCTGTGATGAATCTGGTAAACCCATGGGATACCACTACGCTTGGGATACCACCAGGTCTGCAGCAAGCAGTGGCAAGGAAACTCGTCATGCGTCAACATGATGCTCCTCCGATTACGTTTTCCCGAAGCTTCCAGCAATGGTTCCACTTCCATCATCACTCTGTGGATTTCATCATTCTCATCTACTGCATTGTAATCTGTGACAGTTGATCCTCTCTGTTTCTGTTTTTCGAAGTCACTGAAGTTCCCGCTCACATATCCCATGAACTTCTTTCCTAGTATTGACTCCAACTCTTCTTTGGTTCTCTCTGGAATTGCTGAGAACATCTTACATAGTAACTCGTAAGACTTTTCAGACATTCTCGCCAATCTCACACACTTCGGCACTGAGAAGGCTTGATCCACAATCGTTCTTGTACTCTTCACGTCCACAGCTACGAAATGTACACGATACCTGCTCTTGCACATTGGAGCCAACGTTGAACCCACCAAATATCGTGCTCCTGATGGTCTACAATAAGTTTCGCTGTGTCTGATGTTCATTTCTGTCTCGATTGCTTCCCTCCATATATTTCTGCTCAGTCTGCAGAACTCCTGGAAATACTTCTACGCTGATGGCTGTGACCATCTCATGTTTCTGTTCTAGATTCAATAGTGACTCTAAAGAACCAAACATGCTGTAGAATCCTAGTGCAGTCACTAGATTCACCTCGGTTCCTCCATGACAATCCGCTATCAGTTCCGTTTGCGTTCTTGCTTTCATCACGACGTTTCCAAACAATATCGTCAATTGCCTGTGTTGTTTCTCTAGGGTCTTCACAAAGTCCAGACCTCCACAAACGTGACCCTCCAATCCATAGACTTCCGCCAGACAGCTACCAGGTTTGACCCAGTCTTCTGGTCCCCAGCCAGGCAACTCCACCTTATCTTCTCCGTTGCTCTTAGAGGCTGTTATCATCACATTATATATGATGTTGAGGTCACGCAGGTTACAGTCTGCATTCAGTTCCCTCTGTACGTCTTGTGTCGCCCGTAATATTGAGTCAGCGTTGGGACTAGGACACCATGATGGCCTCATCAATTCCCACACTGCCATCAAGCTCGTTCTCAGTAATTCATCTGAGAATCCCAACCCAAACTCCACTCTCTTGTCGGATTTTGGTACTGAAGGTGCAGTCACCTCTTCTTCCAAGACCAATCCCAATTTGGCCTGTGGATTGTTAGCGCTCTTAATCGTTACAATTCTGGACGTCCAGAATCTTAGTAACACCGCCTGCTCATAATCAAAGAAGCAATCGCGTATGTCTTCACTCACGAAAGGATTGTACGCTATCCCTATAATCCCGGATACGTAGCTATATGACTTCTTCTTGATCGGTCCACAGTATTCACTGGATTTCGGCAATGCTCCCATAGATTCTTTAGTGAGTCTCAACTCCTTGTTTGAGAATCTCCTGATCTCGTCTATCTTTTTCATGGGTTCCAACTCTTCAGGTTCTTTCATGTTTACCCTCATCGGTTTACTTTGCTGCATATCCAACAGTGCTAGCAAGAATAAGGCTTTCGTTCGCTCATCGCCTTCCCTCAACATTTTAACACAAGTGTTTAATGCAGGTACTGAAATCTGCTCTATCAGGAATCGAATGAAACAGAGAGCGTCATCCGTTTCGCACACGCTACTGCTGCTCCCTCCTGGACTATCAGATCCCTCAGATTTGTCACAAGGAAAACTTTTTCCTCCTTTGATCTCTTCCTTTCTTCTGAATCATATTCTTCGCGAGTCAATCCCATCATGCACCAGGCGAACCTGAGTTGTAACTCTGTTCTTACGTAAGGTACTGCCACGAGAGCATGTATTCTTGGCGTAGTCCTCATTTCTTCTTCGAAATACCTCAATACTACTGCTTTCCATGGAAGGCTCACTAACTGCTCGATTGTTTCCGTCTGTATGTCAGACGATGCCAAAGTTCCATACGCCTTCTGCTTGAGGGTGGTGCCTTGCAACATCATTTCCAGATAACCCTCCATGGCTTTTTCCTCTTCCAGGGCCATTACATACCCTCTAGCCGAGTTCCGGTATTCCAACATCTCCATGTATCCACCAGTGGGTTCATCTATCGACACTGTCTCCGACACGGTTAGTCGGTTGTATTCCACTGGTGTTAGTTGTCCTGCAACACTTCCCTTTCCATGATTCATGGGAGATGGCTTGAAGTCCCTCATTTTGCTCTCTCCACATTGGCTGAGTATTTCCATTTCTAACGTTGCTCCAGTCAGAGTGCGGTCACTCCTTTTGGATTTATAACCGGTTGACTTTATCCCCGCCATGAGAATGGGTGGCACCATCGCTATATCAGTTAATATTCTACCTGTGCCAGACAATTGATAATCACCTTGTCCCAAATCCATGACTTCCTCGACTCGTTTTCTTTTCGCTGAGTTACCAGCTTTCATCGATATTTCTGAATCCACTTTCGTCTTCCCAATTCTCCTCGGCATCACTCTGCTGCCTAACTTCATTTTCATCGCATTGATTTTATCAATCACCATTTTCGATCGCATCGTCCCTCTCCTGGTTCTTGACAGGTACACCACTTCTCCTTCATCGTCCTGCGGTGTCATCTTGATGGGAGATTTCGCTTCACTCTCATCAGTGGCTGAGTCGATCAATAACTCACTCAGTCTCCCTTCACACTCATCAAGCTTGTCAAGTACTTCTCTCATCAAGGGTTGATTGAGACCTGTTTTGAGGATGGACTGGGTCCCATAGCTCTGAATCACGGTCCAGACTTCTTCCATAAACGCCACTCTGTCCAGCTTACATCCCGTCCTACTCTCGTGGTCTCGGTGATGTACTTCCCATTCCTCTTCGGGCAGCGTTCCCAAGAAAGGTACTCTGGCTGAGGCCTCTATCCTTCTCCTCCGTGGTGATTCCATGAGGATTCTCTGGTCGTTATTTCTTGAATTGCCAGTAGAGCTGCTCTCCGGCAAATTCCGTTTCATTTCCTCAAAGGCTGACGGAGGTTCCAGTGTCGAGATGCCTTCATCCGCTGGCTCAGTCGTTTCCAACGTGTCTGCATTATTCTCAAGATCACTGAAGATATTGAAATCCAGGCTGGATGTTCCTCCTGTCGATGCCCTGTCGTCTTCCCCACCAGCTTGATCTTGTTGCATGGGTTCTTCAGTCTGACGGCTTCCACCCTGTCCGTCATCTCCTTCTGACTTATCCTTGTTCGAGCTCGATGGTCCTTGTTCGTCATTGTCGGCTTCTTCCTGGAATCTCGGTATGAGCAATGTACCGGCCAATTTATCTTCCTCTTCTCCATGGACCACTTTGATTTCTTCACAGCCGAAGGGTGCTAGGAAGGTTCTTGTCTGCAATATTCCTCCCACTTTCATCTCCTTTTTCACACTGGTCAGGATTAATGAGGCTTCAGGCAATTCTGTCCTGCCTCTCATTCTCATCGGAGCTAAGCCTAGTCCTTTCCATTCCTCATCAAATCTTCCAGGCTTGGGAGTAGCGGCGTTGCTTATTCGCCTTCTCGTCGCTTGATCCGTGTATGCAAATCGTGTGTACTGTAACACGGCGGCATTTCTCCCTACGAAGTATGGATCCATCGTTCCCACGAAATTCCCTATTCTCCTTTCATTGGTTTCGAATGCTCTCAACCTAGGAGTTTGTACCACGGAGACTGCTCCGAGCAACATCCTTCTTATTATAGGGAATTCAGGGATTGCCTCCAGTAGCTTCTTGTAATCGCCCCAGTCCTTCATTTCTTCTCTCACCTTGTGGTATGCTGCAGTGAGACGAGGCACTCTGGTTATTTCACCATTCGTTTTGTCAATGGGTCTCAGATTCCAAAGCTTTGGAAACACCTCGATGTGTCCTCTTTCTACTTCTCAGCTGATCGTTCATCTCGTCCAGATCTTGTATGGTTTGGTTCGTCTGAACTTTCTGTGTTACTCTCGCCCTTTTCGGTGGCACAGCTGCTCTCAGTGGTGAACCAGACGAGGTCGCCTCGCTATTCATCTCCTGATGCATTCTCGTCAACCCAGGTTTAGGCTTAGAGGGCATTGGCATCTCACCTGGTTGGTAAGTCCTAGAACTTCCCAATCCAGGCTCATTCGCCAAGTCACTCCCTGAGAGAGCCTTGTTTCTCCACCTCATCATTCTCATGTTCGGGCGGTCTAGTACTCCTCTTTCTCCATATGCTGCCATCAACAGGACTTCCGTGGGGCGGTCCCCACGGTTGTCGTGCCCCAAGATGTTGATCAGGGCGGTCAGCAACATGACCACCTCTGGGTCCTCCAGAGCGAAGTCTCGTTCGATCAGCCGACGATAGATCGCATCTACCATCGGTCCTACATATGCCTCTGCCAGGTCCATCAATTCATCCAGGTTGAAATTGTCCATACTGTTATTTCCAAGTTTGATTTGATTCAATTTGATAATTTGACTCGAGTGAGTAATTTAAACGATCAATCAGGATCTAGAAAAGAAATCACGAATGTCACACTTGTCAGTTTCACCTTAACATATATTGTTAAAATTTGCTTAAAGACAGTTCAGATAAAAAGATATTTATCCTAAAATTTATTAAAATCAATTGGTTTCTAAACTTTTGGAATTCGACCTAAGATTGGACAGTCCAAACTTTGGATCTATTCCCAAGATCGTCATTTAGTTGTTCATGGTCACTAACCCCTACTTACCCATGATCTTAATAACCTAACAAATAACATAACATAACACACATATCACATGCAACTTATTCTTTGACCTAACACTCTTTCGCACATCACTCAGCCTATACTTAAGTAATATTTCTTGTGTAGATATACTTGTATGTTCGTATCAGAGAATATCACGTGTACAAGCGCGTACAATTCCCGAGGATGCAGTCTTCCTCTGTTTGGATCGTACACTGGAAGCGAGAGCTCCTTCACGTCCATTTCTACAAGGAAGTCTCTCAGCCTCGTCAAAGACAAGACTAGGTTTTCTGGGTCCACGTGCTGCTTCTCCGTCGCCCTCGTTACCAAGAAGCATAAGTACTTTCCCGGTATCTGCGACAGCGCCGGAGGTAAGGCTGCTACGCCCCCTATCCCTGGTCTTTGCTTCCAAAGGAATTCCACGTTTTTGTATTCTCTCTTAAAATCTGCCGCTAACGCTGTCCTAAAACTCATGTCTGCGGTGATTGCTATCGCACATGTCTGTTTGTGAGTATGAAATCACTGTCTGTCAGTATTATGTTACTTGAATATTCATTTGGTAAGTTAAAATATGACTCAACCACCCTGCCTATGTCAGGTTTCTTAGGTTCTTCGCCTGTTTCTGCTTCTAACTCTCCTGTTTCTCTTGCTATTCTCAATTTTTTTATTATCAGGTTTTCAGTGTGGGTAAGTCCTACCCCCACTCCCCGGACAAAAACATCCATCGGCGTCCCCGTCGATCGCATACCTGATATCAAGTCAAGGTTAGAAGCTGGAATGAGAAGTTATCCTTCCTGGGCAGCCCAGGAAGGATCATCTCGTTCGGTCTTAATGTATTTCGCGCTTTCACGATCTACGTCTTGAATCGTAACGCTGGTCTCTTTAGGGTCTGATGTCATTTCGTTCAGCCACTCTAAGACACGCAGGTTCGTCAGGTCTTGTTCATTTGACTGCTGTTGCTCATCGTCGAATTCTACCTCGGGTTTCGACCAGTCGTCAACCCACTCATCGTTGTGATCATCGACTATGTCAATGTCTTGTGACACAGTTATTTCCTCTAAACCCACTACTTCCTCCACTATATTCTTTAGATCTATCCTATCCACTACAAAGTCGTCACCGTAAGGATTGTATTTCTTTCTTGGTCTCGTCCCGTCCTTCTGACGAGTCTGCATCGTGAACGGAAGATCTGGTTCCAAGTTCTTGGGAATCTCTGTCTGTTCGGGATCCTGCCAATCTTCCTCTGCGTAGGGTAAGGTTTCATCGTCCGCTTCGATCTGTTCGTTTGGATCCAGGTCCAATGGTGAATCCGTGCCTTCCTCTACGACTTCGTTTCCATCGTTCTTCTCCCTGGTGCCTTTTTCATTGACCTCATTAGATAATCCCCTTCTTCCATGTCTGCAGGTATACACCAGTCTTCTTTCGATGGATTGTGTGGCTTGATGTTCTCGTAGTGGGCGGCTCGGCCAGTACTCAGTCTATAAAAACGTCCCTCCTGGTGCACCTCCGTCATCATGAAGGGTCCCCTCCACTTTTTTAGAAGCTTCTTTGTTCCTTTCGGTGGTATAACGTTCTGAAATACCCATACGTAGTCTCCCACCGAGTAGGCCTTTGCACCAGCTGCTTTCTTGTCGAATGTTTTCATCTGCCTTGCTTGTGCTTGCTGAGTATTTCGTCTGCACAGATCGTTCAACTCCTGTTGACGTCTGATCACATCCCTTACGTAAACCTGTGGAGATGTTTTCTTTCCCTCATACTCTGGGTAGAAGAATGTCAAGGGTAAAGACTTCTCGTGTCCCGTCAGCATCATGTGTGGACTGACTCCAGTGGTGGAGTGTTGCGTGCTATTATAAGCTCCCATCACCTGTGGAAGGTATCTGTCCCAATCGGTCATGTACCTGGAACAATATACCCTCAGCATCGACACTAACGTCCTATTCTGTCTTTCCACTAGGCCATTAGTTTGAGGGTGGTATGTCGTGGAGTGAGCCTGAGCGACCTGTGAGCGTCTCATAAGCTCTTTCGTAAGCTCTCCTACGAAAGCTGTTCCATTATCCGATTGAAACGTCATCGGACAACCATGTCTTGCTATCCACGTGTTGATCAGGTGGTCGCATGTCTCTTCCGCCGAGGCAGTTATGCAGGGCACGGCCTCTGCATACTTCGTGAAGTGATCTATCATGACCAAGACTTGGTTATAACCGCTGTCTGTCATGCATATCTTCTGGTGATCTATCTGCACCACCTCGTTGAATTCAGACGACTCAATCGATTGTAAAGGAAATCGTAATTTCCTTGGATCCTTGACCTGTTGGCATGACAGGCACGCTGTTACCCATTTCTCACATGCCTTTTTCATTCCAGGCCACTCAAAGCGCTTCAGGATCCTCTGATACACTTTGTCGATCCCTTGATGGCCCATCTGATCATGCGACCTGAATAATAGTTCTGTCTGATAGAGTTGCGGCAACACTATCGCGTTATATTTGTATAAGACCTTGTCTTCTTCTCTTCTCCTGCAAGCCACGATCCCGTCCTTGTTCAGATATAATCTCCCCTCCTTCTGCATGAAGTATTGTCTCAGGATCCTATAGCTGTCTTCTTCCAGGTCACCTTTGTCAGGTGCACCGTTTTCTATCCACCTTTTTAGGTTGCTTGTCATGCGATCATTTCTCTGCGCCCCTAGAAGGTCCGAGAGTCTGTATCTCGCCTTCAAGTACGTCTTCATGACCCTCATCTGACTATTCAGCTCGTTGGGCTGATGTGTGTCTTCTTCCATCTTCGCACCAAATCTTCGCCAACGGTTGTGTTTCTTGCTGAAACGGTTGAAGATCAGTCCTGACTGCCTCTTTCTGCGGCAACAGGCTTATCGAGCGTTTCGATACCGCTATCGTTTCTAAGTCATTCGCTGCGTTGTCAAAGACTCTTTTGCTTGGTATTAGGTAGCGATCACTGTCAGGATCCTGGTACACTTCTCTGTCCAGGTCCCTTGCCCGAGTTTCCACTAGTAGCGTGTGTATCGCTAGTTCTGACAGTTCGGATCCCGAACTCGAGTTCCTGTCTGAATAGGTGTCCATTCCTGAGTTTCGGGAATCATCATCCGTTGAAGAGGTTGTGCTGGAGACTGCGCTCTCCTCCAGATCTTGTCTGTGCTTTCTTCGCATCCATCTGAACTCCCCGGACAAAACCTTGTTCTCTAGGTCCTGTTTCTCATCAGGAATTTTCTCGTTTATCTCAGACTCCCCGGACAAATTTCCTTGTCCCGGGTATTGATCTTGTGATCGCTGGTTCTTTTCATCATCCGTCTCCCCGGACAAATGGTCCTGCAGCAGATTTTGTTCCACCTCTTCACCCTCTTAATCCCGGTCCACAAAAGTGACGGTTTTCTTTCGCTTGCTGCTCCCCTGTTCTTTCTGTCCGTAAGAAGTACTTGTTAAAATCTCTTGGGGTATTGAGGATACTAGTTGCTGAACTATTGTCCTACAATCCCTTTCGTTCTCTTCGTGCTGTCGTCTGGACGGCATGATCTTCACCTTCTCACTGACTGTTAGCGATGTAACTGCTGCTGTCCACTCGGGGTCATCTCTGGTCACTTCTCTTTCTAACAATCCACCCAGCATCCGCATCACTTGTGGTGTGACTTGCACCGTTTTATCCAATAATGAGAGGCTGTTTATATTCATGCGAGAGAGTTCTTGCTGGACCAGGTTCGAACGCAGCAACAAATCCAAGGGGACCGGGTCCTCCTTGGACAGGATCTTTATCTCGGCTGCTTTCTCTACAGGTAGCTCAGGGTGCCCTGGAATTGGATGTCCAGACTTATCCAACCATCTCGTCAAGGGAAGCGCTTCATAAGTTTCTTTGTCCAGAAACGAGAATCCCTCCTTTATTTCCGCCTGATTGGCCTGCTTCTGCTCCAATCTTTCATAGAACTCAGTTTTCTTGCTGAGGCTGTCAGCATTCTGGTGTTTATCACGCATCCAGTGCTCGATTATCATATGGTAGCCATCCAATCTTACTATCCATCTACCAATATAACTCTGATCCATCGAGTAGGTCTTCAACCAGGATAACGTTCTGTTGTCCACGCGTAACTTGAAGGGAGCGCTCCCCAAGTATGCACGGTACTTTTCCACGAAGGTGACTACTGCAAACATTTCTGCTTTCGGTGCTCCATATTTCATCTCTGTGTCACTCAAGACCTTGCTGACGTATGCAATGGGACGGAGAACCGTTCTTCCGTTCCATTCTTGCTCTTGATGCAAGATTCCTGAGATGGCCACCACCGATGCGTCTGTGTCGAGAACATAAATGCCCTTTTCTGTAGGCATGCCCAGCACTGGCGCTTCGCACAGTTCCCGCTTTATGTTCTCGAAAGCAACCTGTGCCTCATCGTTCCATTCGAACTTTTTCCCTTTGTTGCGCATCAGCTTTTGCATCGGATACACCTTGTCCGCATATCCTTTTATGAACTCCCGGTAGTAATTGGCAAACCCTAGGAAGCTCAGGAGCTGTGTGTCCGTTCTGGGAGCTTTCCATGTCAACACTGCTTCCACTGCTTCCGGGTCCGGCCTCACACCATGCCTGTCCACCATTCTTCCCAGGTACTTAATCGAATCCCTAAGGATTTCACATTTCGATGGTTTGCACTTCAATCCTGCTCTTTTCATGCATCCAAAGACCTCATCGAGCCTATCAATGTGGTCTTCCAGGGTCGGTGTCGCTATGACTACGTCATCCACGTAACACATCACGAGATTCCCGTACTTCTTGGTCACTCTCGTCAAAGCCTGAGCCATCAGTTTTTGTAAAGTGGCCGTTGCATTGCACAAGCCGAAGGGCATCCTCTTCCACTGGTACAATCCCAATTCACACGCGAATCCGGTTTTCTCTCTATCCTTCTTCCGCAGAGGGACCTGCCAGAAGGCAGAACCCAAGTCCAATGTGGTGAAGAACTTGGCATCACCAAGCTTAGAGAGGCTCTCGTCTATTCGCGGTATCGGGTACGCATCGTTTATCGTTACCGCGTTCAAGTAACAAAAGTCGCAACAAAATCTAAGCTGCCCCTTTCTTTTTCGCCATTACTACCCCGCAAGCCCATGGCGATTTCGAGGGTTCTATCATGTCGTATTCAAGCAACATTTCTATTTCCGCTCGGCACGCTTCCGATTTGTGTGGCGTCATTCGTCTCGCGCCCTCTCTGTGCGGAACGGCACCTACTTCCAGCTCAATTTCGTGTTCTACGAAGTTACAGCAACCGATGTCCGCTTTATGTTTCGAAAATACATCTGCGTTCCGATATAAAACGTCCCGCAATTTTTCAAAATCTCCCTCACCTATTTTCCCTTTTAAATGTTCTATTTCTGGCAAAACCGGTTTGTCAGAATCTAGTTCATATGACGAGGGGCGTTCCGGAAAATTCGAGCAGCTTGATAAGCCGTCGTCCGTTTCGGATTTCATTGAAAACAATTTATGAATAGATTTTAATTCATTAATTCTCTTTAAAATTTTATCTTTATTTGCATGATAAGGACAGTCTTTCACACTATATTTCTTCAAGTTTTGTGTCTCCTCATAGTCGGTCCTCATCGGCAAAGCGTAGCGAAGCTTCTTTCCGCTCTGGATTGAAACCGTGGTGATCAGTGTGTTCAACAACACACTGACACACAGTCCGTTTCGCGTTACCGAGAAGCTCCGGCCTAAAATCACCGAACTCTGACTATTTGGATTCGGTACTAAGCAAACCTGTTTACTATCACTTAACGAATTTAAATTTCTCATTCTAAAAATTGCTACTACAGCTTGTCCTGGTTGTAATTTTACTTTTCTATCCAAAAAAAACTGGTACCTTATTTTCGTCTGTTATTATCCTATTGATTGGTCTCTTAACATACTTTCGGTCCGGGTTTCTAATCCGTATTAGACCGTTGTTCAAGTCAATCATCACGTCAAAATTCCTGACAAAGTCTCTGCCCAAGATGAATTGGTCGGCGTCGTCCAGATTCTCTACCACCAGGAAGCTCATCCAAAGATCTCGTCCTCCCATGTGAAGGACCGTTATCGGTGTTCTTCCGGCTACGTAGATGGCTCCTCGATTTGCGGCGGCCAGTCGGAGATTCGTAGGAATCAGATCTTCCCGCGTGAAGCCCATCTTTTCCCAGGTTTTTATCGGCATCACACTCACCACCGCTCCTGTGTCCAGAAGCCCTGTGACTCCGATTTTTGTTCCGTTGGTGTCGAGCAGATGTGCTGTCACATCTGCTTCATATCCAATGTGTACTGCGTCTTGTTCCATCATGGCGTCATGGCCTATCCTGCGGACCTTGAGTTCCTCTTCTCCCAAATAGATCTGCCCCATTTGGTCATCATCTGTTGTTACATAAGTCCTGGTGTAGATACTGATTCCATCCACGTTCAGCATTACTTGATACGGCCCATAGACCTCTAGGTAGCGTCCATGAAGTTTCTTCATGCGAGGGCCACCCGTCGTTAGAAGTGCTCGCACAGCTCTCGACTCGGTGCGTGGCTCCACCTGTCTCAGATAATCTGCATATGTGTCCAAATGCATCAAAGTGAACTCGGATGGTTCACTCAGATTTCTGATCACCTGATGTCCAGCCACTGAGATTATCGACTGTATCTTGCCTCCTTGCGGCATCATGCCGAACCTCCTACCGGAGATCACTTTAAGTTTCATGTCTAAACTGCTTGGTGTTTTCGTCTCCTCGAACTCCGTTGCTTCGAAGGTATTCAATTGCTCCTGAAGCTTTTCATTTTCCAGTTCAAGTTTCACTTTTTGTTCGATCTCTTTCGTCACCAATTCCTGTTGTACTCTTTTTAGAGCATCCCTTGCGGCTGCCTTATAATCGATCTTGAAGTCCTCAGCCGCAGTTGCCGGTTCCGGCTCACGTGTCTCCCCTGCTACCGCTTGCATTTTCTTTGCCGCCAGCTCTTGAGGTTTATCCTTTCTGCGTGCCTCCGCTTCACTCAAAAGTCGAGCCTTGCTGGCTTTCACTCCTGACAAAGCTTCTTCATTTCTTGGATGCTTGATGTCTGCCACTGCATCCCAGAATTGCGGACAATCTGATTTAAAATGACCTTCCAAGTTGCAAAAGAAACATCTCGGGCCGAATTTCGCAATTACTCCTCTCATGAAATCCTCATGGTCCAACTCTGACGCATCTTCGTCCTCGAGGCTAAAGCCTATTGCTTTCATGCCTTGTGTGTAAGCTGGGCATGCTGACACATGATGGTCTGTTGAACTGCAATTAGCACAAGAACGTCTCTTGTCCATATCATCCCTCGGTTTGTGCCAATTGTTCCCTTGGTTTGCTGGTCCGTTGTTAAAATTTCCATAATTGTTCTTGTAATATCCAGATCTCGAAGGAGGTTTCAACAAAAGATACTCTTTTGATTTGAGCCTCAACTCCTCCGGTGTTGGCGCATTAGTTGATAGTGGTGTGTAATGCGTTGCTAGCATCGTACGAAGTTCATCATTTTTCACACCATCGATGAATTTTGAGGCTACGGCCAGGTTCATCCTTCGGTTTGACTCATCCGGTTGGCTGCGTCGTCTCAGCATTTCCAAATCATCGAGAAACTTGTCTATGGTTTCATCCTCTCGTTGCCTCCGTTTCTCGAAGCGCATCATCGCCTGGTGCCCCTGCACCCCTGATCCGAAACGGTTTAACAAGATTTCGAAGATTTTTTCAGCAGTGTCACGTTGATATTGCTTCTTGGCCATGACACAGTTCAGGGCTGTCCCTTCTAAGTTGCTGGTGAGCGCGCTGCATTCCTGTCTCTCCGGCAAGTCCTCTTCCTCGAAATGCAGCTTCATTACCTCTATCCAGGTATCAATACAGCCATCAGATTCGTCTTTGTAGCATCTTGGCTTCTTAAAGACTCTTCTGGACTTCTCACTGCGTTCATTGGTTCTAGATAACCGCGTCAGGAATGTCTCCAAAGACCTGTTCAGGGGTTCAAATGCTGTGGCCATTGCCGTAGCATCCCTTGAGTGTCCCGCTTGAGTGTCCTCACACCTCGTCGAAGGCTCTGTGTGCGGTGCATCCCTGCAATCCGAATCACCGTGAGCGCTTCCCGCTTGGCCCACATGACTCCTCCTTGGGCTTGCACGCCCCCTGTTGCCGGAATCACTTCTCCCAGTCGCATGTGTGCTTTGCGTTGGTCGTTCGTTAGAGGTTTGTCTGTTCCCCGTTGAACTTGCTCTACTGCTCGGGCCCCATGCTGCATTACCCCTTGTGGCATAGCCTGATGAACTGCCCCTGCCTCTAGTGGATTCATACGTCTTCCTCCTTTGATGTTCATTGAAGTTCACCCTCGGTTCCCTGCTGGGACCTCCCGAGTTCGGCTCTCCTTCTTTTGGTCCACTCTTGCTGCTTAGTAGCCCTTCCAACCTATCCATGATAGCCTGAGTTCGCCTCTCCATCATCGCGTCTATCTTTGTGTCAAGAGTCCCAAGAGACTGCTCTTGCTGAATTCTTAACTTCTCCATGTCGGCTCTAAAGCGTAACTCCCTCTGTTCCGCCTCTCTTGTCATTCGCGACAAGTTCCTCGTCATATGTTCGTCCGTTCTTTCTTTCAAGCGTTTTTCGCTCCTGCCAACTTCTTGTCTGTTGGGGTTTATTTCTTCCCGCAGACTTTCTCTTTCAATGTGAACTGCTCTTTCTAGTTCACTCATCCTTATTGACATCTGCTCGTTTTGTTCTCCTAAGCTGTCCACTATGTTGTTTAAGGCTTCCTCTAGTGCTGCCCCGTTATCCATGAGTGGCGTCACTAGTGGTGGTGTAACCCTGTCGGTCCCAGGTAACTTCGTGCTTGTCGAGATCCGGGCCTTGACTCTCTGCTTCAACATCTTTTCATGATTTATTTCAGGATCCATTAACGCGTTGCCGAGCCCTCTGGTTCTACTCTCTCCAGGTTGTGGCTCCAAACTTGTCCTAATCGCGAAGTCCTTTGACTGGCCCGGTGTGTTTGCCTCTTTGCTTATCGTTGTCACTACACCAAATTTGTCCATGGTTCCAGTCTCTCTTCCGACGTGTGTCTCACTCTCCTGGATCGAACTATTGAGGCTGACTTGAGATCCAAAGTCCCCTTGCTCCTCTTCATCCTCTTCCTCCTGGGTTTCAACTTCGTTCCCCGCGCCTCCTCCCATGGTGAATGGAAAGATGTTTCCGAAGGTGTTCTTCATTCTTTCTGAGAACGATGATGACGTTGTTTGTTTCCCAGTTCCGCCTGCCATCATAGTGTTGTCTGTCGGAGATCTTCTCGTTGCCGCTACTTCAGTTGAGATGTCGGACAGTTCCGACATCTCTTCCCGATCCAATGTCCCGGTGGAAGTGGCAAAATCATGGCCTTGTTCTACCGGGGTAGATTCACTCGCCAGCCTTCTGCCTCTTCCTTCCAGTCCATTTACTTCCTGGTTGTCATTCATGGTCTGGTCCGTATTGACCTCCACTTCTAACAGTTCTCTTCGCTCTTCTGAGGTCTTCTGACTTCTCGTTTCAACCATTCTGCCTGAAACCGTCCCCCTTTTGCCAGACCGGGATCGCTTGATCCAATCCACAAAAGGATCGGTCATCGTTTTTCTTTGCTTTTCAGGTATGAATTTCCTAGAGCTATTACCTCGTTTTGGTATCCTTGACTTGTCTAGACTCATTCTCTATTTGTCACTTTCCAATGCCTACTCTTGACTCAATTGCTAGAGACCTTATAGTTTTATTAACAATAATAATGACACAACACAATAAATTTCACCAGATTCTATTAAATAGTGACCACGAATCCCTGTATGTTGTCAGAGTACAGTTTGTATAAAATTTATTCGAAATTAGCACAATATGATGTTATCAGTCAATTTAAAAGATAGTGTACTCACTACCCAATCAAGCACAGTTTACGTTGATTTAAAATCAAAAACAAATAATTTATTTTGACACAATATGAATGTATATATAAAAAAAAACGTATGTGTCTTGTACTCTTAGTCGGTCGCAGTACAATAGTCGAACCTGTCTTTTAAAGAAAAAGCTTTCCCTGCTCGGTGCCGCACCAAACAGACAAAACTTTGAAGGCAGTAATTTTCTCAAGTGGGCGTCTATTGCACCCACCGAGTACTGTGTTACCTATCTGCCTTCGGACTGCCCGAGCTAGACCTACTAAAATCCTCAGGGCAGTCACTTTTCCCAAAAACGTATTATGTTTCAATCCACACCAATGAATCACGCTCTTTTTAATTTAGACTTAGTGTCGCGAATATCCGAGTTCGGACCTGTTCTGTATTAGTCTGGTTCTTATTGAAAGGCAAGTTACCAGTGCAGTCACTGATACCTAGCCTGTGTGCTAATAACCTAATACCTCTCACTTTTTAGTCTTTCTTTCGTCTACCTAAGTCCTTAATAAAATAATACCCCTCCGGATTGGCACAAATAGGACCCTTCCGGATTGATAGAATCTAGACCCCTCCGGATTTGGACCCTCTGAGTTGGTTAATAGAAGACCCCTCCGGATTTGGACCCCTCCGAATTAGCAACTATAAGACCCCTCCGGATTCGGACCCCTCCGGATTCGGACCCCTCCTAACTTGAAAATGTTTGACCCCTCCGGATTGGGAGCCCTCCGGTTTTGTAAAAAGTAGCTTTTCGGAGATTTCCTTTTTTCAACCTATACCCCTCCTGATACGTTCTCCGATGCAATTATGCTCTTTCAATTAACTGGGAAGGATATGTGCTACCTTCCTAGACCCTTCCGGATTGAAGTTAAGCTTCTTATTTGACAATTCACACCAACGGTGAAGGGTCTTATCGCTGGCCTAACTTCGGCTCGATTAAGCTTTTGCTGTGCCTTTAGCCCTCCCTTTTGGTCTAGAATGGCCTAAAGTTACTTTATTCAACCGCTATTACTTTTTGGTAGGGGTCTAAGGGTTTTTCAGAAAAATGTATAAAACATGAGGGTGTACCCCTCCGGATTTGTGTAATTTGCTAAAAACAATCTCCAAAAATTTTCTCGCTCGCTTTTTCGAGTAATTCTTTTTCCTACTAGTAAATTCAGCTAATTTCTGATCTAATGGTACCAAGATTAACCGGAACTGTCCAGTTGTCGAAAAGTTATTAGCCAAAACGTCTTTCTTGCAAACTCAAAAAATTTCTCATTTATAGGTTCCACCTAACTTTTTCCGCAAATCTGGTCCTTTCGACCTGAAATTTATTGATCCGAGCTCAGAAGGCCTATACTCTTCTAGTTCAATGCAAAAGACCCGATCTAAAACGCTTTTTTAGAAAAAATTTGCGAAAAACTGTGCTACCTGGACCCCTCCGGATTGATGAATCCACCAAATCAAACACGTTATGTCCGATTTCTCTGCAACCCGGAAGGCTTTCGGGTAGCGGGTTTTAAAACTTGTAGATTCACTAGTGGACGTTGTCCGAACAACTATTTTTACTGTTGTAACTCAAAAATTTCAAAAAATTTTCTAAATTTATAGTGTTTCGTTTTCTCAAAAATCAGGAAAATTCGGTTTTTGGTTCCAAAATAGTTCCAACCACTTCCGAACTAAACTTAACCGGTTCTATATATTGTGGTAGTGCAGTTACGATGTAACACACTAACTTAGCGCTTTTTTCCGTTTGAAAAAATATCGATATCTCAAAAATCGCGACTTGTGGGGTGATCAAAATATCGCTATTTTGACCCTAAAAACCGGTCTGTTTTCGTTGTTTTTCACTGAAAAACGATATAAGACTATTAATATAGGCTATATAAATAATAATATTAGTAATACTATACCCCTCCGGGTTTCCTTAATATCCGAATTAAGGTGCTTAACTCGGATATTCGCAGTTCGGTGAAGGGTCACTACAGTGCAGCACTGTCGAGCCCCCCACAGATTACTATCTCACTTTTTGTACCAAAAGGGATACAAAACTTGTTAACGATACCCAACAGTCGATTGTTGTTGTCGTTGAGCCCCTTCTTGTTGCTCCTTGTACTGCTTGCCGGATCGGTCTTCACCCAAGACCCTTCCGAATTGAGCGCAAATCAGCTGACCCTTCCGGATTGAGCGCAATTTATCATTAACGTGCTTAAATGCTCAAATTACCCTACAGTACAAGCCTCACAAACGGGCTACAAAACTGATCGTAACAATCCTGACTGATATAAATGCCTGTAACAACAATATATCTATCAACAACAAACGGGGGGGTCGGATCACATCTTGTCTGGTGGGATGATTTCTACTGATTTTTTACTTTTTTACTGTTTTTGGTTTTTTCGGCAATTTTTTATGTTTTTTGTTTTTCTTGGGTACTATACTACTTTTTGTTTGGTTTTACTTATATCTTTAAGTGTTTTTGGTCACAAACCACTCAGGGGATGAGGGAATGGCCTATCCCCCCACCCTTCCTGGTTCGTGAATTTTCGGTCTTAACTAAGTTAAAAAGCTATTCACGGTAATCCGGAGGGCTTCCGCGCTCCGAACCACCCCTCCGCCCCGGCGGCTTAGGCCTAATAAGGGCGTTAATGTGAGCATCCGCTCGGCGCGGAGTGCTCGTTAACGGTTCTGCCGGTCATGATGTTAAAAAGAATAACACCCAGGAGCGCCATAAAAACATGTATGTAACATTCGCCCGGAAGATACATATCGACGGAAAACAAAACTAAGTCTTAAGACGACTGGCTAGCGTCTAAACAGAGCTTTGCATGCTTTTCACCGTCTCTACCAAGCCAGTACTTTTCGGTGGTCTTTTCCAACATCGGGTCGACAAAAACGTTACTGTTCTCCGGCTTCGACCAGAACGCTCAAATTAACTTAATTACATGCAAATAGTGAGCTCATGGCTGGGTCTCAGTATCCCCAGACCACGAGGTCACTCCTAAGAACAGGGCTACTACTTATTATATTACTATTGTTTTTGTTCAGTAGATAAAAATCATCATCTCCATCGAAGATGGATCAACCCTTTCCCCCAACCCCTAGCTTCTCATCCTTATCAAAATGAATCTAGATATTAATTAAATTCAAGTCAGGACATGACAGGAAGCTAAAAGTTGATGCAACAGGATAAAAGTTTCGGTTCCTTTACCCTTCCGGATTGATGAATCCGCTGGATCAAGCTCGCTAATCTTGATTTCTTTCTAATCCGGAGGGCTGTCTTCTTACCCCTCACCGTTGTTCGCAACGGCCTTGCAACTATTGTAGCAGCACAATAGTTGCAACTCGGAACGTCCTCTGCTATTCTGTAGTTCGTTGTCGTTTTTAATCTCGATTTTCGTCCTGTTCGCTATCGCAGATAAAGTTGTTGTGTTTTTCTTTCTCGTTTTTGCCAAAATGGCCGTTTCTGACGTTTCTCAGAAATATGACGTCATAATTCGAATTTTTGAAATTTAAAAATACTAGAATATTCCAGCCCTCACCGTCTGGCTGATCGTTCCAATAACGTCCTTAATTCTTAATAACCACCAATCCGGAAGGCTCGCTGCTAAAATTCGAAGTCTGCACAAATTGCATTTTGGCCATTCTGGTCGAATGTCACATTTCGGCTTCGGTCAAAACACTCAAATTAACTAGATTACATGCAGAAATAGTGAGCTCATGGCTGGGTCTCAGTATCCCCAGACCACGAGGTCACTCCTAAAAACAGGGCTACTACTATTTATTGAATTATTATTGTTTTTGTTCAGTAGATAAAAATCATCATCTCCATCGAAGATGGATCAACCCTTTCCCCCAACTCCTAGCTTCTCATCCTAGCAAAATTAATTCAGATGTTAGTTAAATTCAAATCAGGGAAGCTAAAAGTTTATATAAGTCGATAAAAGTTTCAGTCCCGAGACCCCTCCGGATTCTTGAATCCGGGGAAATAAGGCTCTTATCTTCCTTCCTGAAGGCTGGTTTTCCACCCTTCACCGTTGTTCGCAACGGCCTTGCAACTATTGTAGCGACACAATAGTTGCAACTCGGAACGGTCTCTGCTATTCCTGCAATCTGTTGTTGTTTCTCAATCACAATTTTCGTTGTTATCGTCAGCGCAACTATCGTTGTTTTTTTTCTTCGACTTTCTGCCCAAAATGGCCGTTTCTGACGTTTCTCAGAAATATGACGTCATAATTCGAATTTTAAAATTTCAAAATACCAGAATATTCTAGCCCTCACCGTTTGGCCAATCGTTCCAATAATGCTCTTATTCCTTCAAAATCGCCAACTCGGAAGGTTCACTGCTAAAAATTCGAATATGCTGAATCTGCATTTTGATCCATTCTGGTCGAATGTCACATACTCCCCGGACAGTCCGGTCAATGTCCTCATTGAATCTCGCAACGTTCGTAAAATAGGTACAGTGTCATCGAACAGAATTTACAAAATGCACGAAATTACTTTTATCCACGTCATATCGACTCACTTCAGAATATAAATGGCATCATACTACATCACTATAGCCTTCAAATTCTTTCATTAATCTGCACATTGAGGATGTGACCTAAGATAAAAACATCTTTTCTGACTTCCAATGTCAATGTCCTGATTAAAACTTCTTTTCTCCTAGATTTAAAAGGTGTTGGTTTGCAGGACGGTCCTGCCAACCAACAAGCTAAAATTATCCTACTATGCTTCTTCCCTTCGGAAATCTTGCTTGTTATTGTCCTGAATATTAAAACTAAGAAACTCGGTGGTTAGAAAGAACAATGAAACAATCTCCCTCTTCGAGAGATTACCCAAGCCTTCCATGCCACCACAAAGTGATCAGTTCTCCTAGCTGATTAAAAACAGTCATGCAGGCCTGAATATTTAAATATACTCCTTCACTCAAGCTTTTCTAAATAAATAGTAAGTAAGTGTCTCTGAAACCACTTAATTAAAATCAAAATGCAAATTTATAAATGCAACAATTTCAAAACTCAACTAAATGTTTCAGTTTTCAAAAAACAACTTGGTTGCTTGGTTTCTCACTTGAGTTTTTTCACACAAATAAAACTTTTTCTTCATCACTCCTTTGTTTTCTTCTTTTTTCGTCGTTTAGAAGTTCTAAAACTTCTAAATTCTTCTAATTTCGTCTCTTTTTGCATCTCGTTTTTCGGCCATTCGTCAATGTTCCATCTCTTCCTCCTGTGATACTGACTCTGCACTTTCAGTTTCTGTGTCCTGCAACACGTCGTTAGCTATCCTGACGCTGTTGGAAGCCGTCCTCCAACACTTCTGCTCTTCTACCCTCTGTTTGCAACAAGGTAGGGGATCCACGTTAGATTCTCTGTTCCTGCAGAAACTGTTTCTCTCCAAATCTTCCTTTAACATCTCTTCCTTCTCCTTTCCACTACGTTCACTTGTCCTGGGAATTCTCTTCACAGCGGTGGTCACTGCATTGAGTCACGAGAGCTCGCCTGAAAGCTCCTGCTCCAATGTCCAGCTGATATTCACTGTACACTCTGCCGTGCTTCGACATATGGTTTTTAGCATATTCGTACAACCATGCAGTCATGTTAGCTCTGAACCATGGCATCAATCGTTTTCTTGCCCATATCTTCTTCACTTCCATCGGAATGTTTAGAATTTTGCACATTGTCTCAAAAAGATCTAAATCTTTTAGACAATCCAATTTCCGCAACTGTTCTCTCGTTGGCGTTTCCTGTCTATTGTTCTCTCTTACGTCAGCTTCCAGCCATCGTATCGCCATCATAGCTCCCACTATCACTATTGTTATGGGCTGTGATGAGTCTGGTAAACCCATAGAGAGCAGCTCTCCAGAGTCCCAGATCAACACCAGATTACTACGCTTGGGATACCACCAGGTCTGCAGCAAGCAGTGGCAGGGAAACTCGTCATGTGTCAACATGATGCTCCTCCAGTTACGTTTTCCCGAAGCTTCCAGTAATGGTTCCACTTCCATCATCACCCGGTGGACTTCATCATTCTCGTCTACTGTATTATAATCTGTAACAGTTGATCCTCTCAGAGTCACTGAAGTTCCCGCTCACGTATCCCATGAACTTCTTTCCTAGTATCGATTCCAACTCTTCTTTGGTTCTCTGGAACTGCTGAGAACATCTTACATAGCAACTCGTAAGATTTCTGGACATTCTCGCCAGTCTCACACATTTCAGCACTGAGAAGGCTTGATCCACGATCGTTCGCGTACTCTTTACATCCACGTTTACAAAATGTACCGGGTATCTGCTCTTGCACATTGGAGCCAATGTCGAGCCCACCAAATATCGTGCTCCTGATGGTCTACAATAAGTCTCACTGTGTCTGATGTTCATTTCCGTCTCGATCGCTTCCCTCCATTTTCCTATGTATTTCTGCTCGGTTTGCAGAACTCCTGGGAACACTTCTACACTGATGGCTGTGACCATCTCATGTTTCTGTTCTAGATTCAATAGTGACTCTAAAGAACCAAACATGCTGTAGAATCCTAGTGCAGTCACTAGATTCACCTCGGTTCCTCCATGACAATCCGCTATCAGTTCCGTTTGCGTTCTTGCTTTCATCACGACGTTTCCAAACAATATCGTCAATTGCCTGTGTTGTTTCTCTAGGGTCTTCACAAAGTCCAGACCTCCACAAACGTGACCCTCCAGTCCATAGACTTCCGCCAGACAGCTACCAGGTTTGACCCAGTCTTCTGGTCCCCAGCCAGGCAACTCCACCTTATCTTCTCCGTTGCTCCTAGAGGCCGTTATCATCACATTATATATGATGTTAATATTTAATATATATATATTATATATGATGTCTTCATTCAGTTCCCTCTGCACGTCTTGTGTCGCCCGTAATATCTAGTCAGCGTTGGGACTAGGACACCATGATGGCCTCATCAATTCCCACACAGCCATCAAGCTCGTTCTCAGTAATTCATCTGAGAATCCCAACCCAAACTCCACTCTTTTGTCAGATTTTGGTACGGAAGGTACAGTCACCTCTTCTTCCAAGACCAGTCCCAATTTGGTCTGTGGATTATTAGTGCTCTTAATTGTTACAATTTTCGACGTCCAGAATCTTAGTAACACTGCCTGCTCGTAGTCGAAGAAGCAATCGCGTATGTCTTCACTCAGGAAAGGGTTGTACGCTATCCCTATGATTCCGGACACGTAGCTGTACGACTTCTTCTTGATCGGTCCGCAGTATTCACTGGATTTCGGCAATGCCCCCATAGATTCTTTAGTGAGTCTCAGCTCCTTGTTTGAGAATCTCCTGATTTCGTCTATCTTTCTCATGGGCTCTAACTCCTCGGGTTCTTTCATATTCACCCTCATCGGTTTGCTTTGCTGCATATCCAGCAGTGCTAGCGAGAGTAAGGCTTTCGCTCGCTCATCGCCTTCCCTCAGCATCTTAACACAAGTGTTCAATGCAGGTACTGAAATCTGCTCTATCCTGAATCGAATGAAACAGAGAGCGTCTCTCCGCTTCGCACACGCTACTGCTGCTCCCTCTTGGACTATCAGATTCCTCAGGTTCGTCATAAGGGAAACCTTCTCTTCTTTTGACCTCTTCCTTTCTTCTGAATCATATTCCTCGCGAGTCAAACCCATCATGCACCAGGCAAACCTCAGTTGTAACTCTGTTCTTACGTAAGGTACTGCCATTAGAGCGTGTATTCTTGGCGTAGTCCTCATCTCTTCTTCGAAGTACCTTAATACCACTGCTTTCCATGGAAGGCTCACCAACTGCTCCATCGTCTCTGCCTGTATCTCAGACGACGCTAAAGTCCCGTACGCCTTCTGCTTGAGGGTGGTGCCTTGCAACATTGTCTCTAGATAACCCTCCATGGCACTCTTGTCTTCCAGAGCCATCACTTACCCTCTAGCCGAGTTTCGGTACTTTAACATTTCCATGTATCCACCTGCCGGTTCATCTATCGACACAGCCTCTGATACTGTCATTCGGCTATATTCCACGGGTACTAGTTGTCCTGTGACATTTCCCTTTCCGTTATTCATGGGAGATGGCTTAAAGTCTTTCATTGTGCTCTCTCCACATTGGCTGAGTATTTCCATTTTTAAGGTTGCTCCAGTCAGAGTGCGGTCACTCCTTTTGGATTTATAACGTGTTGACTGTATTCCCGCCATGAGAATGGGTGGCACCATCGCTATATCAGTCAACATTTTATCTGTGCCAGGCAATTGATAGTCACCTTGTCCCAAATCCATGACCTCTTCGACTCGTTTCCTTTTCGCTGAGTTGACAGCTTTCATCGATATCTCCGAATCCACCTTCGTCTTTCCTACTCTCCTCGGCATCACTCTGCTGCCTAACTTCATTTTCATCGCATTGATCTTATCAATCGCCAATTTCGATCGTATCATTCCTCTCCTGGTTCTTGACAGATACACCACCTCTCCTTTATCGTCCTGCGGTGTCATCTTGATGGGAGAGTTCGCTTCACTTTCATCATTGGCTGAGTCAATCAACAACTCACTCAATCTCCCTTCACACTCATCAAGCTTGTCAGGGACTTCCCGCATCAAGGGTCGATTGAGACCTGTTTTCAGAATGGACTGGGTCCCATAGCTCTGAACCACTGTCCAGACTTCTTCCATGAAGGCCACTCTGTCCAATCTGCATCCCGTCCTACTTTCATGGTCTCGGTGATGTACTTCCCATTCTTCTTCGGGCAACGTTCCCAAGAAAGGTACTCTGGCTGAGCCCTCTATTCTTCTTCTTCTAGGCGATTCCATGAGGATACTTTGTTCGTTACTTCTTGAATTTCCAGGAGAGCTGCTCTCCGGCAAATTCCGTTTCATTTCCATAAAGGCTGACGGAGGCTCCAGTGTCGAAATGCCTTCATCCGCTGGCTCAGTCGTCTCCAACGTATCTGCGTTGTTCTCAAGATCACTGAAGATATTGAAATCCAGGCTGGATACTCCTCCTGTCGATGCCCTGTCGTCTTCCCCACCAGCTTGACTTGCATCTTCTTGCATGGGTTCTTCGGTTTGACGGCTTCCTCCCTGTCCGTCATCTCCTTCTGACATATCCTTCTTTGAGCTCGAGGGTCCTTGCTTATCATTGTCGGTTCCTGCCGGAAACTTTGGTATTATCAATGTACCGGCCGATCCATCTTCCTCTTCTCCATAGACCACTTTGATTTCCTCGCAGCCGAAGGGTGCTAGGAAGGTTCTTGCCTGTAGTGTTCCTCCCACTTTCAACACCGGTTTCACACTAGTCAGGATCAAGGAGGCTTCAGGCAGTTCGGTCCTGCCTCTCATCTTCATCGGAGCTAAGCCTAATCCCGTCCATTCTTCATCAAATCTTCCAGGCTTGGGAGTCGCGGCGTTGCTTATTCGCCTTCTCGTCGCTTGATCCGTATATGCAAATCGTGTGTATTGTAACACGGCGGCATTTCTCCCTAAAAAGTATGGATCCATCGTTCCCATGAAATTCCCTATTCTCCTTTCATTGGTTTCAAGTGCTCTCAACCTAGGAGTTTGTACCACGGAGACTGCTCCGAGCAACATCCTTCTTATCAGAGGGAATTCGGGGATTTCTTCCGGCAGCTTCTCGTAATCACCCCAATCCTTCGTCTCTTCTCTCACCTTGTGATATGTTGCAACGAGACGAGGCACTCTGGTTATCTCACCATTTGTTTTATCATAGGGTCTCAAATTCCAAAGCTTCGGAAACACCTCGATGTGTCCTCTTTCTGCTTGTCCCATGCGATCACGGAAGTGATCGTCAAAGTTGATGACTGTCATCTCTGGCCCTGATATTTTCGCAAATAACAGATCTTCACTCATGAGCTCCCGCATGGTGTGCTGCTCACACCAGTTCAGTTCACTACCGTCCACTGCTGATATGAGGTTCAGGTGCAGCACCGACCTCCTATACGCCTCCACCTTAACGTCAGGAAACGCAAACGTGACTGCTGGTCCATAGATCACCGTCACAAACTCCGTGACTCCTCTGATCAGTGCTAAGGGATCGGTTCTCATAGCCAAGCTCAGATCAACTAACAGGGGCATGCCTCCAACATGTCGTCTAACATCTTCTTCTCTTTCGATAGTCTCGTCTTTTCCCGTTCCAAAGCGATTTTGTTGTAATAGATGTTGGATAAGAGTTTGTCTCAGGTCTCTTATCTTATTCCACGAGTCCGTGGATTTCTTCATATCTAAATTCCTCACTCTCTCTCTCATCTGCTCTGGACAACGTGTCAACTTCATTAGTCCTCCCAAGTTTCCGTGGGTAATCGCAATCAGAAAACCATCTAACCGCAGGTTCTGGATTCCTTCGGTGAGCATCACCACCGGTCCTTTCACGAAACTGTCTGCTCCAAATTTCACGAACAAAGCTATTAGTTCCACTATTGACACTTCCACTACTGCTTGGAGGAATTCTTTTAATAAGTAATGAGAGACTTTCGGGTAGACTTTTGCCAGGAAGGACGCGGTCCATCCGGCTCCCAACACTTCCAGCATGCTGTCTGTCCATTCAAAGCCTTCCTGTCCTTTTACTTCCTGGGTCCAGAAGGTTTCCAGGGTAATCTGACACATTCTGTTTACAAATTCAGCGGTCTTTTCTTCAGCATTTTCCGCCAGGTTCACCTCCTTCAACAAGTAGGCATGGATCTTCGTGATCATCACAGCGCCTTGCTCAAAAGCATCTGCACCCAATGCCGCTACTCTAGGACTTAGGTGTAGCCACTGGTTGGCTTCCGGTTTGGTTCTCAAAACCATCGCCTTCAATTGAGCTCTAGTCTCTTGGGAATTTTTCCTTCTCGTGTTTTCACCTGTCACTTCCATTGCTCGGAACCATAAGTCGTTGGACATCGCTACGATCACTCGATGGTCGTCGTCTATTCCCGGCTTAAGCTTGAGTTGTCGACTGAAATTGGACAGTTCCAACCCCAGCACCTCGTCCAACACTAACATTTGTAGCGCATGGTCCTTGAATCCTCTCATCGCGTTTGAGATATCTGACCACACCGCTGGTAGTTCAGCCCTGAGTGGCCTCAGATTCTCCATCTCTATCATGCGATTTGGGGCTGATATGATCACATCATATTTTCTTTCCGAAAGCAAGGTCACAATCGCATATACGAATTTCAGTCTATCCGGGAGACGTGCATACCCCGGAGACAACGCGAATACTACTCTCGGTGTCACTTTGGTGAACAACCCTCCTTCGTCGCATCCACCACTTCACCCATCAACTCAAGGATATCCTTTATCGCTGGCCACACAGCGTTCTCTGCCGTTGTAGGATCTCTGAGTCTGCTCAGAAAACCTCTACTGTGTAGATGGTCTTTAATGCCAGCAAACACGATCGTAATTGGATTCATGTCCGTCTGCCTTTGTACCCCTATAGCCAGAGATACCGATTGCAGTAGGTCCAGGTCGACCGCTGCCAACATTATGACGTCCGGCCAAAACAGAGACTTGGAGGTGTACACGAACTCTGAATTCGCTACTATCATAAACTTGGCCTTCCTCATTTCTGCTTTGTCATAGGCGGCGAAGATGGTCTCATCTTTCCTTATCGCTTTCAATCCGCCGTTTCTTTGGACATCACCATCTTGATTCACTAGTTTTGGGTATATTCTTTCCTTCAAATGACCAGGGGGTGTCGTCAGCTGCCTGAACATCTTCACGTGTTGTCCAATCGGCGCTCTCGTCGTCAGGAATCTTCCTGGTCTCTCTTCACGATTCCCCTCATCATGATTCAACCTCACATCTTGCAATGGTCTCGTATTCACTGGTCCCATTGTGTTGTTAGAGGGCAGTCCCTCTAGGTCAGCAAATCTCAAGGCCGTCGTGGAGCTGAAATTTATACTAGCGGCTATCAACCAGTCTACGCCGGTTATCGAGTACAGTCTGCTGACGGATAGCGTCGCTCCATTCAGCATCCTCCTTGCATCTTCGATGAAGCTTACCCTCTGGAGATCCAGCTTCATTAGCTCGTCTTTGTATACATACCAGGGAGACGGTATGGGCCTTGACCACATCAACGAGCCCCTGCCCGGGCGTCTCTCCTCTCGACTGGTCGTCTCCGATCTCGTGTCCGATCTAGACGTGCTGGTTGTCTCTTCGATTGGGTTGACAGGTCCTATTCTTCTCCTAGGATGGATGGTCCTCCTCATCGGCGCTTATCCCAATCGATCCTGTACGTCTGTTCTCTGACCTGGTTCGCTGGAGCTCTGTTGTCTATAATTCGTGACGGCCGGGACCGTCCCCAAGCGTGTTTCCAGGCCAGGAGGCACAAAGGTAGTAATCACCGCGTCACTCGCTGTTCCTTCTTCCGTCAGCACTCCTTTGTCAAAGAGTTCCGCCTCTAGTTCGTCCAACCGCTCTTGGAAGACTCGATTCAACCAAGCCTGTCCTTCGATACTATCGAAGTGGATGCCGTCCGTGGTCAGTCTGGCCTGATTCATAGCTCTCAACTCATGTTCAATGTCCATGAGGATCATTCTTCCGGCATTCCGACTTGCTAGATTCCTCAAGATGTTATTCCACCTGACGACTTTTTCGTTGAGCCTTCTCCCTGCTGCTGTCAAGCTCCTCGTGTTCATTGGCACAGTGCAAACGGTCAGTACCGCGCAATTGAATTTCTGCCAGAGGGTAGTAAACAAACACACCATCATTGATTCCCATAGTGCTTCCTGTTCATCTGAACCTCTGGAGATGTCATTCGTCCCGACCAGGATCATCACATTGGGAATCCTCCCTGGATTCATCAGTTCCACCATTCGTTCGATATAACTGGGCTATCGTCGCGCCTCCAAAGGCCATCACCGTGGTGACCCACGAGGTCCTCAAATTCGATAGTACTCTGACCAAGCTGTCTCCCAGTATCAGATGTGATGTCCCCAGTGGTGGTTGCTGCAGGTTTACTGCCGGGCTCCAAGTCGCTCGATTGAAGCAAGCTCTCGGATTTGTCTCCGGAACTCCCGTGAAATTATATTTCAATTGATTGTTCTTTTGCACGTCTATTATGCGAGACACTTTCTTTGCTGGCATCTTCTGTATTCTTCTCTCTGGGGCCTTCGAGCTCCCCATGAGTGGCGTCACGTCACTTATCCCATGTCTGATCACGGTCTGGGAGAGTCGTACTATGCCTGTGTCGTCGATCGTTCCATAGGGTGCAGTCACCCCGGAACCTGGCGCATTCTTGTTGGCGACCAGTCGTCCAGCTGTCTCTATCAGCTTCCTCACCGTTTGTTCCACGACGGGGTCACCCAAGGTGTCACTAGGGTCCGGGATCGTTACTCGATCTGTCGCTGTCGGGAGCCGTGTCTCCGTTGCTTGACTCATTTCTCGAGGCGTCAAGAGCTCCATCGGGGACTGCCCACGAGGAATATTCCTTGCAGGTATCACTTTCTCCACGGCCGTTGTCAACGCCATCTGTTCCGATTGCTCTTTGTAGTCCTGCCTCAAACGCTCAATTTCTTGACCCTGCTTTTTGTTGCAGTCTTCGAACAATCTCCTCCACATGTCCCGATCGTCATCCATCTTGAGCATGCTTTTGGTCATCTCGTCCAGCTCCTTTTTCGTCCTTTCCAGTTCATCCTTCATCCCATCCAGATCTTGCATGGTTTGGTTCGTCTGAAACTTCTGTGCTACTTTCGCCCTCTTTGGTGGCACAGCTGCTCTCAGTGGTGAACCAGACGAGGCAGCCTCGCTGTTCATCTCCTGATGCATTCTCGTCAGCCCGGGTTTGGGCTTGGAGGGCATAGGCTTTTCACCTGGTTGGTAAGTCCTAGAACTTCCCAATCCAGGCTCATTCGCCAAGTCACTCCCTGAGAGAGCCCCGTTTCTCCACCTCATCACTCTCATGTTCGGGCGGTCTAGTACTCCCCTCTCTCCATATGCTGCCATCAACAGGACTTCCATGGGGCGGTCCCCACGGTTGTCATGCCCCAAGATGTTGATCAGGGCGGTCAGCAACATGACTACCTCTGGGTCCTCCAGAGCGAAATCTCGATCCATCAGCCGACGATAGATCGCATCTATCATTGGTCCTACATATGCCTCTGCCAGGTCCATCAATTCATCCAGGTTGAAATTATCCATTCTGTTCTTCAAGTTCGGTTCGATTTGATTCAAAGGTTTCGAGTGAGTAATTAAATGATCAATCAGGATCTAGAAAAGAAGTCACAATTGTCACACTTGTCAGTTTCACCTTAACATATATCGTTAAAATCTGCTTAAAAACAATTCAGATAAAAAGACATTTATCCTAAAATTTATTAAAATCAATCGGTCTCTAAAATTTTGGAATTCGACCTAAGATTGGACAGTCCAAACTTTGGATCTATTCCTAAGATCGTCATTCAGCTGTTCATGGTCACTAACCCCTTGTTACCCACGATCTTAATAACCTAACACATAACATAACATAGCACACATGCCACACATTACATACAACTTATTCTTTAGCCTAACACCCTCTCGCAAGTCACTCAGCCTATACTTAAGTAATATTTCTTATGTACGTATACTTGTATATTAGTATCAGAGAATATCACGTGTACAAGCGCGTACAATTCCCGAGGATGCAGTCGTCCTCTGTTTGGATCGTACACTGGAAGTGAGAGGTCCTCCAGGTCCATTTCCACGAGGAAGTCCCTCAGCCTCGTCAAGGACAAGACTAGGTTCTCTGGGTCCACGTGCTGCTTCTCCGTCGCCCTCGTTACCAAGAAGCATAGGTATTTTCCCGGTATCTGTGACGCCGCCGGAGGTAAGGCCGCTACGCCCCCTATCGCTGGTCTTTGCTTCCAAAGGAATTCCACGTTTTTGTATTCTCTCTTAAAATCTGCCGCTAACGCTGTCCTAAAACTCATGTCTGCTGTGATTGCTATCGCACATGTTCTATTTGTGAGTATGAAATCACTGTCTGTTAGTATTATGTTACTTGAATATTCATTTGGTAATTTAAAATATGGCTCAACTACCCTACCTATGTCAGGTTTCTTAGGTTCTTCGCCTGTTTCTGCTTCTAAGTCTCTTGTTTCTCTTGCTACCTTTATTTTTTTTATTTTCAAGTTTTCAGTGTGGGTAAGTCCTACCCCCACTCCCCGGACAAAAATATCCATCGACGTCCCCGTCGATCGCATACCGGGTATCAAGTCGAGGTTAGAAGCTGGAATGAGTAGTCGTCCTTCCTGGGCAGCCCAGGAAGGATCATCTCGTTCGGTCTTGATGTATTTCATGCTTTCACGATCTACGTCTTGAATCGTGACGCTGGTCCCCTCTGGGTCCGAGGTCATTTCGTTCAGCCACTCCAAGACACGCAGGTTCGTCAAGTCTTGTTCATATGACTGCTATTGTTCGTCGTCGAATTCTACCTCGGGTTTCGACCGGTCGTCTACCCACTCATCATCGTGATCATCGACTATGTCAATGTCTTGTGACACAGTTATTTCTTCTAGACCCACTACTTCCTCCACTATCGTCTTCAGATCTATCCTATCCACTACAAAGTCGTCACCGTAAGGATTGTATTTCTTTCTGGGTCTTGTCCCGTCCTTCTGACGAGTCTGTATCGTGAACGGAAGATCCGGTTCCAAATTCTTGGGATCCTCTATCTGTTCGGGATCCTGCCAATCTTCCTCTGCGTAGCGTAAGGTTTCATCATCTGCTTCGATCACCTCGTTTGGATCCAGGTCCAGCGGTGTATCCGTTCCTTCCTCCACGACTTCGTTTCCATCGTTCTTCTCCCTGGTGCCCTTCTCGCTGACCTCACAAGCAGGGTCCATCATTAGATAATCCCCTTCTTCCATATCTGCAGGTATACACCAGTCTTCTGTCGATGGATTGTGTGGCTTGATGTTCTCGTAGTGGGCGGCTCGGCCAGTACTCAGTCTATAAAAGCGTCCCTCCTGGTGCACCTCTGTAATCATGAAGGGTCCCCTCCATTTTTTTAGGAGCTTTTTTGTCCCTTTCGGTGGTATAACGTTCTGAAATACCCATACGTAGTCTCCCACCGAGTAAGCCTTTGCACCAGCTGCTTTCTTGTCGAATCTTTTCCTCTGCCTTGCCTGTGCTTGCTGAGTATTTCGTCTACACAAATCGTTCAACTCCTGTTGGCGTCTGATCACATCCCTCACGTAGACCTGTGGAGACGTTTTCTTTCCCTCATACTCTGGGTAGAAGAAGGTTAAGGGTAAAGACTTCTCGTGTCCAGTTAGCATCATGTGTGGACTGACTCCGGTGGTGGAGTGTTGCGTGCTGTTATATGCTCCCATCACCTGTAGAAGGTATCTGTCCCAATCGGTCATGTACCTGGAACAATATACTCTCAGCATCGACACTAACGTCTTATTCTGTCTTTCCACTAAGCCATTCGTCTGAGGGTGGTATGTCATGTAGTGAGCCTGAGCGACATGTGAGCGTCTCATAAGCTCTTTCGTGAGCTCTCCTACGAAAGCTGTTCCATTATCCGATTGAAACGTCATCGGACAACCATGTCTCGCTATCCACGTATTGATCAGATGGGTCGCATGTCTCTTCCGCCGAGGCAGTTATGCAGGGCACGGCCTCTGCATACTTCGTAAAATGATCTATCATGACCAACACCTGATTATAACCACTGTCTGTCATGCATATCTTCTGGTGATCTATCTGCACCACCTCGTTGAATTCAGACGACTCGATCGATTGTAAAGGAAATCGCAACTTCCTTGGATCCTTGACCTGTTGGCATGACAGACATGCTGTTACCCACTTCTCGCATGCCTTTTTCATTCCAGGCCACTCAAAGCGCTTCAGGATCCTCTGATATACTTTATCGATCCCCTGATGGCCCATCTGATCATGCGATCTGAATAGTAGTTCTGTCTGATAGAGTTGTGGTAACACTATCGCCTTATACTTGTATAGGACTCTGTCTTCTTCTCTTCTTTTGCAAGCCACAATCCCATCCTTGTTCAAATATAACCTCGCTTCCTTCTGCATGAAGTACTGTCTCAGGATGCGATAACTATCTTCCTCGAGGTCCCCTTTATCCGGAGCACCATTCTCGATCCACCTTTTCAGATTGCTTAACATGCGATCATTTCTCTGCGCCCTGAGAAGATCCGAGAGTCTGTATCTCGCCTTCAAGTACGTCTTCATGACCCTCATCTGACTATTCAGCTCATTGGGCTGGTGTGTGTCTTCTTCCATCTTAGCGCACCAAATCTTCGCCAACGGCTGTGTTTCTTTTTTAAACGGCTGAAGATCAGTCCTGACTACCTCTTTCTGCGGCAACAGACTTATCGAACGTTTCGATACCGCTATTGTCTCCAAATCATCCGCTGCGTTGTCAAAGACTCTTTCGCTTGGTATAAGGTAGCGATCGCTGTCAGGATCTTGGTACACCTCTCTGTCCAGATCCCTTGCCCGAGTTTCCACTAGTAGTGTGTGGATCGCTAGTTCGGACAGTTTTGATCCCGAGCTCGAGTTCCTGTCTGAATAGGTGTCCATTCCTGAGTTTCGGGAATTGTTATCCGTTGAAGAGGTTGTGCTGGAGACTGCACGCTCCTCCAGATCATGTCTGTGCCTTCTTCGCATCCATCTGAACTCCCCGGACAGAACTTTGTTCTCTAGGTCCTGTTCCTCATCAGGAATTTTTTCGTCTACCTCAGACTCCCCGGACAAACTTTCTTGTCCCGGGTGTTGATCTTGTGATCGCTGGTTCTTCTCATCATTCGTCTCCCCGGACAAATAGTCTTGCAGCAGGTTTTGTTCTACCCTCTCACCTTTTTTTTCCTGGTCCACAAAGGTAACGGTTTTCCTTCGCGTACTGCTCCCCTGTTCTTTCTGTCCGTAAGAAGTACTGGTTAAAATCTCGTGGGGTATTGAGGATACTAGTTGCTGAACTATTGTCCTACAATCCCTCTCGTTTTCTTCGTGATGTCGTCTGGACGGCATGATCTTCACCTTCTCAGTGACTGTTAGCGATGCCACTGCTGCTGTCCACTCGGGGTCATCTCTGGTCACTTCTCTTTCTAACAATCCACCCAGCATCCGCATCACTTGCGGTGTGATCTGCACCGTTTTATCCAATAATGAGAGGCTGTTTATGTTCATGCGAGAGAGTTCTTGCTGGACCAGATTCGAGCGCAGCAACAGATCCAAGGGGACCGGGTCCTCCTTGGATAGGATCTTTATCTCGGCTGCTTTCTCTACAGGCAAATCAGGATGCCCTGGAATTGGATGTCCAGACTTATCCAACCATCTCGTTAAGGGAAGCGCTTCATAAGTTTCTTTGTCCAGAAATGAGAATCCCTCCTTTATTTTCGCCTGATTGGCCTGCTTCTGCTCCAATCTTTCATAGAACTCGGTTTTCTTGCTGAGGCTGTCAGCATTCTGGTGTTTATCACGCATCCTATATTCGATTATCTTATGGTAGCCATCCAATCTTACTATCCATCTACCAATATAACTTCAACCAGGATAACGCTCTGTTGTCCACGCGTAACTTGAAGGGAGCGCTCCCAAGTATGCACGGTACTTTTTCACGAAAGTGACTTCTGCAAACATTTCTGCTTTTGGTGCGCCATATTTCATCTCTGTGTCACTCAAGACCTTGCTGCCGTATGCAATGGGACGGAGAACCGTTCTTCCGTTCCATTCTTGCTCTTGATGCAATATTCCTGAGATGGCTACTACCGATGCGTCTGTGTCAAGAACATACATGCCCTTTTCTGTAGGCATGCCTAGCACTGGCGCTTCGCACAGTTCCCGCTTTATGTTCTCGAAGGCAAGTTGTGCTTCATCGTTCCATTCGATCTTTTTCCCTTTGTTGCGCATTAGCTTTTGCATCGGATACACCTTGTCCGCATATCCTTTTATGAACTCCCGGTAGTAATTGGCAAACCCTAGGAAGCTCAGGAGCTGTGTGTCCGTTCTGGGAGCTTTCCATGTCAACACTGCTTCCACTGCTTCCGGGTCCGGCCTCACACCATGCCTGTCCACCATTCTTCCCAGGTACTTAATCGAATCCCTAAGCATTTCACATTTCGATGGTTTGCACTTCAATCCTGCTCTTTTCATGCATCCAAAGACCTCATCGAGCCTATCAATGTGGTCTTCCAGGGTCGGTGTCGCTATGACTACGTCATCCACGTAACACATCACGAGATTCCCGTACTTCTTGGTCACTCTCGTCAAAGCCTGAGCCATCAGTTTTTGTAAAGTGGCCGTTGCATTGCACAAGCCGAAGGGCATCCTCTTCCACTGGTACAATCCCAATTCACACGCGAATCCGGTTTTCTCTCTATCCTTCTTCCGCAGAGGGACCTGCCAGAAGGCAGAACCCAAGTCCAATGTGGTGAAGAACTTGGCATCACCAAGCTTAGAGAGGCTCTCGTCTATTCGCGGTATCGGGTACGCATCTTTTATCGTTACCGCGTTCAAATAACAAAAGTCGCAACAAAATCTAAGCTGCCCCCTTTCTTTTTTGCCATTACTACCCCGCAAGCCCATGGCGATTTCGAGGGTTCTATCATGTCGTATTCAAGCAACATTTCTATTTCCGCTCGGCACGCTTCCGATTTGTGTGGCGTCATTCGTCTTGCGCCTTCCCTGTGGGGAACGGCGCCCTCTTCAAGTTCGATTTCGTGCTCGACGAAATTACATTAACCGATATCCGCCTTATGTTTTGAAAATACATCTGCGTTCCGATTTAGGAGGTCCCGCAATTTTTCAAAATCTCCCTCACCTATTTTCCCTTTTAAATGTTCTATCTCTGGCAAAACCGGTTTGTCAGATTCTAGTTCATATAACGAGGGGCGTTCCGGTAAATTCGAGCAGCTTGATAAGTCGTCGTCCGTTTCGGATTTCATTGAAAACAATTTATGAATAGATTTTAATTCATTAATCCTCTTTAAAATTTTATCTTTACTAGCATGATAAGGACAGTCTTTCACACTATGTTTCTTCAAGTTTTGTGTCTCCTCATAGTCGGTCCTCATCGGCAAAGCGTAGCCAAGCTTCTTTCCACGCTGGATTGAAACCGTGGTGTCCAGTGTGTTCAATAACACACTGACACACAGTCCGTTTCGCGTTACCGAGAAGCTCCGGCCCAAAATCACCGAACTCTGACTATTTGGATTCGGTACTAAGCAAATCTGTTTACTATCACTTAACGAATTCAAATTCCTCAATCTAAAAATTAACACCACATCTTGTACTGGCTGTAGTTTTACTTTTCTATCTAAAAAAATTGGTAACCTTGTTTTCGTCTGTTATTATCCGATTAACTGGTTTCTTAACATACTTCCGGTCCGGGTTTCTAATCCGTATCAGACCGTTGTTCAAGTCAATCATCACGTCAAAATTCCTGACAAAATCTCTGCCCAAGATGAATTGGTCGGCGTCGTCCAAATTCTCTACTACCAGGAAGCTCATTCAAAGATCCCGTCCTCCCATGTGGAGGACCGTTATTGGTGTTCTTCGGGCTACGTAAATAGCTCCTCGATTGGCGGCGGCCAATCGGAGATTCGTTGGAATTAGATCTTCCCTCGTGAAGCCCATTATTTCCCAAGTTTTTATCGGCATCACACTCACTACCGCTCCTGTGTCCAGAAGCCCTGTGACTTCGATTTTCGTTCCGTTGGTTTCGAGCAGATGTGCGGTCACATCTGCTTCATACCCAATGTGTACTGCATCTTGTTCCATCATGGCGTCATGGCCTATCCTGCGGACTTTGAGTTCCTCCTCACCCAAATAGATCTGCCCCATTTGGTCATCATCTGTTGTTACATAAGTCCTAGTGTAGATACTGATTCCATCCACGTTCAGCATCACTTGATACGGCCCATAGACCTCTAGGTAGCGTCCATGAATTTTCTTCATGCGAGGGCCACCCGTTGTTAGTAGTGCTCGCACAGCTCTCGACTCAGTGCGTGGCTCCACCTGCCTCAGATAATACGCATATGTGTCCAAATGCATCAAAGTGAACTCGGATGGTTCACTCAGATTTCTGATTACTTGATGTCCGGCCACTAAGATTATCGACTGTATTTTGCTTCCTTGTGGCACCATGCCGAACCTCTGACCGGAGATCACATTAAGTTTCATGCTCAAACTGCTTGGTGCTTTATTTTCTTCGAACTCCGTTGCTTCGAAGGTATTCAGTTGCTCCTGTAGTTTCTCATTCTCCAGTTCAAGTTTCACTTTTTGTTCGATCTCTTTCGTCAGCAGTTCCTGCTGCACTCTATTTAGACAATCCCTCGCGGCTGCCCTATGATCGATCTTGAAGTCATCGGCCGCAGTTGCTGGTTCCGGTTCACGTGTCTCTTCAGTTACCGCCTGCATTTTCTTCGCCGCCAGCTCTTGAGGTTTATTTTTCTGCGTGCCTCCGCTTCACTCAACAGGCGAGCCTTGCTGGCTTTCACTCCTGACAAAGCTTCTTCATGCCTTGGATGCTTGATGTCTGCCACTGCATCCCAGAATTGCGGACAATCTGATTTAAAATGACCTTCCAAGTTGCAAAAGAAACACCTCGGGCCGAATTTCGCAATTACTCCTCTCATGAAATCCTCATGGTCCAATTCTGACGCATCTTCGTCCTCGAGTCTAAAGCCTATTGCTTTCAAGCCTTGTTTGTAAGCTGGGCATGCCGACACATGATGGTCCGTTGAACTGCAATTGGCACAAGAGCGTCTCTTGTCCATATCATCCCTCGGTTTGTACCAATTGTTCCCTTGGTTTGCTGGTCCGTTGTTAAAATTGCCATAATTGTTCTTGTAGTATCCAGATCTCGAAGGAGGTTTCAACAAAAGATACTCTTTTGACTTGAGCCTCATTTCCTCTGGTGTTGGCGCATTGGTTGATAGTGGTGTGTAATGCGTTGCTAGCATTGTTCGAAGTTCATCATTCTTCACACCATCGATGAATTTTGAGGCTACTGCCAAGTTCATCCTTCGGTTTGACTCATCCGGTTGGCTGCGTCTTCTCAGCATTTCCAAGTCGTCTAGAAACTTGTCTATCGTTTCATCTTCCCGTTGTCTCCGTTTCTCGAAGCGCATCATTGCTTGGTGCCCCTGCACCCCTGATCCAAAACGGTTTAACAAGATTTCGAAGATTTTCTCGGCTGTGTCCGCTGATATTGCTTCTTGGCCATGACACAGTTCAGGGCTGTTCCTTGCAAATTACTAGTGAGCCCACTGCATTCCTGTCTCTCCGGCAAGTCCTCTTCCTCGAAATGCAGCTTCATCACCTCTATCCAGGTATCAATACAGCCATCAGATTCGTCTTTATAGCATCTTGGTTTCTTAAAGACTCTTCTGGACTTCTCACTGCGTTCATTGGTTCTGGATAACCTTGTAAGGAATGTCTCCAAAGGCCTGTTTAGGGGTTCAAAGGCTGTGGCCATTGCCGTAGCATCCCTTGAGTGTCCCGCCTGAGTGTCCTCACACCTTGTCAAAGGCTCTGTATGCGGTGCATCCCTGCAATCCGAATCGCCGTGAGTGTTTCCCCCTTGGCCCACATGACTCCTCCCCGGGCTTGCATGCCCCCTGTTACCGGAATCACTTCTCCCAGTCGCATGTGTGCCTTGCGTTGGTCGTTCATTAGAGGTCTGTCTGTTCCCCGTTGAACTTGCTCTACTGTTCGGGCCCCATGTTCTATTATCCCTTGTGGCATAGCCTGTTGAACTGCCCCTGCCTCTAGTGGATCCATATGTCCTCCTCTTTTGATGGTCATTGAAGTTCACCTTCGACTCCCTGCTGGGACCTCCCGAGCTCGGTTCCCCTTCTTTTGGTCCACTCTTGCTGCTTAGTAGCCCGTCCAACCTGTCCATGATAGCCTGAGTTCGCCTCTCCATCATCGCGTCTATCTTTGTGTCAAGAGTCCCAGGAGACTGCTCTTGCTGAATTCTCAAATTCTTTATGTCGTCTCTTAAGCGTAACTCTCTCTGTTCCGCTTCTCTTGTCATTCGCGACAAGTTCTTCGCTATATGCTCGTCCGTCCTTTCTTTGAAGCGTTTTTCGCTCCTACCAACTTCTTGTCTATTGCGGTTTATTTCTTCCCGCAGACTTTCTCTTTCAATGTGAACTGCTCTTTCTAGCTCACTCATTCTTATGGACATCTGTTCATTTTGTTCTCCTAAACTGTCCACTATGTTGTTCAAGGCTTCTTCTAGTGCTGCCCCGTTATCCACACGTGGCGTCACTAGTGGCGGTGTAACCCTGTCGGTCCCAGGTAGCTTCGTGCTGGTCGAGATTCGGGCCTTGACTCTCTGCCTCGACGTCTTTTCATTATCCACCTCAGGATCCGCCAATGCATTGCCTGCCCTCTGTTTCTACTCTCCCCAGTTTGCGCTCTGAATTTGTCATAATCGCGAAGCGTGTTTATCTCCTTGCTTATCGTTCTCACCACACCAAATTTGTCCATGGTTCCAGTCTCTTTTTCGACGTATGCCTCATTCTCCTGGGTCAAACTATTGAGGCTGACTTGAGATCCAAAATCCACCAAACAGACAAAACTTTGAAGGCAGTAATTTTCTCAAGTGGGCGGCTATTGCACCCACCGAGTACTGTGTTACCTATCTGCCTTCGGACTGCCCGAGCTAGACCTACTAAAATCCTCAGGGCAGTCACTTTTCACAAAAACGTATTGTGCTACAATCCACACCAATGAATTACGCTCTTTTTAGTTTAGACTTAGTGTCGCGAATATCCGAGTTCGGACCTGTTTTGTTTTGGTCTGGTTTTTATTGAAAGGCAAGTTACCAGTGCAGTCACTGATTCCTAGCCTGTCTGCTAATAACCTAATACCTCTCACTTTAGTCTTTCTTCCGTTTACCTAAGTCCTTTAATAAAATAATACCCCTCTGGATTGGCAAAAATAAGACCCTTCCGGACTAACAAAATTTAGACCCCTCCGGATTGGGACCCCTCTGAGCTAGTAAATATAAGACCCCTCCGGATTGGGACCCCTCCGAATTAGCAAATATAAGACCTTCCGGATTGGGACCCCTCCGAATTAGCAAATATAAGACCCCTCCAGATTGGGACCCCTCCGAATTAGCAAGTATAAGACCCCTCCGGATTGGGAGCCCTCTGGTTTGTAATAGTAGCTTTTCGGAGATTTCCTTCTTTCAACCTATACCCCTCCGGATACGTTCTCCTATGCGATTTTGCTTTTTCAATTAACTAGGAAGGATATGTACTGCAGTAACGTTACTGCTTTCCTAGACCCTTCCGGATTGAAGTTAAGCCTCTTATTTGACAATTCACGCTAACGGTGAAGGGTCTTATCGCTAGCCCAACTTCGGCTCGATTAAGGTTTTCTTGTGCCTTTAGCCTTCCCTTTTCGTCTAGAACAGCCTAAAGTTACTCTATTCAACAGCTGTTAATTTTTGGTAGGGGTGTGGGGGCTTTTCTAAAAACAATTTATAAAACGTGAAGGGTCTACCCTCCAAATTGGTGAGTTTGCTAAAAACAATCTCAAAAAATTTTCACGCTTATTTTTTCGAAAAACTTTTGTCCCTATCAGTAAGCTCAGCTAATTTCCGATCTATTGATATCAAGATCAACTCGATATGCCCAGTAGTTCTAAAGTTATTAACCAAAACGTCTTTTTTCTAAAGTCAAAAAAATTGTCTCTTATAGGTTCCGCCTAACTTTTTCCGCAACTTTGTTCTTTTCGACCTAAAAATTATTGATCCGAGCTCAGAAGGCCTATACTCTTCTATTTCAATGCAAAACACTCGATCTAAAACGCTTTAGTTGAAAAAATTTGCGAAAAACTATGCTACCTGTACCCCTCCCGATTGATGAATCCACCAAATCAAACACGTTAAGTTCGATTTATCTGCAACCCGGAAAGTTTTCGGGTAACGGGTTTTAAAACTTGTAGATTCACTAGTGGACGTTGTCTGAACAACTATTTTTACTGTTCTAACTCAAAAATTTCAAAAGAATTTCTGATTTTATAGTGTTTCGTACTATCAAAAGTCGCGAAAATTCGGTTTTCGGACCCAAAATAGTTCCAACCACTTCTGAACTAAACTTAACCGGTTCTATCTATTGTAGTAGTACAGTTACGATGTAACACACTAATTTAGCGCTTTTTTCCGTTTCAAAAAATATCGATATCTCAAAAATCGCGATTTGTGGGGGGATCAAAATATCGCTAATTTGACCCTAAAAACCGGTCTGCTTTCTGTGTTTTTCACTGAAAAACGGTATAGGAGTATTAATATAGGCTATATAAGTAATAATATTAGTAATAATATACCCCTCCGGGTTTGTTTAATATCCGAATTAAGGTGGTTAACTCGGATATTCGCAGTTCGGTGAAGGGTCACTACAGTGCAGCACTGTCGAGCCCCCCACAGATTACTATCTTAATTTTTTGTACCAAAAGGGATACAAAACTTGTTAAGGATACCCAGCAGTCGATTGTTTTTGTCGTTGAGCCCCTTCTTATTGCTCCTTGTACTGCTTGCCGGATCAGTCTTCTCCCAAGACCCTTCCGAATTGAGCGCAAATCAGCTGACCCTTCCGGATTGAGCGCAATTTATCATTAACGTGCTTAAATGCTCAAATAACCCTACAGTATAAGCCTCACAAACGGGCCACAAAATTGATCGTAACAATCCTGACTGATATAAATGCCTGTAACAACAATATATATCTATCAACAACAAACGGGAGGGTCGGATCACATCTTGTCTGGGGTAATGATTTCTACTGATTTTTTTTTAAACTTTTTTACTGTTTTTTTGTTTTTTCGGTTGTTTTTTATGTTTTTTTGTTTTTCTTGGGTACTATACTACTTTTTGTTTGGTTTTATATATATCTTTAAGTGTTTTTGGTCACAAACCTCTCAGGGAACGAGAGAATGGCCGATCCCCCCACCCTTCCTGATTCGTGAATTTTCGGTCTTAACTAGGTTAAAAAGCTATTCACGGTAATCCGGAAGGCTTCCGCGTTCCGAACTACCCTTCAGCCCGGCGGTTTAGGCCTATTAAGGGCGTTAATGTGAGCATCCGCTCGGCGCGGAATGCTCGTTAACGGTTCTGCCGGTCATGATCTTAAAAAAAAATAACACCCAGGAGCGCCATAAAAACATCTATGTAACATTCGCCCGGAAGATACATATCGACGGAAAATAAAACTAAGTCCTAAGACGACTGGCTAACGTCTAAACAGAGCTTTACATGTTTTTAACCGTCTCTACCAAGCCAGTACTTTCGGTGGTCTTTCTAACATCGGGTCGACAAAAACGTTACTGCTTTCGGCTTCGGTCAAAACACTCAAATAACTAGATTACATGCAGAAATAGTAAGCTCATGGCTGGGTCTCAGTATCCCCAGACCACGAGGTCACTCCTAAAAACAGGGCTACTACTATTTATTGAATTATTATTGTTTTTGTTCAGTAGATAAAAATCATCATCTCCATCGAAGATGGATCAACCCTTTCCCCCAACTCCTAGCTTCTCATCCTAGCAAAATTAAATCAGATGTTAATTAAATTCAAATAAAGACATGACAGGGAAGCTAAAAATTTATATAAGTCGATAAAATTTTCAGTCCCGTGACCCCTCCGGATTCTTGAATCCGGGGAAATAAGGCTCTTTTTTTTTCTTCGACTTTCTGCCCAAAATGGCCGTTTCTGACGTTTCTCAGAAATAAGACGTCATAATTCGAATTCTTAAAATTTCAAAATACCACACTATTCTAGCCCTCACCGTTTGGCCAATCGTTCCAATAACGCTCTTATTCCTTCAAAATCGCCAACTCCGAAGGTTCACTGCTAAAAATTCGAATATGCTGAATCTGCATTTTGATCCATTCTGGTCGAATGTCACAGAATTATGCGAAACGAGTAGAGCTATCTTGTTCCTGATAGGAAGTCAAGAATTCAAGAAAAGCTAAAAGGAAGAACGATCGATTGGACCGGATTGACAGTCGAGTGGAAAGGTGGACAGCTGAAGCTTCCCAAGGGTCCAGAAGGAAAAGCATCTTCTTGAGTTCAAAAATATTTATTCAAAACTTCTCGAGTTAGACTTAATCACCTTAAATAAATTCTCGAGTTGCTTTATCAATATTAGTTATTCAATTCTAGAGGTCGTGTCGGTATGTGAGTACCTAATTTAAGTGATTATGTTGAGTGTATTTTATGTGATTGTGTTGAGTAAAGGCGACTTTTTGGGTTGATCTATATGAAATGGATCAAAGGTCTACTGTCCAACAAAAATTAACAGTATGCTTGAGTTTCGATCTTGTTTTTAAGGGCGTTCGCGTGTTTTAGGTCTTTTGAGACCCGACCATGGGGTCGTTCTTGTTTCCAGAGTAGGGGGGAGGGTATTTTGGTAGCAGTCTTTAAAATGTAACACGGTTTGTAGTCTCATGTCTCAAGCAAACCGAATTGGCTCCGACCGCATGAGGTAGAAAAACACAAGAGTTAGTGTCCCTAACTCTTGACCCAATGCTTAAAGGGCCTATTTCTCTTAGCATCATATGTGACTTAGGTAGGCGACTGTTATATAGTGTTTTTCTGGTGCTCCTGGGTGTTTTTAATGACATAAGGACTAGGGGATCGAACCCACTTGACGCAGCTCCGGGCTACATGCTCATTCTAGAGCACCGGTGTTACGGTTCAACGGTAACTTGTCCACCTTCTCGTTGTAGCGTGATAGCTTTTTAAGAAAACTCGAGAAAATTTCCCGGTGCGCTTTCCGAAACGAGGCCAGCTAACCGAGTAAGGAAACCACTGGAGGGGCAAAAAAATGAGTAAAAGACAAAAAGCAGAACAAAAACGAAAAAGATTAGAAATAATAACAACAAACGGTAAAAAGTTCAAAAAGGACAGTGGCTTTGCTTTTCAGATTAGGTGGATCCAACCTTTATATTAATTAAAATAGTATACTCAGACTGTTTTTAATAAGACCGATCGTCTCGATCAAATCAGCAACGTTAAACAGGTGCCCAAGTTGGGGACACTAACAATTCGGTCTCAAGCAAACCGAATTGGCTCCGACCGCATGAGGTAGAAAAACACAAGAGTTAGTGTCCCTAACTCTTGACCCAATGCTTAAAGGGCCTATTTCTCTTAGCATCATATGTGACTTAGGTAGGCGACTGTTATATAGTGTTTTTCTGGTGCTCCTGGGTGTTTTTAATGACATAAGGACTAGGGGATTGAACCCACTTGACGCAGCTCCGGGCTACATGCTCATTCTAGAGTACCGGTGTTACGGTTCAACGGTAACTTGTCCACCTTCTCGTTGTAGCGTGATAGCTTTTTAAGAAAACTCGAGAAAATTTCCCGGTGCGCTTTCCGAAACGAGGCCAGCTAACCGAGTAAGGAAACCACTGGAGGGGCAAAAAAATGAGTAAAAGACAAAAAGCAGAACAAAAACGAAAAAGATTAGAAATAATAACAACAAACGGTAAAAAGTTCAAAAAGGACAGTGGCTTTGCTTTTCAGATTAGGTGGATCCAACCTTTATATTAATTAAAATAGTATACTCAGACTGTTTTTAATAAGACCGATCGTCTCGATCAAATCAGCAACGTTAAACAGGTGCCCAAGTTGGGGGCGTTGAAAGGGTTTTCGGGTAGTCTTGCTACCTCAGAGGACCACTGGGAGACTTGACTGGAACAGGTGACCTGGCAAGTGGCCAAATGGTTCTCAGGACTGGAATTAGGAGACACGCGACTGGGAAGAGACCACCAGCAGCGTGATCAGAGTAGTACAGCAGTGAGAAGGGATCACAAGAGTGTTCTGTGTGGTCAAAAGCGTATCGTTAAAATCCATTTTATGTTTTAGGAGATAAATGTAAGAGTGAAAGAGCGGGTCCCCACTGTTTTGAGGAAACGGTTTTGCTTGAGCAGAACCTGGAAACAAGTTCTACGGACTTTCTCTTTATATGATTAGCACTCATCGCGCTTAGGGATTTTTTGGCGTGAGTGGGGGCTAGATAGGGAGGAGGTTAGAAGGGGAGTGGTTAAGATAGAGGTTGGTGATTGAAATTGTAAGAAGGGGAGCTTTCTTACAGTAACTATACAATCGATATCTTCCGTTTAGTTACATTAGATTACTTAGAGTCGGGAACGATCTAGTTACAGACACAGGACAAGAGTTGGAATTTGAAAGTACCTGGTAGTAAACTCGAATTGGGGTATGTAACCTGGCCGGATCGGGTAGGGGGATCGGAAATAGACAGTTTTTGGTAATCAACAGGTGAACACACCATAGGAACGTTAATATGGGGGAGGAAACACGCGTGACAGTCAGGTACCAAACATTTTTTTCGAGCGATGGCCCTTGTGTTTTTATTGCTTTTTTAGCTGGCTTTTTTTTGTTTTCAGTTTTCTTTATTTTACGCCGGATTGGTGCATATGCAACCACAGAAAGGCTTAAAATCAAGTTGTATTTCGACTTGCATTGCGTTTAAGAAAGAAAGGGAATTGAATGGAAACTCAATAAAATTTGGTTAACAGGATCGGGTTATTGGGGAAATTTCACACGAGCTCTGGAGGTGGTACCGGAATAGTGGATTGATCATCCCAACACTCGAGTCAAGGTACGGCAAAATTCTTCACACCAGTTCGGAAGTGGTACTGGGATAGTGGATAAAGTGTTCAAACACTCGAGCTACGGTATTGGAGGAGGTTACAAGAGTCTTTGTAGCAGTTCTGGGATAAGGACTTAAGGGTCCCAACATTTGAGTCCTGGGATAGCATTTTAGGGGTCCCAACACTTGAGTCCTGGGATAGCATTTTTAGGGTCCCAACACTTGATTTCTGGGATAGCATTTTTAGGAGCCCAACATTTTATTCCTGGGATAGCAATTTAAGGGTCCCAACTCTTTAACGAAGGGTCCAAAAACTTTGGTGAAGGGTTCCAACACTTTAGCGAAGGGTCCCAACACTTTATCGAAGGGTCCCAACACTTTAGCGAAGGGTCCCGACAATTTAGCGAAGGGTCCCAACACTTTAGCTAAGGGTTCCAACACTTTGGCGAAGGGTCCCAACGCTTTAGCGTAGGGTCCCCAACTCTAGCTAAGGGTCCCAACGCTTGATGACAAAGTTGGAACAGTTAGACAAAAAACTGAAGTGCGGTGAGGAAGCCCACTAGGAATTGAAAAAGGAAATGCGACATAACAAGAATGAATACCTAGATAACTAACTTGTCCTGGCGAGGGCCACTGAAGAGATACAAGACATGGCGGACAATGTGGATACAACAGATAAGGAGCGAGAGAAACATATCAAGAAAAATATGGAGAAGATGAAGAAACGCTATGATACCGTGAATGGCAAGTTGTCAAATCTAGAGACGAGAATGGACACATTGACCAGGGACCAATCAGAAAATTCTTGTGCCATACAATCGAAGTTGGATGCACTCTTGAGAAACTGTACTGCTCAGTAGACAATAGTAGCAGATAAAACAGAAAAGCAACCTAGAAACAAGAGTCTACACCATTACCCCGGATCGACAACAGCATAGGGTCAGGGATGACCAAAACAGCTACGAGAGGGGAAGCCTCAAACTCGACGAGGATACCAAGTGTTTCAAGTACACATACGAGTATAACACCTGATGCCATGACATGGGCAAGTACTTGGGAAATGATGAACACGACACTTGAAGCGTTCGCCACAAGAAATACAGATTAAAGTGATAGAGGAGGAGACAAATCCAGAAAAAAATTCAAGAAACCGAAAGATTTCAAAGACGATTCAGATGGTTGCATAGACACCTGGGTTGAGGTAATGAAACTGCATCTTGAGCGAGACAACCTGAATGGTGAAAGACACAGCAATATTAAGCAATCTAGAGGGCACGGCAATAAAGTGCGTGGTAGCTAAGAAGGAAGACAAACGTGATACTGCAGACAAACTTTTTGAAATACTGTTGAATCGAGTTGGACCAGGAATGAAGAGATATGAAGCAATGATGAGATTTGAGAACAGGAGACAGAGACGATAAATCAATTGATCGATTTCTGGATGATCTTGAGAAGAAGGAGCAATCCAAAGGAATCGTTTAACAGGAGAAACTTCAGCATCGCTTCAATGTTTATTGATGGGGTGAAAATCGACGACTTGAGGACGATGTTGGCAACATACTATACGCTATCGAAAGATAATGCACCACACCGGAGGAGATGAGACAGAAGTCCAGAGAGTATATGTTAATAAAACCGAAGAAGCACTCATTTTCGGAAAGCAGAAACACGCAAGGGGAAAGCAACCACAAAGATCGACATAGTACAAACGAAGGTCGTGTGCGAATTGTGGCTCGGTGGATCACCATGTATCGGATCGCACCACATAAAAACAGGGCGTGAAAAGCTTGGGATATGCGCCTGATGAAGAGGACATGAGCCACATGGAAGAACACGAGTTTTACAATGGCTTGATCATCAAAATAGGCCCGAGGTGTTTTTTCTGCAATCAAGAGTGCCAGTTGAGGATGGATTGCCCCCTGTTTTCGGATGCAGTCAAGAATCAGAGTCACACAAAACACAAATTGGCACTTGCTGCGGTGCAAAATACCAGGAACAGACAAGCTGAGAATGATTGGAGACCAAGGAGGCGCTGAGTGGCGAAATAAAGACAAAGACTGTTAAGGCCGTGACCGAAATGAGAGATGCCGGGTGGATGATCCTGATCAATTCATTTGAATTTTTTCGATGTAACGATTGATCTTAACAATGCGATGTTCAGGATTCGAAACCCGAAAGGAAGTACGTAATTAAACCGGTAAATTTGATAATGGCGAATGAGAATAAAGCTCGTTTTCTTGAGTTGGAGAGTGAAGTTGAAAGCGAACGAGGCTGGGATAGTAAGTTTGAGAATGAAGAATTATAAAGAACTAAGTGAAAACAAACAAGTATGTATAGTACCGAATCCGAATAGTCAAAGTGCTGCTATTTTAGAAAGATCATTCTCGACAACCAAGAGTGGCCTCTGCATCAGTCTCTTGTTGAGTACTCTTGATATACCAATCACAATCCAGAGGGGCAGGAAACTGGGATATGCACTGCCCGTGAGAACTAGATATGAAATGACTAAAAATATAGAAGAAAATGAAATTCTTGATTGTCTGAATCACAAGGACAAGATTTGTATCTTGAGCGGATTAAAGAAAATAAAATAATCATCACTTAAGTCAGAAACAGATGATGGATTTTCGAGCTGTTCGAATTTTTCTGAAAGTGAAAGACCCACACCAGAGGAATTGGAAGTGGATAAGCCGGTATTACTAGAAATTGAATACTTAAGGGGAAAGGTTACAGACAAACAGCTGGAAGCCATCAATGAGACTCTTGATAGGAACCAGGATGTTTTTTCGAGATATAAAGCAGAAATCGGGTGCTGTAAGTTCGTTGAGCATGAAATAGAGCTAAAAGAACCGGCGGTACCGCACTATGACCCCAAACAAATCGGATGCATGTAGAAAAGAGATAGAGACCTTACTAGAGTATTATATGATAGAACCATCCAAATCATCGTGGGCGTGTGGAGTAGTGATGGCAAAAAAGAAAGGAGACCAACTTAGATTTTGTTGTGACTTCCGTCATGGTGAACGATGCCTATCCCATACCTAGAATAAACGAGAGTCTTTCAAATTTGGGACACGCAAATTTTTTTACAACTCTTGATCTAGGGTCGGCCTTTTGGCAGGTACTACTTAGGAAACAAGACAGGGACAAAACATAATTTGCTTTGCGAGCTGGAATTGTTCCAATGGAAAAAGATGCCCTCCAGCCTTTGCAACGCGACAGCCACATTTCAGCGACTGATGGCACAAGCACTGACAAGCGTCACGAAGAAATATGGTAACTTCGTGATGTGTTACGTAGATGACGTAGTGATTGCAACACCTACCTAGAGGACCACATCGAACGACTGGATGACTTATTCTCATGCGTGAATAGCGCAGGATTGAATGTAAGCCCTCGACGTGTGGGATTCTGACGGATTCGATAAAATACCTGTGCCTACATCTGAGGATGGTAGGCAAGCATGGTATCCGACCAGACCCGGACTCGGTAGAGGCAGTACTGACTTGGAAAATGCCACAAACTGAGCACCAGTTGATGAGCTTTTTGGATTTCGCGAATTACTACAGGGAGGTCATCAAGAGCTATGCGGACAAAGTGTATCCGATGCAACAACTCATGAGGCATAAAAGCAAGAAATTCACTAGGAATAACGAGGCAGAAGAGTTGTTTCAAAGATAAAAAAAGGAACTGTGTGAAGCACCTGTGCTAGGCATGCCTACAGAAAAGGGCATGTACGTACTGGACACTGGCGCGTCGGTGGTGGCGATCTCTGGCATACTCCATCAAGAACAGGATTGGAACGGGAAGACAGTAGTCTTGAGACCAATAGCCTACGGGAGCAAAGTTTTGAGCGACACGGAAATGAAGTACGCGGCACACAAAGCGAAAATGTTCGCAGTTGTCACCTTTGTGGAAAAGTACACGGCATACCCGAGCAGCGACCCTTTCAAAATACGGGTTGACAACAGGGCAGTCAGTTGGCTGAAAACATACTCAATGGATCAGAGCTACATCAGGAGATCGATAGTGCGGTTGGATGGTTACAATATGATCATTGAGCATAGAGCGATGGACAAACACCAAAATGGCAACAGGTTGAGTAAGAAACGGCATTCTACGAGAGGCAGGAACAGAGTGAGGGATTAGTCCTTTCATGTTGTTAACAGGCAGAGAGAGAGAGAGAGAGAGAGAGAGGGAGAGAGCAAGGCCCCTGAAGTTTTTCTACTCCGAATATGAAGGACAGAAGACATCGCCTCAAGCATACGTGAAGGAAGCAATTAAGAGACAACAAGAGTTGAATCCAAGAAGGATCTTTCCAAGAAGGAAGCAATTAAGAGACAACGAGGCAGAAGAGTTGTTTCAAAGATAAAAAAAGGAAATGTGTGAAGCACCTGTGCTAGGCATGCCTACAGAAAAGGGCATGTACGTACTGGACACTGGCGCGTCGGTGGTGGCGATCTCTGGCATACTCCATCAAGAACAGGATTGGAACGGGAAGACAGTAGTCTTGAGACCAATAGCCTACGGGAGCAAAGTTTTGAGCGACACGGAAATGAAGTACGCGGCACACAAAGCGAAAATGTTCGCAGTTGTCACCTTTGTGGAAAAGTACACGGCATACCCGAGCAGCGACCCTTTCAAAATACGGGTTGACAACAGGGCAGTCAGTTGGCTGAAAACATACTCAATGGATCAGAGCTACATCAGGAGATCGATAGTGCGGTTGGATGGTTACAATATGATCATTGAGCATAGAGCGATGGACAAACACCAAAATGGCAACAGGTTGAGTAAGAAACGGCATTCTACGAGAGGCAGGAACAGAGTGAGGGATTAGTCCTTTCATGTTGTTAACAGGCAGAGAGAGAGAGAGAGAGAGAGAGAGAGAGAGGGAGAGAGCAAGGCCCCTGAAGTTTTTCTACTCCGAATATGAAGGACAGAAGACATCGCCTCAAGCATACGTGAAGGAAGCAATTAAGAGACAACAAGAGTTGAATGAACTGTGCAGAAGAAATACGGTACAAGCACAGATGAGACAGCAAATGAAGTATGATGAGAAAATACTTCACGCAAAGCCATATGCTCTGGGACAATATGTCTGGGTGTTTCAGAATGTCATACCTCCAAAAGGGACTGAAAAGCGACTAAAGAAGTGGAGAAGCCCGTTCATGATAGGGGAAGTGCACCAACAGGGTCGGTTCAATCGCTTGAGCACAAGGCGCGCGGCACACTATGAAAATCTGAAACCTCACGTCCCACCATCTGAAGACTACCGCGTACCGCAGAACATGGAAGGACTCGAGTATCTGCTTGTGGAGCCAGCGTGCGAGGTAAATGAGAAAGGCATCAGATATAAGAATAATCGCAACGGGAGTATGAGCATGGACGACAATGAAAAAATAGAGGTGGGTTCGGACAAAGCATTTTTCGCAGAAGAGGACTGAAACGAACAAGAGCAGGGCGAGGAGCCCAAATGGACTGAACCGGATCTGCCCAAGACGACGGAAATAAGAAAAGGTGGACGCAAGAAGACAGGAATGAGGTATAACAGGTATGGCGACATTTTCTTGATTGACAAAATACAGCCAGAAGAGCTAGGTGAAGAAATGGTGAACGTGAACAATTTGGTAGCAAATGAGGATTGGCAGACTATCAACGACGGTGAGCACTCGTGGCAGGAGAACCACACCTCACCGGAGAAAGAATTTGACGCAGAACAGCGCGAGATAGAAAGAACAGAGAATGCAAACCTGAGAATACTAGAGTGGATTCATGGCCTGCAGGCTGACGACAAAGAAACGCAAAGCATCCAAAAAGTGGACATATCAGCGGGGAAGCATCTGAAAGGAGGAAACTCGTTGTTTGATTGGACGGCGACAGACCGACCACTGGACATACCACCTGATAACTTGAGCCCAGCACCTCGATAAATATTTTTGTCCGGGGAGTGGTGGTAGGACTTACGCACACCGAAAATTTTATGATAAAGAAACTCAGGGAAATGAGAGAGACTTATGGACTGGACCTGGATCAGAAAGAAGCCGAGCCTACCATCGGAAAAAATTTCAAGACCAAGTTCGAGATACCAAATGAGTGCTCAGAGAACATCCTGATCACGGACGGTGACTTTTTCTTGTCAGATAGGACCAGCGCAATCCGCATAAAAGCGAATATGAGTTTCAACATCAGATTGGAAGCCGATTTTAAAAGAGAGTACCAGAATTTGGAGTTTTTGTTCAGGCAGAGACCGGGATTGGGGGTTATGGCCGCACTTCCTCCTTCAGTTTCTCATGTACCTGGCAAATAGCTATGCTTTTTAGTGACAAGAGTCAGTGAGAGAAACGTGATAGATCTTGAGCATGTGATGCTGGCATTGACACGGTTGAGGGACTTCCTGGTTGCGAGAGGGATAAGAGAGGTTTCAATGCCGGTTACGATCCAAACAGAGGCAGTTTGAACCCTAGAGAACTATACGCCATCCTGCACGTGGTCTTCGCAGAAACGGAAATAAAGCTACATCTACACAAGAAGTATTACTTGAGCATCGCCTGAGCTTTGGGTGGACACGAGGGTTTTGAGTTAGGGGCACAAGGATCTTGAGCTAGGTAAAAGGGGGCACGCGTCAGAAAAATAGGTTTTAGTTTAATTGGCATGTCATTTAAAACAGAATTTTCATTTCGAACTGTAGGTTGCTAAAACATAAGATGGATCTGCATGTTTTAATACCTTATTGAATCATTTTATCAAAAATTGTCAGAATAAGGTTTTAAAGGTACTAAGGGCGTGAGGTTTAGGCTGCTCATGAGCAAAACTCAGTTTTATTTTCAGATTGGTTTTGAATCTAAAACTCAAAAACGATAACTGGATCATAAATGCACGAGTAACAGAAGCGAAAAGAGCATTAATTATTTCGCAATCGGCGCTGGAGAAAGGTAATTCCTGAGTATTGAATCTAGGGAAGGTATTTATTGGGTATTGAATCCAGATAAGGTATTTCTTGAGCAAGGTATTCCGTGAGATCTTTTGATAGAGGAATGAAGCAATGGCAGATCGTTTCTAGAAGTCTGTGCCAGCAGCATTTAAGAAACCCACGCTCGATGAATTATACAAGCGCTTGAGGGATCTTGATTACACACTAGTGGACGAGAGGCTGGCGATAATGCTTAACGCCATCCTGCAGCTGGAGTCGCAAGGAGAGTGTAGGGAGTCAGCCACCGAGGACGTGTTGATGGTCGGCTACACCTCGGACGGGATTTACAATCAAGAACATACCAGATGGCTGTCCTGGAACGTTGACGGAAGCGTGAGGGGATTCGACCTGGCGAGGAACCCCGGCTGGAGTATAACGACGGAATATGGTGCAGGGGAACTTCCCCTTCCGACCAAGACACCGACAGGAACCGATACTCAATCTACCAGCAAGCCGTTATCGATGATACGGTCCCAACAAACGGAAGAATCATATCCAGATCTCAGCAACCTGAAAAGGGAACTGGTGAGGGCACAGAGGAAACGGGACCAGGCTAATCTGGAACGGGACCAAGCCAATCGTGATAGGGACCAGGCAAATCTTGAGCGGGACAAGGCGATTCTTGATCTGGATTTTTTGTTGAAAGCGGAACGGGAACAAGCCCAGAAGTTGCAAGAAGAATGGCGAACTGCGACCACATAAAATCGGAAATTGAACGGCTGCAGCGGAAGCACCTAGAAATTGCGAGTGGCAAAGAAAGGAAGATGAAAACGTCGACTGAGCCCCTAACGATGAGATCGAGACCAGATTCCAGGATGGAAGTCGATGAAACCCCCAGGTCGAGTGGTCGCTTCAACCTGGACCACGTAGCCCAAGAGCATATGAACGAGGCGGATCGGAACCCGTCTCTTTCTTGAGGAATCTGGAGTCAAGTCGGATCAGACCACTAATTGATATTGCGCTACTGGGTCTGACACCCAGCTCAACAAGTGGCAGTCTGACTGTAATGGTGACGTCACGTCTCAAGGAGCTGCAAGAAAGGCTGCAGTCAAGGACTCTCGAGAGGTCGGCACGTGAGGCGGAGCCACTCACATGGAGGGAACACCCATCGAGGAGTGTCATCATCGCGAACTACAAGAAAAATACGGATGGCGCATATCACTGACACAACCGGTATGATTGGACGGCGGCGCAACGCGAGAGGAGAGATGCCTTCAATGATGCGGCTTGGGCTGAATAATTCACAGAGCCTAGAATACCGGAGGGCACAGTCCACTTGTTCATTTAGGACAATCTTGTCAGGGTCTTGACGTGGATCCAGGCGAATTGGCAAGTGGGCGTTTGAGTTTCTCGGGCGCAGCAATGCCCCAGAGGTTGGCGTCACTAGAGATAGTGAAAATGGGGAAAGTGTACACGGTCACCCTAATGATGGGGACCAACGATGTTTCTAGAGGTGAATCACGGAAAACGATGAGGCTCCAGGAAAAGGTGAGCTGCATTCTTGAGGAGCTGAGGGTCTCAGATGGCCAATCAAAACGCGATGAGCATGTGAAAGGGTGTGCCATATCAGCGGAATATTCAGGCAAATCCAGCAAAAAACTCTCCCGCCCGTGGTTTTGCTCGACGTGGCGAGAATGATGGAGGATTCCCTTCCACAGAATTCATCTTCAGTTTGTATCCACTTCGATAAGCCCAAGGACACGGAGTGGCCGAATGGCGTTTTTCAAAGACACATCAACTCTCCAGAGTCGGATCTGATAGAAAATGGCCAGTTAACCTTTGACCACCCCGAGCCCCTCCTTCTTCCCGGCTAGGCCAGTGGCTGACCGCTTAGGAGGGAGAGTTGATTCTAGAGGAGTAGCAGAAGCAGGCAGCTGGGTTTGATGGAGGGGGACGAAATGTAGTCTTCCACAACACAGAGCTCGGCGGTGTCATCGGTAGCGGTGGTGGACAACAAGAAAGCCCGAGCACCGCCAGGAGGCTCTGGAGAAGCGAGCAAAACCAGGTACCTGGAGCGAGTGAAAGATTTGGATCTTGATGATCTAGCCTGCAGGCAGGAACTGATGGAGGTCTCGGGGCTCAAGAGTCTGTCGCATGAGGACCTGACCAATCACTACTGCGTGGATTGGCTGAAGGCGCAAGAAGCGCACTTTTCTTGAGACAAAAGCCTTGAGACGGCGGACTTGACTGGGATTGCCAGGAATTGGATCATGGGGCCAGTTAACTACAGGCCTCCCAAGGAGTTGAGAAGCCCGCGTCTCATCGTGGAACCACCAAAGCATCGAACGAGTATAACCAGGATTAGAGTGGCGATTCCTGCGCAGTTGAAGGCCGTAGAAAAACTCTTTGAGCCGAAAAGTATGGGGCTTCCTGATACCGCCTACAAGTGGCCAAAGATGTCAAAAGATCCGAGATATGGGAAATCTTATAGGAGCTCACAGCTGGCCAAGACTCTGGCAGAATACGATCCATCAGACCGTGGAGCAGCAAGGGCGTTCATCGTGGCGGGGTCGGTTTTTGATGGAACGTCCCCGAGGTTATTTTGGCCAGAGACATTGGTGTACGTGCTGCCTGGCGCGGAGCTAAAACAATTGTTGACTCTGATAGTGGCGATGAAATCGGAAACACCGTGTGAGCCAGAGTTACTGTTGTTTGCGGCGATGAATGATCATCTGCACGCAGAGGGATTGATAACCGACGCCAAACAAGGTCTGAGAAGCAATCCAGACGTTGTTTGGGGCGATGAATGAGGTGCAGGAGTTGGTGGTTTCTCGATTGGGATCGAAAAAGAAGGAGGTATTCACATCATCACCAGGCTATGTAAGCATGCCACCAGCTCGCCGTTTGTATACGCGATGTTAATCTTGATAACGGAAGGCAATGGGTTGCGGAGGCTAATGGCAGCCCCAAATCGTGAGCTTGAGCCGGTAAACTCGAGACTTCTAAAGTCGGAGGTGGCGGCAGCATTGGCAGCTTTTTACGCGTTCGCAGACATACTGATTGTATTGGAGGAAGTACTTTGTCTTGAGATATCGAAGCTGGCTAGGCAGCTGAAATTCAATCCCGAGGTGAGGGATGACCATCCCGTGATAAGCCATTTGACTGCCAGTCTGTGGTTCCGGAACATGGACCTCACGATAACGGGTTCCACCAGCAGCATGAGAGGGCCTGTCAATCATCGGAAGAACGTGGCGGGAACTGAGAAACAATTGGAATCGATGGGGTATTGCCTGACTCAAGAGAGAGGAAGATGGCCGTTGCTGACACCGAGGCTGGACCTTTCCTGTTCAAGCAAACTTGTGAGTTTCTTGATGATCAATTTGAGATCTCCCAGGAGAGGGAGATGACGATGGGGACGTTCGTGACGTCGGCAAATGAGATCACTATCGGCGGTTTCTGGAGAGAGCATGCAACAGGCGAATTGAAAACCAGAAAATCATGCAAAATCTTAAGATTCTACAGTCCATGTCGGGAGAAGAAGTATATGGTCAGGGTATTTTAAGCGGGAAATACCATCTTTGAGGCATTTGTGCAAGACCTCATGAGCATATCGATTATTCTGCTGCTGGCTCTGTACCTGGTGTATCCCAGGTACCTATTCAACATGGGTCCCAGGTACCTATATATGTACAGCCAAGGCGTGGAAAGCCTCAGAATTGACGAACACTTGACAATGATACTATTGACACATGGGTACTTAGCGGCATTTCATCGACTGATTAAGTATGGGGAAACCCTATCGGTGGGGAAAGCCCACCGGAGTCTGGATACTTACTGCTACAAGTGTGCGGCAGGGCTGAAGACTCTGCTGGTGGAGTGTTTTTTGATGCAGAACCGATACCTGACAGGAGAGGAGGGGAGAGGAACCCGAAGACTAGAGAAGAGAGGAGGGTGGTGAATGAAGGTATACCTCTTCTAACCGACCTGTGTCTGGCAGTAATGTATGATCGACTGGGGATGATCGGAGGGCTAGAGGAGGTAGTGACTTGAATCTACGGGCCCGCCGTGACATATGCCTTACCGGATCCGCTTGTGACGGCATACCGACATTCAGTTGTCCACGTGAGCTTGATCAGCATTCTGGATGGGACAGCGTTGAATTGGTGCAAGCAGGAGCACTTGAGAGCACGGATGAGCAAGACGGTGCTATTCGGAAAGGTGACGAATCCGGAATTGATAGTGCTATACTTCAGGGGCCATCTGCAGTGTAGAATGGGGGGAAAACAAGAGGGTCCCATTGAGGCCTACCCAAAATTCTGGAAGTTGAATCCAGTGGCGAAGAACACGCGAGAAGTTTTGGAAGAAGAGCTTAGATTTTGTCAACAGAAAACTGGAGACAATCTTTGAACGGGACGTATTACCTGTTACTATCCCAGAGTTCTCGAGGGTAAGACGAATGACGTTACGGATGACCAGCCTGATGGTAGTCCCCTCGATACATGCTTGAGAGGCTGTGGATCAGCAACAGAAGACGTTCACGCACAGCTGGTACCCCTTGTTCATCGGGTATTCGGCGGCTGTATATTTTCATACTCATGAAATAAAAATAAACTAGTGGACTACTCAAGCCAAGAAGATGCGGGGTTCGATGCCTCCTAAGTATGAAGGCCGGGAAGTGGCAAAGGTGCTTGAGAAGGCTGGACTTAAAAGTAAGATGCCCATATACGATAGCAGGAAAATGATCATGGAGGAGGGTCATATCGCACTGCAGGATGAAATGAAGTGTAGTACCAGAAAACATCTGGCACCCTATGGACTGGATGAGGTGGAATTGCAACGCGAGGGACGGAAGCTCGACGCAGCGGTGACCCTATATGTATCCCTCACCGAATACAAGGCAGTGGATCCGGTGACGCCTTCTTCTCTATCAGTCGGCATCCCAGGGGACAAGAGAAGCCTTCCCGTGGAAAGCAGATTCAAAGATGCATTGGAAAGGGACCAAGATGAGTCGGCAGAGGGAGAAAGCATGGATGAAACCCTCAGCGAAACTGGAGAAGAAAAGTAGTTGGACTATACCTGAGGAAGGGTCAGTGGCCGGCAGTTTCAGTCCCGGTACTACACGTGAATGGCTGCAAGTTTGGAGCGGTGATGGTTGGGCGGACATCGCCATACCACCCTTAGGATCTCCCCGTAAGAATCTGGAGTTGCGCCTAGCAAGTGAAGCCTCCAACATGGGTATGGTACTCTTGAACGATGAGATGAGGGAGAAGGACACCTTCGAGGGGAATAAAGAAATTGTTCCTAATTACGCTGGATGTAAATGGATGGCAAGATTTCTTGAGCGAGTTCAATCAGAAGGTAGAACGGAAACACAAACTGGATGATTTCAAAGAAGAGTTGTGAGACATCGTAGTAGGAGTTGGAGAACCTGTCTTGGTGGCCACTGGGCTGGACGAAAAAGCGTGAAGGGAATTACTCGACAAGTTGTTTCGCTTAAGGGAAAAGAAGTAGAGTGCCGATCCTAAATCATGTTCAGATAGCTCTACTCCGAATGAAAAGACTCATAAGAAAAAAATTAGGGTTGAAGTTGATGATAAAAGTAAATTTAGTATTAAAATTAAAGATATTAATATTCCTAAGGCTGGAGAAGGGGGAGGCAAGAGTCGGAAGAGGGAGATCTGCATGAAGAAGTGGATTCACTGATGATTATGACTATGGCTCCGAGTAAAGGAGTGAGGTCGAGGAAAAGGAAACGGGAGGTAGGAGAGCGCGTCCCTCAGTGGAGGCGGTTTCAGGGAAGAATTTGAAGATGACGGCTCCAATAGTCCTAGCGAGATGGGAGAGAACAGCATACAAGGGCAACTCAGTGACCCGAAACTTGGCTGAAGTAGTGACCGAGATGGAAAACACGACAAACCCGGGGATGGGAAAAGATATCAAACCCCAAAAGGTGAATATGAAGAAAGGCTTCATCAGTGGACAAGTGTGGGAAGTAGACATTGGCAAAGAGTAGATCTCGAGTCGACACCAGGGCATTGGGAAGCAGGTAGCAAGTGAACTCCTCGAAAGAGGGTTGACGAGAGAAATACTGCTCGCCCCTGGTGGATTGCCCTGGTTACTGCGAAACAACTGGACAGTTGCCTGAAGAAACTTGATCGCGGGGTGTTCAGAAAACGTCGAAATTGGGCTACCCAACTGACGGCGGAAGTGAATAAACTAGAGTTGAAGAACCAGTTGGGTCGAACCTGGAAGAAATCGCTGCTGGAGCATTTTGAAGACAAAAAGAGGGCACCCTCGAAGGCAAAACATTTATTGGCAAATCCTTTTGTCAGGACGGCAGGGCAGTTGATGTTTACGTGGAGCTTGGCGGGAGTGGCGCTAGAAGCCTTGACTTCATACGATAAACTAAAACTGGGTGACAAAGGTCTGCACATGTAACGAATGCTGACGCAGCATACTGTTCGAGACAATTCGGGATTGAGTCTAGCAAGGAGGAACGCTGCCCCCTGTTTCTTTAGATGGATCATGTCGGTGATACCTGATGCTACCATCCAGGCATGCTATCAAAGTGCGGCGGGGAGTAAGACATTGGAGAAGAGAGTCTCGAGCGTCATCTTGAATGTGTATCATAGAACTGAGATTGAGAAGGAGGATGGTTCGAGGCAGTCCCTGGAGAACCATGCAAAACTGGACGAGATCCGACGGCTCTCGAACAAGAAACTTGAGGAGAGTGATGACGTACATCGTTTCGCTTGAGGGAAAAGAAGCAGAGTGCCGAGGCTAAATCATGTAAAGATAGCTCTACTCCGAATAAAAAGACTGATAATAAAATAAATTAGTGTTGAAGTTGATGATAAAAGTAAACTTAGTAATATAATTAAAGATATTATGATTCCTAGGGCTAGAGAAGGGGTAGTCAAGAGTCGCAAGAGGTAGATTTGGATAAAGAAGTGGATTCAGTGATGATAATGGCGCTAGAAGCCTTGACTTTATACGATAAACTAAATCTGGGCGACAAAGGTCTGCACCTGTATCGAATGCTGACTCAGCACACTGCTGGAGACAAATCGGGATTGAGTCTAGCAAGGAGGAAGGATGCCTCCTGTTTCTTGAGATGGATCATGTCGGTGATACCTGAGGCTACCATCCAGGCATGCTATCAAAGTGAGGGGGGGAGTACAGCGTTGGAGAAGAGAGTCTCGAGCGTCATCTTGAATGGGTATCAGAACACTGAGATTGAGAAGGAGGATGGTTCGAGGCAGTCCCTGGAGAACCATGCAAAACTGGACGAGATCCGAAGGCTCTCGAACAAGAAACTTGAGGAGAGTGATGACGTGCGTCGTTTCGCTTGAGGGAAAAGAAGCAGAGTGCCGAGGCTAAATCATGTAAAGATAGCTCTACTCCGAATGAAAATACTGATAATAAAATAAATTAGGGTTGAAGTTGATGATTAAAGTAAACTTAGTAATAAAATTAAAGATATTTTTATTCCTAGGGCTGGAAAAGGGGCAGTCAAGAGTCGCAAGAGGTAGATCTGGATAAAGAAGTGGATTCAGTGATGATAATGGCGCTAGAAGCCTTGACTTTATACAATAAACTAAAACTGGGCGACAAAGGTCTGCACCTGTTTCGAATGCTGACTCAGCAGGCTGCTCGTGACAATTCGGGATTGAGTCTAGCAAGGAGGAAGGATGCCACCTGTTTCTTGAGATGGATCATGTCGGTGATACCTGATGCTACCATCCAGGCATGCTATCAAAATGCGGAGGGGAGTACAGCGTTGGAGAAGAGAGTCTCGAGCGTCATCTTGAATGTGTATCAGAGTACTGAGATTGAGAAGGAGGATGGTTCGAGGCAGTCCCTGGAGAACCATGCAAAACTGGACGAGATCCGACGGCTCTCGAACAAGAAACTTGAGGAGAGTGATGACGTGCGTCGTTTTGCTTGAGGGAAAAAAAGCAGAGTGCCGAGGCTAAATTATGTAAAGATAGCTCTACTCCGAATAAAAAGACTGATAATAAAAAAAGTTAGGGTTGAAGTTGATGATAAAAGTAAACTTACTAATATAATTAAAGATATTTTTATTCCTAGGGCTGGAAAAGGGGCAGGCAAGAGTCGCAAGAGGTAGATCTGGATAAAGAAGTGGATTCAGTGATGATAATGGCGCTAGAAGCCTTGACTTTATAAAATAAACTAAAACTGGGCGACATTGGTCTGCACCTGTATCGAATGCTGACTCAGCACGCTGCTCGAGACAATTCGGGATTGAGTCTAGCAAGGAGGAAGGATGCCACCTGTTTCTTGAGATGGATCATGTCAGTGATACCTGATGCTACCATCCAGGCATGCTATCAAAATGCGGCTGGAGGTAAAGCATTGGAGAAGAGAGTCTCGAGCGTCATCCTGAATAGGAATCAGAGTACTGGGATTAAGAAGGAGGATGGTTCGAGGCATTCCCTGGAGAACCATGCAAAACTGGACGAGATCCGATGGCTATCGAACAAGAAACTTGAGGAGAGTCATGACGTGCATCGCGGCCTGGCTTTGGCAGAAGACTACTCGAGACCCACAAAACGAGGGGAGTATCACTATGTGTCAGGTTAAATGGGGATATCATACAACCCTTCCTTGGATGCGGAGGCAGGAGCTGCCTATATGAATTTTGGAGTTACGAAGCTGCTGAAGTTCTGGATAGAGAAGATAGTCGAGATTGATCCGACTGAAAGGGAGAGACCGATCCTATGTCTACTGCTGGAGAAGGTGTCCGAAGTCGTCAGCGTCCCGCGTTCTGACAGGAAGGTGGAGCTGAGGCTGGGAGTCATAGATCACATATTGTCTACAAACTTGGGAACGGTTTGGAAGTTGCTGAGACCATCTTGGTGTCCACATTCTCAGGCAAGTTTAAGCGAAGAAGTCACGGAGCGAGTAAGAATGTCACCAGGAAAAGATGAGGATTTGGGGAATCTGAACGTGATACACAAATTGATCCTGCCTCATCGAAAAGAATCTGAAGGAGTCATGAGCAAGCTGAGCGAGTCGCATAAAAAACTGGAGCCGGGCAATTGTCTCGATCTAGCGAGTGGAGGTGGAGAAAATTCTTGTGAAGGATGTTCTTGTGCCAGGATACAGTCTTTTCAAAGCAAAGACCTGGCCACTTTGTTTGGTGATATCACTGAGAAGGGGAAGAGTGAGGTGCAAATTGTTGCTGAGTGTTAAGCGAGCAACACAGTGAATCTAGGGACGGCATTGGGATTCTTCTCGACGATGTGTAGTCTAAATTCACTGGAGATGCTAGAGTCGGAACACCATCTGGTGACGGCGTTAAGCGTGGAGTCGTGACTTGGAGTAATGCAGATGGACCAAAAGCATATCAAGGGATGGAAAATTGGCCTTGAGGCAGAGATGGGGTTTCCCGTGAGCGAGGCCTGTAGTCTACCAATGAATGCGAAGTCTCTGGTGGGATCAGTCATGGCGAACTTGTGCGGAAGTCATTATCCGTTACATATGGCAATTGTGGAAGCGTCTAGTCAGAGGTTGCTGATTGAAAAAGTTTTCTCGGTGCTGAAGTGCGTGCGCTTGGCGCGGTTGTCATATCATTCACAACGGTTGTTACGGAAGATGCTGGTAGCGGTGCCTGGGCATCGAAGGGAGGATTCGAGTGAAATCTGGGGGAGGAACTCATGAGTTTGGAAAAATAGACCACTTGTGACTTTGAGAGGCAAAAAACGATCGGGAAGACGACGAATAGCGCCCAAGCCATTACGAGAATGACGTGACGCATGCAAAGATGATGGAGTTTGACGCACGGAGAATGCCAATGTCATTGTCTTGCGCAGACAGTGTGGTACCTAGAGCAGTCAAATCTCAGTTTGATATGGAATTTTGAAGAAATTCGGTCAATAGGGTTGCCCAACTATCAATTTGGTGAGCTCGATGCTGGCGCTGCGATGGATTGAGGAGAACGCAATGAAGTATCGGGAGTCGAAGATACCAACAGTGGAGTCGATACATGCCATTGACTATAGCCGGAGGCTTCAGTTGTTTGAGACTGCGTGCAAAGTATTGGCTGTACCCATGGAGGTGAAGCACGTGTGGAGTCGCATACGATTCTTCTCATGGTTTCGGGCGACACTGACGTCTCGGCCATACACGTTGGCGAAGAATCACATGAAGAAGCATCAAAAGGAATATCGTCAGTTCCTGGCCGAGATCGGGCCGGTGGCCCTCAATAGGCCTTTGCTCATCCATCACAATGCGATAACCACGGGTTGGAAAAGGGTTGGTAAGCTGTCTAGAGACAATACAAAAGCAAGGGAATCAATACTGGACCTGGCGAAGAATGTGAACTTGAGCTTGCACAACACTTTCTACTTGAACAAGGAATCCAAGGTGAAGAGTCTACCGAACCTGACGAGAAAATTCCAAGAATGGATGCTGACCTACGAACAACTGAAGGCATGGGAAAAGATCGTAATCAGTTCCGACGAGGAAATGGAATTATCGAGGCGATTATCTGTGTTGAGTGCACCCTGACCCAGTACCTCGAAGACGGGTGCGTGAGCTGAGCAGGGTGCTCAGGGGTTGGTTCATGAGTCTTCAGCGTGGAAAGCAAAAAGGGTTTGAATGTAAACTCAGATAAAATCTGAGGGCGCGGAAAAGAAATTCTAACGTACAGATTATTGTTATTAATATACAATAATTTTTTATAAATCAAAATGCTGCATGACAATTTTCTGATTGGTGGAACAAAATTTTTTTTAATAAACATCTTGTAAAGCTGGGTTTCAGGGTTCGAGTGGATGCGGATTTTGATTGCTGTTTAGCTATAACATGACAATTTTGCATGGATGTTAATTTTGGGGATGTAGATAGAGATAAATCTGCTGCAAACTTCTGTAAATGACCACAGGCACTGTATCTTGAGACGCGCTCAACATTCTGGGGGCTCACTGATTGACGGCGACCCGCGATGAGGACGTCAACTTTTAGTCCGGAGAGTATGTGCCAGTCGGTCATATTTGGATGTTTGACCTTGAGTTGAATGTTTAACCTTAATTTTTGGGGACAAAAGTAATTTTTTCAAAATTTCGAATTGAGCCGATCATGCTCAAGTTTCTCGCGACAACTGAAAGCTATCTTTTTCCCCATAGGAAGTCAAGAACTCGAGAAGAGCAATAAGGAAGAACGATCAATTACACGAGAGTGACACTTCAGTAAAAAGATCGACAGCTGAAGCTGCCCAAAGGTCCAGAAAGAAAAACTTGTTCTTGAGTTCAAACTTATTTATTCAAAGATTCTCGAGTTAGACTTAATTACTTTAAATCAATTCTAGAGCCTCTCTACCATTATTAGTTACTCAATTCTAGAGGTCGTGTTGGTACGTGAGTGTATTTTATGTGATTATGTTGAGTTAAGGCGAGTTTTTAGGTTGATCTATCAGAAATGGATAAAATGTCTTCTGTCCAAAAAAAACTAATGGTATGCTTGAGTTCCGGCCCTGTTTTAATGGCGTTCGCGTGTTTTAGAAATTTTGAGACCTGACTTTGGGGCCGTTCTTATTTCTAGAGTGGGGGGGGGGGGGCATTTTGGTAGTCGCCTTTAAGCTGTAACATGGTTTGTAGTCTCATGTCGCAAGCGAACCGAATTGGCTCCGACCGCATGAGAGAGAAAAACACAAGAGATATTGTCCCTGACTCTTGAGCCAATGGTTAATGGGTCTGTTTCTCTTAGCCTCATATGTGACTTAATTAGGCGTCTGTTACACCGCTTGTCTGCATATCGTACTTTCTAAGCTGACATAGTAATTACATTTTCCAGGCGATATCTTTCCAAAGCATTTCCAAATGGATCCGGGGCTTCAAACCATACTGGAATACATATCCAAGTAGCTTGGCCAATAATACTTGGTCGATATTGAACACGGAATCGGGCTACTTGGAGAATCTAACATGGTCATTTTTTGGCTTCAAATCGTCAACGAATAAAGCTAAAAGCAAAGGTCTGCTAACAGTACATTGTGAAATTCCCCTGTTGATACGCATGAAGGTCGTTGTCTATCCGTTGAAAATAACTCTTTGTTGGCGGAGCTTTTTTTCCTGATTGCGAACTGTGATGTGAGGAGATGACTGTTGCCACGTATTTTTGAACAAAAATGCGTTCTAACAAAAGGGCCAGAATAGGGGTAACTGATACAGGACGATAGGCACTACATGTTTTGGGGTTGTTTATTGTCGGAATCGGTTGAATATTAGCAGATTTCATAAGTATAGTAACTTTTCCTTCGATGATCGATCTGTTAAAAATGTTGCTATTATTGGACTGAGTTTGTCAGAATATTATTTTAAGAACCACAGTGGTAGTCCATTGGGGCCACTTGCCGTTTTGTTCAGCCGTTTTAGTGCACGATGCACTTCTGCAGTGGCAATTTGGGGAATGTCGGATCAATTAGTTGTTTTTGGAGTGAAAGTAGTGTTCGGACAGTGTTCACTCATTCAGCTCTTAAGGTCGTACCTTTCCAGGCGCTCATTTACATGTTTAGCAACTTCTTTCAAATTTTGCCATTATTTTCGAGTGCCGTAAGATGGTTCTGCTAATTCATCACTAGCTCTGTTTCTAGCAATTAGGTTCCCTATTCGATCTGAAAGTTTGTTGGCTTCTCTGAGGCGGGGTTGTTTAAAACATCGAGCACGCCGTTTGAGAAGCGTTTTTATCAACGGAGACACATATTGTGGATCTCTGTCGGACATATTCACTTTTATAACTGGAGTTTTTTAATTGTGAATTTCATCAAAAACATTTTCAGTGAACTGTGTATACACATTGTCTAGATCTTGTTCCAGGACTTCTAGCCAATTAATTCCCAGTATTGCTCTTTAGAGTGCTTCCTTGTTTTGCCGGCAACGGTCAAGAAAATTATGCCTGATAGGAGGGACATGGTACAGTAATTTCGGCTTAGTTATAATTTTGTGGTCAATCTGAACGGTTGATATGAACACGTTGACATATTAATAAGGAATTCTATTTCGTAACATCACGTCGAGCACCCGGTCTTCTCTTGTTGGCTCAACGACAATGTTTGTTAATTGAAAATGTTCCATTAACATTGAAAGATCCAGTCTTCTTGTAACACCGGTGACAACTGAAATGTAATTATTTCTAATTTATTCTGTAAGAACTGAAGGTTTGTGTGCAAATGCTTCTAACCGTAAGCAATCAATTGCATTAAGTTTAGCAATTGATCGTGCATTCATTGTTAAAAAAGACAAACTTCCATGTACGCCGGACTCGGTCTGTGAAGTTGGCGGTAGTCAAACTAATTCGACTAACTCTTTCCCGTGATACAGATTCAAATTGCGGATTTTGAATACTTGTTTATCAACATGTTCCATATCAATTAGTTCGCGCCATTTTTTCCAAAAAATTCTGTTCTATTTTCCTGTCACTTTCCGAAAGTGACGGAGAAATGTATAACAATTTGTCATAGTCTTTCATCAGGTACCCTTTTGCTAATATTTTTCGTGGAATAACTTCAGTTCTGATTTTAACAAGAAGTGTTCGTGGTCGTTTTCTGTCTTTGTCAAATCTTTCAGGTCGCTCAATATTGTCGACTTGTCCTTGTCCAAGTTCATGTCCTTCATTCAGGTGCGTAAGCATATTTGTTATTTCTTGGCGGTCATTTTCAATTCGCTCTGCCGCGTTTGTGGCATTAAGTTTGGATATTCTGTCAATGCGCATTTCATACTCAATTAGTTGCACAACATTTTTCCGCAAATGAGTTGTTTGAGCCACTGGTGCTCCGTTTGATTCAAAAACTGGTTTCAATGTACTTGCATCTGCATCCCTCTGAAGTTGTTCGACATGAGAACTTGCTAAGGCTTCCTTGACAGTCGTAACTATTTCACTTTTCAATGAATCTTAATCAATAGGGACTTTTGCAAATGAAGAAAAAATTGTTGACAGATTTGATCATCAGGAAAAGTTCAATCAATATATCGGCACAGGCTGCATGGTAAGTACAATAATTTGCAGAAAATTAGTGGAGAAAAAATAGAAAGAAAATACTGTCTCGCAGCCGGCCTTGAAAAAGGAGGGTACCTTGCCAGTTGTCCGCGTGAGATGCGTCAGGCCTAATGGTGGTTCTTCGTAGTTCTTTCAAATTTATTTAATCAACTTACTTTCATGTTTCAAGAACTCTGTGACTCTGAAAAATTTACGATAAAAAAGAAATCATTCTTAAGAAAGATTACGAAATAGAATCAATAAATTCAACCGTCTTTTTCGATGAAGAATTTGGAGTCACTGAAAACGCATGCCAGTTCATCAGGTAACAATTGTAACAATTGAGGGAAAAAAAGCAGAGTGCTGAGGCTAAATTATGTAAAGATAGCTCTACTCCGAATAAAAAGACTGATAATAAAAAAAGTTAGGGTTGAAGTTGATGATAAAAGTAAACTTACTAATATAATTAAAGATATTTTTATTCCTAGGGCTGGAAAAGGGGCAGGCAAGAGTCGCAAGAGGTAGATCTGGATAAAGAAGTGGATTCAGTGATGATAATGGCGCTAGAAGCCTTGACTTTATAAAATAAACTAAAACTGGGCGACAAAGGTCTGCACCTGTTTCGAATGCTGACTCAGCAGGCTGCTCGTGACAATTCGGGATTGAGTCTAGCAAGGAGGAAGGATGCCACCTGTTTCTTGAGATGGATCATGTCGGTGATACCTGATGCTACCATCCAGGCATGCTATCAAAATGCGGAGGGGAGTACAGCGTTGGAGAAGAGAGTCTCGAGCGTCATCTTGAATGTGTATCAGAGTACTGAGATTGAGAAGGAGGATGGTTCGAGGCAGTCCCTGGAGAACCATGCAAAACTGGACGAGATCCGACGGCTCTCGAACAAGAAACTTGAGGAGAGTGATGACGTGCGTCGTTTTGCTTGAGGGAAAAAAAGCAGAGTGCCGAGGCTAAATTATGTAAAGATAGCTCTACTCCGAATAAAAAGACTGATAATAAAAAAAAAGTTAGGGTTGAACTTGATGATAAAAGTAAACTTACTAATATAATTAAAGATATTTTTATTCCTAGGGCTGGAAAAGGGGCAGGCAAGAGTCGCAAGAGGTAGATCTGGATAAAGAAGTGGATTCAGTGATGATAATGGCGCTAGAAGCCTTGACTTTATAAAATAAACTAAAACTGGGCGACATTGGTCTGCACCTGTATCGAATGCTGACTCAGCACGCTGCTCGAGACAATTCGGGATTGAGTCTAGCAAGGAGGAAGGATGCCACCTGTTTCTTGAGATGGATCATGTCAGTGATACCTGATGCTACCATCCAGGCATGCTATCAAAATGCGGCTGGAGGTAAAGCATTGGAGAAGAGAGTCTCGAGCGTCATCCTGAATAGGAATCAGAGTACTGGGATTAAGAAGGAGGATGGTTCGAGGCATTCCCTGGAGAACCATGCAAAACTGGACGAGATCCGATGGCTATCGAACAAGAAACTTGAGGAGAGTCATGACGTGCATCGCGGCCTGGCTTTGGCAGAAGACTACTCGAGACCCACAAAACGAGGGGAGTATCACTATGTGTCAGGTTAAATGGGGATATCATACAACCCTTCCTTGGATGCGGAGGCAGGAGCTGCCTATATGAATTTTGGAGTTACGAAGCTGCTGAAGTTCTGGATAGAGAAGATAGTCGAGATTGATCCGACTGAAAGGGAGAGACCGATCCTATGTCTACTGCTGGAGAAGGTGTCCGAAGTCGTCAGCGTCCCGCGTTCTGACAGGAAGGTGGAGCTGAGGCTGGGAGTCATAGATCACATATTGTCTACAAACTTGGGAACGGTTTGGAAGTTGCTGAGACCATCTTGGTGTCCACATTCTCAGGCAAGTTTAAGCGAAGAAGTCACGGAGCGAGTAAGAATGTCACCAGGAAAAGATGAGGATTTGGGGAATCTGAACGTGATACACAAATTGATCCTGCCTCATCGAAAAGAATCTGAAGGAGTCATGAGCAAGCTGAGCGAGTCGCATAAAAAACTGGAGCCGGGCAATTGTCTCGATCTAGCGAGTGGAGGTGGAGAAAATTCTTGTGAAGGATGTTCTTGTGCCAGGATACAGTCTTTTCAAAGCAAAGACCTGGCCACTTTGTTTGGTGATATCACTGAGAAGGGGAAGAGTGAGGTGCAAATTGTTGCTGAGTGTTAAGCGAGCAACACAGTGAATCTAGGGACGGCATTGGGATTCTTCTCGACGATGTGTAGTCTAAATTCACTGGAGATGCTAGAGTCGGAACACCATCTGGTGACGGCGTTAAGCGTGGAGTCGTGACTTGGAGTAATGCAGATGGACCAAAAGCATATCAAGGGATGGAAAATTGGCCTTGAGGCAGAGATGGGGTTTCCCGTGAGCGAGGCCTGTAGTCTACCAATGAATGCGAAGTCTCTGGTGGGATCAGTCATGGCGAACTTGTGCGGAAGTCATTATCCGTTACATATGGCAATTGTGGAAGCGTCTAGTCAGAGGTTGCTGATTGAAAAAGTTTTCTCGGTGCTGAAGTGCGTGCGCTTGGCGCGGTTGTCATATCATTCACAACGGTTGTTACGGAAGATGCTGGTAGCGGTGCCTGGGCATCGAAGGGAGGATTCGAGTGAAATCTGGGGGAGGAACTCATGAGTTTGGAAAAATAGACCACTTGTGACTTTGAGAGGCAAAAAACGATCGGGAAGACGACGAATAGCGCCCAAGCCATTACGAGAATGACGTGACGCATGCAAAGATGATGGAGTTTGACGCACGGAGAATGCCAATGTCATTGTCTTGCGCAGACAGTGTGGTACCTAGAGCAGTCAAATCTCAGTTTGATATGGAATTTTGAAGAAATTCGGTCAATAGGGTTGCCCAACTATCAATTTGGTGAGCTCGATGCTGGCGCTGCGATGGATTGAGGAGAACGCAATGAAGTATCGGGAGTCGAAGATACCAACAGTGGAGTCGATACATGCCATTGACTATAGCCGGAGGCTTCAGTTGTTTGAGACTGCGTGCAAAGTATTGGCTGTACCCATGGAGGTGAAGCACGTGTGGAGTCGCATACGATTCTTCTCATGGTTTCGGGCGACACTGACGTCTCGGCCATACACGTTGGCGAAGAATCACATGAAGAAGCATCAAAAGGAATATCGTCAGTTCCTGGCCGAGATCGGGCCGGTGGCCCTCAATAGGCCTTTGCTCATCCATCACAATGCGATAACCACGGGTTGGAAAAGGGTTGGTAAGCTGTCTAGAGACAATACAAAAGCAAGGGAATCAATACTGGACCTGGCGAAGAATGTGAACTTGAGCTTGCACAACACTTTCTACTTGAATAAGGAATCCAAGGTGAAGAGTCTACCGAACCTGACGAGAAAATTCCAAGAATGGATGCTGACCTACGAACAACTGAAGGCATGGGAAAAGATCGTAATCAGTTCCGACGAGGAAATGGAATTATCGAGGCGATTATCTGTGTTGAGTGCACCCTGACCCAGTACCTCGAAGACGGGTGCGTGAGCTGAGCAGGGTGCTCAGGGGTTGGTTCATGAGTCTTCAGCGTGGAAAGCAAAAAGGGTTTGAATGTAAACTCAGATAAAATCTGAGGGCACGGAAAAGAAATTCTAACGTACAGATTATTGTTATTAATATACAATATTTTTTTATAAATCAAAATGCTGCATGACAATTTTCTGATTGGTGGAACAAAAATTTTTTTAATAAACATCTTGTAAAGCTGGGTTTCAGGGTTCGAGTGGATGCGGATTTTGATTGCTGTTTAGCTATAATATGACAATTTTGCATGGATGTTAATTTTGGGGATGTAGATAGAGATAAATCTGCTGCAAACTTCTGTAAATGACCACAGGCACTGTATCTTGAGACGCGCTCAACATTCTGGGGGCTCACTGATTGACGGCGACCCGCGATGAGGACGTCAACTTTGAGTCCGGAGAGTATGTGCCAGTCGGTCATATTTGGATGTTTGACCTTGAGTTGAATGTTTAACCTTAATTTTTGGGGACAAAAGTAATTTTTTCAAAATTTCGAATTGAGCCGATCATGCTCAAGTTTCTCGCGACAACTGAAAGCTATCTTTTTCCCCATAGGAAGTCAAGAACTCGAGAAGAGCAATAAGGAAGAACGATAAATTACACAAGAGTGACACTTCAGTAAAAAGATCGACAGCTGAAGCTGCCCAAAGGTCCAGAAAGAAAAACTTGTTCTTGAGTTCAAACTTATTTATTCAAAGATTCTCGAGTTAGACTTAATTACTTTAAATCAATTCTAGAGCCTCTCTACCATTATTAGTTACTCAATTCTAGAGGTCGTGTTGGTACGTGAGTGTATTTTATGTGATTATGTTGAGTTAATGCGAGTTTTTAGGTTGATCTATCAGAAATGGATAAAATGTCTTCTGTCCAAAAAAAACTAATGGTATGCTTGAGTTCCGGCCCTGTTTTAATGGCGTTCGCGTGTTTTAGAAATTTTGAGACCTGACTTTGGGGCCGTTCTTATTTCTAGAGTGGGGGGGGGCATTTTGGTAGTCGCCTTTAAGCTGTAACATGGTTTGTAGTCTCATGTCGCAAGCGAACCGAATTGGCTCCGACCGCATGAGAGAGAAAAACACAAGAGATATTGTCCCTGACTCTTGAGCCAATGGTTAATGGGTCTGTTTCTCTTAGCCTCATATGTGACTTAATTAGGCGTCTGTTACACCGCTTGTCTGCATATCGTACTTTCTAAGCTGACATAGTAATTACATTTTCCAGGCGATATCTTTCCAAAGCATTTCCAAATGGATCCGGGGCTTCAAACCATACTGGAATACATATCCAAGTAGCTTGGCCAATAATACTTGGTCGATATTGAACACGGAATCGGGCTACTTGGAGAATCTAACATGGTCATTTTTTGGCTTCAAATCGTCAACGAATAAAGCTAAAAGCAAAGGTCTGCTAACAGTACATTGTGAAATTCCCCTGTTGATACGCATGAAGGTCGTTGTCTATCCGTTGAAAATAACTCTTTGTTGGCGGAGCTTTTTTTCCTGATTGCGAACTGTGATGTGAGGAGATGACTGTTGCCACGTATTTTTGAACAAAAATGCGTTCTAACAAAAGGGCCAGAATAGGGGTAACTGATACAGGACGATAGGCACTACATGTTTTGGGGTTGTTTATTGTCGGAATCGGTTGAATATTAGCAGATTTCATAAGTATAGTAACTTTTCCTTCGATGATCGATCTGTTAAAAATGTTGCTATTATTGGACTGAGTTTGTCAGAATATTATTTTAAGAACCACAGTGGTAGTCCATTGGGGCCACTTGCCGTTTTGTTCAGCCGTTTTAGTGCACGATGCACTTCTGCAGTGGCAATTTGGGGAATGTCGGATCAATTAGTTGTTTTTGGAGTGAAAGTAGTGTTCGGACAGTGTTCACTCATTCAGCTCTTAAGGTCGTACCTTTCCAGGCGCTCATTTACATGTTTAGCAACTTCTTTCAAATTTTGCCATTATTTTCGAGTGCCGTAAGATGGTTCTGCTAATTCATCACTAGCTCTGTTTCTAGCAATTAGGTTCCCTATTCGATCTGAAAGTTTGTTGGCTTCTCTGAGGCGGGGTTGTTTAAAACATCGAGCACGCCGTTTGAGAAGCGTTTTTATCAACGGAGACACATATTGTGGATCTCTGTCGGACATATTCACTTTTATAACTGGAGTTTTTTAATTGTGAATTTCATCAAAAACATTTTCAGTGAACTGTGTATACACATTGTCTAGATCTTGTTCCAGGACTTCTAGCCAATTAATTCCCAGTATTGCTCTTTAGAGTGCTTCCTTGTTTTGCCGGCAACGGTCAAGAAAATTATGCCTGATAGGAGGGACATGGTACAGTAATTTCGGCTTAGTTATAATTTTGTGGTCAATCTGAACGGTTGATATGAACACGTTGACATATTAATAAGGAATTCTATTTCGTAACATCACGTCGAGCACCCGGTCTTCTCTTGTTGGCTCAACGACAATGTTTGTTAATTGAAAATGTTCCATTAACATTGAAAGATCCAGTCTTCTTGTAACACCGGTGACAACTGAAATGTAATTATTTCTAATTTATTCTGTAAGAACTGAAGGTTTGTGTGCAAATGCTTCTAACCGTAAGCAATCAATTGCATTAAGTTTAGCAATTGATCGTGCATTCATTGTTAAAAAAGACAAACTTCCATGTACGCCGGACTCGGTCTGTGAAGTTGGCGGTAGTCAAACTAATTCGACTAACTCTTTCCCGTGATACAGATTCAAATTGCGGATTTTGAATACTTGTTTATCAACATGTTCCATATCAATTAGTTCGCGCCATTTTTTCCAAAAAATTCTGTTCTATTTTCCTGTCACTTTCCGAAAGTGACGGAGAAATGTATAACAATTTGTCATAGTCTTTCATCAGGTACCCTTTTGCTAATATTTTTCGTGGAATAACTTCAGTTCTGATTTTAACAAGAAGTGTTCGTGGTCGTTTTCTGTCTTTGTCAAATCTTTCAGGTCGCTCAATTTTGTCGACTTGTCCTTGTCCAAGTTCATGTCCTTCATTCAGGTGCGTAAGCATATTTGTTATTTCTTGGCGGTCATTTTCAATTCGCTCTGCCGCGTTTGTGGCATTAAGTTTGGATATTCTGTCAATGCGCATTTCATACTCAATTCGTTGCACAACATTTTTCCGCAAATGAGTTGTTTGAGCCACTGGTGCTCCGTTTGATTCAAAAACTGGTTTCAATGTACTTGCATCTGCATCCCTCTGAAGTTGTTCGACATGAGAACTTGCTAAGGCTTCCTTGACAGTCGTAACTATTTCACTTTTCAATGAATCTTAATCAATAGGGACTTTTGCAAATGAAGAAAAATTTGTTGACAGATTTGATCATCAGGAAAAGTTCAATCAATATATTGGCACAGGCTGCATGGTAAGTACAATAATTTGCAGAAAATTAGTGGAGAAAAAATAGAAAGAAAATACTGTCTCGCAGCCGGCCTTGAAAAAGGAGGGTACCTTGCCAGTTGTCCGCGTGAGATGCGTCAGGCCTAATGGTGGTTCTTCGTAGTTCTTTCAAATTTATTTAATCAACTTACTTTCATGTTTCAAGAACTCTGTGACTCTGAAAAATTTACGATAAAAAAGAAATCATTCTTAAGAAAGATTACGAAATAGAATCAATAAATTCAACCGTCTTTTTCGATGAAGAATTTGGAGTCACTGAAAACGCATGCCAGTTCATCAGGTAACAATTGTAATTTGTTTTCAAAATAATATAAGACAGTAGAAATCAATTGAAAAACTAATGTTTTCGCAAAGACTAGCATCATCAGTTAAGTACAACTAAAAATATTTACATTTGAAAGATTTTAAGAACAAAAATTCGCCCAATTTTCTCCCAATTTCCATTAGTTCTAGGGTCAACTTCTCTTATTTTACTCATTTTGTGTGTTCAATTTGAAAAAAAAAGATGTAACGATTGAAAAAAAGTCATGCAGACATGATCAATGTCAGACTAGTTTTTTATTGTTAGCTGTCGACTCCTGAACTCATAGCGTGTTAACTTCGTGCCTGCGTTTACTTATATGATCTCATAAATTTTAACTAACTCAAGTTTTTCAACTTCATCGCTTTTACCAATTAATCAACGTTCAAATGCCTAAGGTTGTCCTTACCTTCTGTGACATAGTGCCCCACTGGCGTATCAATTATTTGAAGCTCTCTTATATGTGCGCTCAGAGGTCGGCACTTTAGAATAACGATACTGGAACTAAATCCACTAAAATTTAATTCAAAAATTTTGATAGACTTCAAATTACAATCAACATTTGAATAATGCGACGGCAGGCAAGTTTTCTTTTAAACCGGACTTGAACTTTGAAGTTTATCTTTCAGTTTTAATCTTTGGTACTGAAGAAAAAACTGGTTTGGCAGCTTTCGCGCGACTTATATCAACTTTTGCTTTTTGTGAAGTTCTTGATGTTTCATCAGGATCTTTTCTAAAATATACTGGAGAAAAAAATTAAGGCAAGCAATTTTTTTTAAAACTTCAATCAATTCCTTTGGAACCTTGTGATTAAAAAGCCGTTTTATTCCTTTGGTGAACACAAAACGTTAGAAGCACATTTTTGCCTGATTCAATAACTGAAATAGAAAAAAACTCAAACCTGACAGACTGTATGAACAAAAGTCGTAGATTTCGATCTGAACAAAACCAGCAAGTTCCTAAACTGTTTATTTCAATTTTTTTTAGAGATGCAACTTCACATCACGTTTTTTTTTGTTTTTTTTTTGCTCAGCTAAACCGCTAATAATTTTTCAAGAAAAACTTTTGAAAAGACCATTTTTTGTTTTTTCACAAATTTCCTCTCATTTTTTGCTGTGTTTTTTTTTGTTGCGTTATTTTTTTTAGTTTTTTTCTCCAGTTTATTTTTCACAGTTCTTGATTCTGAATACTGATGTTCCTTTCAAATTTTTTTTTCGTATTATTCAACGTTTGGTCAAAAATGTTACAATTACTGGTTGATTGAAACAATCTATGAATGTTCTCCCCAATAGTATTGTTTTTGGGGTGGAGGAAAGAACAGCTAGGCTAAATTTGCGAAGTTAGTTCCAGAGTGAGAACAACTGTATTCTAAGTTTAATTCAAATTGTTCTGGTGTTGAAACTACAAGTAGTTTCAACACTTAACAAATAAATAGGTTGTTAGTTTGATGGAGTATGATTGGTTAGTATTTAAAATTTTATAGAGATAAAATATCATAGTAATAACCAATGATAAATACTAGTTTAGATCTGGTTTCACCCATCCGGGGTTTAGAGAGTCTTAGTTTTTCAATCTTCTTTATTGTAGTGGAGGATGGATGGTGATGTTTTTCATCTAGAGGTTGCGAGCATATTTTTTTTTCTGGTTTGGAAGAAGAGTTGTCATCACGATCGTTTCGGGAGATCGTATCATGATTCTGATCAGTTGTGAAGAGTGTTGATCTGGTAAATAGGAACTTTGTTATTCTCAATCTCGTCTGGTAGCGGCGTGTAGTTTGTCTTTGGACGCAGTTCCTGGTGACTTGGATCTGTACGTATACTTGAACATCGAGATGCCCTTGTTCTGTTTGCAATGGGTTTCCTTTGCTGCGCTACCAAGTCGTACTTCAAATCCATTGAGTGTACTGATTGTAGGCAGAATGTCAGGTGCGTTTTGCCATTCCGTAGATAGAGTGTGATTGGGTTGTTAAAATCCCTGTTGCTCGTCTTTCGGCTGTATTTTATCAATATTTTGCATTGTATTATTTACATATATAAGGTTTTATTATACTTGTTTTTTTAGTCCTGATCTTGTATTAGTATTTGTCGCAAAAGCGTTATTTTTTAGTTCGGTTGTTTTTAAGAGCTACTCATACTTGAGAAACTCACGTCAAAAATAAGGGCGTGGGTGTAACAAAGCGTGGATGTAGCAAGATGGGTGATGCCGGCTATAGAGCATGCTCAGGACGTCCTCTTCTGGTGGGTTAACCCAGAAGTGAGGGTATAGTTTCGTGCTCTCTTTTTGGAGGGTCCTGTTTTAGTTCAAGCTTTCATGCTATTTTTTATCTTTAGTGTTTTCTTTTGTTTTCTCAGTTACTTCTTTTTCTCAAAAATCAAATTGTTTGTTTTGGGTTTGTCTTTCGACTTTTTGCTGTTTTGTTCTTTTGTGTTCAGACTTAAAAGTAATCTTCAAAAGAATAATTTATCTAGTTCTAACCTGGTGTTAATCCAGTTTGGGTACCGTGGATTTTCTTTTCTTGGTCACGATGTTCGGTTGTGGTTTATGGTGTTTAGTAAGCTTGCGTTGGTTAGTTTGGATTATTATTTAATTCCTTTCCAACCGGGTTAAAGGAAAGATTGAAACGTCTTAAAGCTTGTTAGAGTTGTTATCATGAAAGTTGAAACTTAAATTCATAATTTTAAACAATTCTTTGTGGGCGAGCAATGCGAATTTAGATAGAATTTATGGGCGAGAGTATACAAAGAAGCGTCTGTAAAAAGGTTAGTACTGCTATCTTCAATTTATGAACAATTTTTCTTAATTTACTACTTAAAAATTATGAAGTTTGCTGCTTGATTTGAGGGTTGAAATTATTAATTTATTTTGAATTTTATGAATATTTACTGCTTTGGGCAAAAAAGTTTATCTATTAATCTACTGCTTTGAACGGTAGATTTTTATTGCTTCAATTAGTAGATCGGTTAATAAAAATTTTTGAACTGATAAAAAGTTTCTGTTTTTTATTTTGCTTTTTGTTTTGTAGATGATTGATGATTGTGCCTATGAAGAAAAAGCAAAACATTGAACAATAATGGCTAGTGTTGTTTGAATTTATTAGTGAAATAATGAATTCATATTACCTACTCGTCGGCGAAGAAGTCATGGGGAAAAACCTCGTGGATGATATCAGATGAGGTTAATAGTTTAGCTAGCAAACGAATGGTGTGTTTAATTTGCAGAAGTGGCCCAAGAAATTCGAGTGCTTTAATGATGTTGTGCTCTTCAGTGTTAGGTGAATGTTCATACGGTGTGTTTTGAATAAGATTATATAGTTTGTGATTATAGCAAGTGTTATATATAAATTCTATGATTGGGACTTCAACGGGCTGGAGGAATTCGTGAGGGATAACTAGTGAGCGAGATTCGTCTACATTTAGGAGATTGGTTAGGGGACAGAGGATATACATCTGGGCGATGGGATCATAATTTCGGAGGGTTCGTTGTAAGTTAGTGCCTTTAATACAATAGGTGAAGTTAAGAAAAAATGGTGACGTGTTTTTAAAGTTAACATATTGATATCGGTGGTGAGTTTGTCGTGCTGGTGTATTGAGGATGTAATGGCGTTGAATGAATTTGTGTATGTATGTGTTTGTTTAGTTCGTAACATGACTTCGTGTGAACAGTGCAAATCACGTTCTTTGGGTGTGATGAAATGAAAGGTTAGTGAAAAGTGGTTAAATTTGTTTAAGTATTTTTTCTTTAAGATGTTGAGAGTGAAGGTGTATGGGGTCTTGATCAAAAATTTTTCAGTTAGTTGGGGGCTAGCAAATGGAGTGTGATTGGGTTGTTAAGTTCCCTGTTGCTCGTCTTTGGGCTGTATATTATCTATATTTTGCATTGTATTTTTTACATATATAAATTTTTGTTAATCTTGTTTTTTAGTCCTGATCTTGTATTAGATTTGTCGCAAAAGCGTTTTTATTTAGTTCGGTTATTTTTAAGAGCTACTCATACTTGAGAAACTCACGTCAAAAAAAAGGTCGTGGGTGTAACAAAGCGTGGATGTAGCAAGGTGGGTGATGCCGGCTATAGAGCATGCTCAGTACGTCCTCTTCTGGTGGGTTAGGCCAGAAGTGAGGGTATAATTTCGTGCTCTCTTTTTGGAGGGTCCTGTTTTAGTTCAATCTTTCATGCTATTTTTTATCATTAGTGTTTTCTTTTGTTTTCTCAGTTACCTCTTTTTCTCAAAAATCAAATTGTTTGTTTTGGGTTTGTCTTTCGACTTTTTGCTGTTTTGTTCTTTTGTGTTCAGACTTAAAAGTAGTTTTCAAAAGAATAATTTACCTAGTTCTAAGCTAGTGTTAATCCAGTTTGGGTAGCGTGGGTTTTCTTTTCTTGGTCACGATGTTAGGTTGTGGTTTATGGTGTTTAGTAAGCTTGCGTTGGTTAGTTTGGATTATTATTTAATTCCTTTCCAACCGGGTTAAAGGAAAGATTGAAACGTCTTAAAGCTTGTTAGAGTTGTTATCATGAAAGTTGAAACTTAAATTCATAATTTTAAACAATTCTTTGTGGGCGAGCAATGCGAATTTGAATAGAATTTATGGGCGAGAGTATACAAAGAAGCGTCTGTAAAAAGGTTAGTACTGCTATCTTCAATTGTTATTCATTTACTACTTGAATATTATGAGGTTTAATTTGGGGGTTAAAATTATTAATTTATTTTGAATTTTCTGAAAATTTACTGCTTTGGGGAAAAAAATTCATCTATTAATTTACTGCTTTGAACGGCAGATTTTAATTGCTTCAATTATTAGATAGGTTAATAGAAATTTTTGAACTGATAAAAAGTTTCTGTTTTTTATTTTGCTTTTTGTTTTGTAGACGATTGATGATTGTGCCTATGAAGAAAAAGGAAAACATTGAACAATAATGGTTTGTGTTTTTTGAATTTATTAGTGAAATAATGAATTCATATTACCTAATCGTCGGCGAAGAAGTCATGGGGGAAAACATCGTGGATGATATCAGATGAGGATAATAGGTTAGTTTTCAGTTAGTTGGGGGCTAGCAAATGGGTCGTTGTTTAGGAAGTCGTTATTCATTAGGTCTAATGATGATATGATCGTAATAATCTTTAGAAAAATCATTAGCTTTAGGTGCTGTGAATTTGGTTAGTGATTTTCTGTAGCCTCTTTGCGTAAATTGTTTTGAAGTTAGTGCTGTTGTTAAGAGATAGAATTGGATTCTACATACTTCATTATCATAAGGGGTGTTATATAGTGGTAGTGATAGTGTGTTAGTAAAGTGGTAATAAGATGTCCATGTAAGTGTAGGGTGTAAAACATGTTCGTTAACATGAAGGGTTTTTCATCATTGGGGTCTAAATGGAAGTACGTATATTGGGGGAAAAAAGTAGACAGATTTGGAGGAATTCTTGGGTATTGGTAAGAAGTGGAGAATTGACAAATGTGGTGGATGCTCCAGGATTGGATGGGAATGAGGTATTTGGCAATTTTCTTTTAAAGGTTCTATAAGCGCTGTCGGTACTAGATGATGGGGTTGATGAGGAAGTCGGGTTTTGGGAAGGTGTATAATTTGAAAAGGGGGTTGGGGTTGATGGGTTGGATGATGTTCTAGATAGTGAGAGTTGGTGAATGGTTAGTGTTTGATGGTGTTGTTCTTGTTGCTGTAGTGTTATGAAGTTATCAAGTTCATGTGATATTCTTGTGTTATCTTGGTCATTGTTATCGGATGCCTCACTGGTCGCACCAGATGAGTTATATACTATGTACTGTACTAATAAAGTAAGTTCAGATAGGGTACACCGTCTGCTCCTCACGCTATCTTTTTTTCGGCCGGATAGATTCATGCAACTTCTGAGTCTAATACCGATCTTAATCTTACTCTTATATCTCCTAGTCTCAATAGATCTAGTGTACACCGGTTTACGCGAGTTAGTTCCAGAATGTTTAAGAGAACAGTTTAAGAGAATGTTTAAGAGAATGTTTACCTGAGAACAGTTTAATTCAAATTGTTCTGGTGTTGGAACTACAGGTAGTTTCAACATTTTACAAATAAATAGGTTGTTAGTTTGATGGTTGGTTAGTATTTAATATTTTTAGAGATAAAATATCATAGTAACAACCAATGATAAATAGTAGTTTAGATCTGGTTCCAATATGCACTTTAACAAAAGCATTTAACCTAGCGGATTGAGACCCGATATTTCAGAATTTTGAATAAATTTTATCACTTTTGAATTCTTGTTTTTCCATTTCGAGTCGCGCGTCATTTTTATCTTTTTCTATTTTCATTTTCAGAACATCTCTGCAGTTTTTGATTTTTGAATAAACTGTTGACAATCAATTTTTCCTGTAGTTTGTTGTTATGAATTCGTCATTTCTTAACACGAAATCTGTTGCTTTTATCATTAGAAAGAGTTAAAAACTCATTTATTAAAACGTTTCGCCAGCCACGAAATAATTGACGGGGGTTTCTGCGTGTTCGATGACTATGTTTTCTTTGCCCAACAAAACGTTTGAATTGTTCAGTTTTTTTATTCTCATTTATTCATTGAAAAACTAAATTTATCTTCTTTCAACCTAATTTTGTTCACAATCTTTTAGTACTTGTCCTTTTAAGGTTTTTGCAGTCTTAGATTGAACGAAAGACAAACGTTTTGGATACAATTTCTCAATTTTGAGAAAATATTATTGAATTTTTTAAGGTTCTTTCTAATTTCATCTGATTTCGCGCAAGTAACGCGATCGAGTAACGCTCTCTATTCGGAAAAATATTGCTTTTAAAAGATTTTTAGGATTTAAAGTAGGATTTGACTATAAAGAAAACTGTTTTTGGATGTTAATTTAGCACTCGATTGACAAATTCATTTTTTAAAAGCGTGAATTATTTGTGGAAAAATCTAGATTCAAACATTTGAAACATTTGTTAAGTAATTTTTGTTTCACTTCCAACTTTGTTAATCCTCTTTTTTATAGAAAAACGTTAACGATCATGGCTAAATTAATAAATTACTACACAATCGTATATCTCTTGAATGAAATCACCTATACTGTGCTTTTTGCGGTGCACATACTCAAAAACATTAAGGTATATATATATATATATATATATATATATATATATATATGGTGCCCGCCAAAGTTATATGTACAACGATCAAAAATAACAACGGTAAAATCAGCAACACGCAAGAACGACAGAACTGACTTGACTTTGACGGTAAAGTCAGAAGCACGCAAGAACGACATAATTGGCAAAATTTGAAAATCGAAAACTTGAAACTGTTATGATTATAGAGTGCACACAAAAAATGCACTTGTATAGGGCACATTCTTAATCAAAAGACTCGAACGGCTCAACTGACCAATTTTTGAAGCCATTGCAGAAGATAAATACGAGTTTTAATTAGTTTAACTCACAGAAAAAAAATCTTTAACCCATAAGCAGCTTGAGCAATCGACGACGTACCTCAATGAACATTCAAAAGAAGACTCACATCCGAATGACCTCATTCCAACAAACAAACGAAGTGAAGACAAATTAGATGATCTTATCAGTGAAAACAGAAGGCTACTCATTTGAAACAGCATTGCAACAGACAAAAATTGTAACAATCAACAGTGCCCAATTCAACAATCAAAACGCAGCCACATTTCAAAGTGCTGAAAAAAAAATGAAGCGCTCTTATAGGCCTCAGCGCTATCTAATCAACAGTCACGTCATCTCAACAAGTTTTCAAGTTTTGTCAAACAATCAGCAGCAACACGCGACAGTTATTCCGTAATCGAACAGTTTTGCCGCACTGCCGTTTCCTCCGACCAAATTCTGTAACAGACAACCATTATAATCGCAGCTTAGACTGCGCCAGTTTCATCTTCAACTATTAGATTTTATACAGATAACGAACGTCTAAAAATAACTCTCTCCAAAGACAAAAAAACACGCCCCGGAAACTCAATGGCATGCCATCAACTAAGTAGAAGAATGGTAGAAATTCTGTACAAACGAAACGCCTGCCCTCCAATCAAAAAATGCGGCCATTCGACGATTGAAGAAAATGTTATCCCGTCTTCTCAAGGACCCCGACAAGGCTGAAGTAAAACGATCGGGCCAAGAACTACATTTGCATGATTTCAAGCAATGAAGTTCTCTCAACAGGATGGATTGTACGAGAACGTGGAGTGAACAGCCCAAATAAGCTCAAAAATTTCCCACTTTTAAACGCAAATCCAAAAATTCAAAAGAGGTTTGCCCTTCAATGACATAGTTTTAACTGGACCGGACCTCCTTAGCAACCTACTCGCCATTGTATGCCTTTTCCGAGAACGAAAATATTCCATCAATACAAACATTGAAAGCATGTCCATGCAAAAGTTTGGCATATCCAAGGACAAAGAAGACTCATATTCATCTGGTGAACAATTTAGCCAGATTTTTACGAGAACACTCGTTATATTTTTTGCGCAAAATACTCGCCATTTTGTGCGAACTTCTTTTTTCAATTTTGTGTTCACCACAACAAAATTGAATACCCCCAAATTAAGTAAATATTGACAGCAGCTTCTAAACGAACGTTTCAACGAGAATAAAGTAGACGAAGCAATACAATTCATCATTGATCTACAAAAAGTTCTCTCAACAGGATGTTTCAACCTGATAAAAAGGATTACTACGAACCCTTATATTTTATGTAAAATACGTAAGCAACACTGCGCCACATCTTAGAGCGAGCTGCTAGACCCCAAAACGACAAAACGTATTTTGGGAACCGATCGGAACATCTCCTCTGACTCACTTATTTTTCAGCCCAAGAAAATTTTGCTCTGAAAAAGAAAAAGACAACTCAGTCCAATCCTTTGCAAATTTCTTTCTCCCTTTTCAAACCTGTAGCCATCGCTGCCCCCATCACCATTCTTTACAGCAAAACATATGAAGAAAAGGAAAAAATGGTTCAAACAAAACAGGGAAGAGGACCTCCCGAGCTCTTTGATCTTCTCCAAGAAGCCGGCAAACTTCGGCCGCTCTATGTACCTCACCCTTATTTCAGAACTGATTTCATTTATACCTTCTCAGATGCCTCTTAGGCAGCTCTTGCTTCTGTGGCATACCTTATGTACGGTTCAGATGTCGACCCAAAACCCAAAAATAACTTCGTTTTAGACAAGGCCAGAGTAGCCAGTTGAAACATCACACAATTCACAACACTCCAACTCCTAGCAGCTCTGTTGCTAATTCTGTAAAAGCAACTTGAACGCTTCTTTGTTGTCTACAGTTGTCTTTGTGCCGAAGACTGCAAAGTTTTGCATTGTTTTTGAGGATCAGAAGGTGTTTCTAGCAAAGCGCGTAGCAGAGTTATTGGAAGTCACTCAACCTACTCAGTGAAAACACTGTCCAGGCTACCTCAAACCTGACGATGATGGAACTCACAGTATACTCTTTTCAGAGTCCAACAGAAACAGCTACTGATTTAATGAACCAGATTTCCTTCTTTAGCCACAAGATGTTTTGCCGAAACCGCCAATCAAAAGAACCTCCCACTTAGTCAGAGTGGTAAGCGAAAGACAACATGGTTGAACTTTCAGTGATATGGGAAAGTGTTTGCCTAACTATAGCATTCATGCTATGCAACATCAGCCTTCGAACACACCACAGTTACTAGCTTCTGCATCAAGTGCCAACGCTTTTTGAGGCGGAACCAGCTTCTCTGCGCGCAGCAAATTTCGTTCTAATTGCAGCCGCACTTTTTAAAAAATCAACCTGCAATTATTCAATCAATCGAACCTCAAAACCCTCATCAAAAATCTCCTCAGAGCAACTTTGATCATATTTGGTCTTCAGAAGTCACATTGCCTTCGAAAACCGAAGAAAATCGATCTCGTAGTTTTACCCTAGATGCATACGACCTTAACTTAGCCTTGACCTTTCTCAGCAAACTATTGCAAAAGGTCTTTTTTCCAATCTTGTTAACTGTTCTTGATGCTAGAAAAGGAAAAAAGCTGCTACCTCTAGCTAAAAACGACTCCTACGCCCATTTCCTCAACTATTCGAACATAAAGCGAATCAAAGTAAGACTACAAAACAACCAGCAGTTTATCTCCTCAATCATAAGGTTCACAATCTGATGAAAATTTCCCACTCAAGCCTACCAGCAAAACACATCATGCTGATCATTGGTTTCTTTTAGCCAGTTATCACATTCGTAAAACGTACCCCAGTTGTGACGACTGTAGACGCCAGCTTGCCAATGGACTCCAACATGGAACTTCTGCTTTTCCAATTTGTCCGTTTCCCTCAAATAAATCATTCCCTTTTGAGCAAACTGGTGTTGAAGTTTTCGGATCTTTCGCGTCAAGCATCTCAACTACCTATAGCAAACAGTATGGATTTTTTCTAACCTGCATGACGACTCGTACAGTTCATCTGAAAATTTGTCATGACCTATCGTTTGACGCAACTCATACAGCCCTCCGCCGCTACTTTGCAAACAGTGAGAGCCCTTCAGAAATCTCTTCAGGCAAACAACGAATTTCACAGCTGCAGAAAAAAATGATGACCACCTTCGACAGCTCCCTGTTGAACGGATTTTTTGGATACCATCAGATATCTTGGAAACTCAACCCCACTCATGCACCAATTTTTGATGGCGTCTCTGGACCTCTCCTCCGTAGCGTTCAAAACTCCCTCTAAACCATCAGTGGATAAAAAGTCCTTTCAGATGATATTTTCAACAATTCGTTGACCGAAATTGAACATTTTATGATTTTTCTCTCATCACAACTGTTGCGTCTTCCCCCAAGGACATCAAAGCCCTGACTTTCAATCAATTTCATCTGGGAAGATTGTTCAAAAAATTACCTCCAACAATCAGTTCTCAGCCATCAGGACTGATAAAAAATTAAAAATTTCGCAGAGCAGCTATCGGACCAGGTTTGGAAACGCCTTCTGAAAAAGTTCATCCAAATAAAAAAGTCAACCTATTTCAAATAGACAACCCGTTCTGCTTTTAGAAGATGTATCTCTTCGTTTGTTTTGACCGTAACGTCATATAGACTCCCCATTTCCCTTAGCCGATCATTTAATACGACAACATATTCTTAGAAGCCGCCGTGAAAATGTTCAAACCATAACATTTTGAACATTGTTTTTCTGTTCCTGTTTTTCCAGACATCTGGCTCCTGTTTTTCCAGACATCTACAACCCTTAATCCGCACCGAAAAAAAACAGCGCTCAAACTGAATCAACTACTTTAAAGCCAAGAGCATACAAAAATTCATGCCAGCTTGCCTTCTCAAATGAAGTTCCGAATACTTCAACAATATTACCCGATGTTGAATTTCTTTGCATGTTAGCAATACCTGGATAAAAACAACAACTTTCTTTAGCCGAAAATTTACTCTCATTAATTTTGATACATTTTTTGTTGGTGCTCTCAATTTTTCTAAAGGTATTTATGTAATTAACGTATTAGTTTAACCTGCAATTACTTGGTAAACGACAACGATAGGCAGATCAACTTCGACAACTACAACAACTAAACAACTACTTTAATCAGCAGACAACAACGACCAGCCATCTCTTTACCTCAGCAGATCTGAACTCTGCAGAAGAAGTTATCTCATTTCGAGAATGATCAACTGCAACATACGACAACCGGTCAGCTCCTTTAATCAGCAGACTTCAACTTGTCTCAAGTAGCGAAACTTTAAAAAATGACCTCAGGACAGCAGATTAACTTGAAACTGTTATGATTCCAACGAAAAGGAAACTAATCAAATTGAGAAACTTGAGAGAAAGCTCTTTCCACTTATTTCGAGCTTACACCACCCACTAAAAACTTTTTAAAGAAACGTTCTAATGAATTTTTTTAAACTCGACTTTTTTTCCTGTAAAAAACGACATTATAAAATGGTAATTGTCTAATTTCAAGCGTCTAATTACCGTATTTTTTTATTTTGAATAAATCTAAATTTGGTTTTTCAGTTAGCTCTTGTGCGGCAAACACTTTTTCCTAATACAGATGTTTGTGCCAAAAATTGAACTAACTATATATTTTTAAGTTTTTTTTTCTTTTCAATGAGTTTCATGCTTTTTTGGAGACAAATGTTGTCAATCATGCTTAACTTAATAAATACTACACAATCGTTTAGTTCTCGAATCAAACCACTCACTAAAACGACACTCATTTAAAAAAAACTATTTTAATGAAAATGGTGGGAACATTCTATGCTACTTGAACAGCAACTGGCTGTCCTTGTTTCAGATTGTCAAGACTTCAAGTCCCATTTTTTCCGCGCAAATGTAAACGCTAAAATAGCGCCAATTGTACTAAATGATTATACTAAATTGCAAAATCTGTTAAACTGTTGAAACGCTGAAAAAATTGTTTATGTGTGACATTTTTTTGACACAAAAGAACTTTAAAACCAAAGCGAGAATTTTTTCTCCTAGGAAATATAAAAATGATATAACGCTTTTAGTTTTCCCCAGACGCGAAAGATTTTGAATTATAAATCAAGAGTGATGTTATTAGGGTAAAGCTCTGAGTTCCGACTGCCATTTAATTGGTCTCTAATTAGTTTTTTTTTGTACATTGAGTATTGGCAAAACTATGAATTTTAAGCTGATCATATAAAAATTTAAATATTAAATTTTCAGTCATCTATGGAGTTATTAAAAATAAATTAGCTGTCTCAATTCAATATGCAACGATTTCATAGTGCCGGATAAATCGCCACGCGTGTTAATTAGAAAACGAGCAATTGAGACAGGTTCGTGGAAGGTTACTATAGTGGTGTGCACAGTCGGTTGGGTTTATGCAGATCAAAAGATCAGCCCACGAGGTATCAGAGTTTTGTAAAATGGGTTTGAATAAAAAAACTACCCCTGAGTTTATATATTCCTCACGTTCTTCGAAAGTCGGAACAAACAATTTTGACAGATCTTTAACCTTAATAATCTTTCATATTTTTGCCATGGAAAGTATAGGTCCCGGGTAAAACCCATTTACTGTAGCCATGACCAGATCTCATTTCCAGAGCCCAGTAAACTTTTTTTTGGCTCTGCAAGTTCATAGCTAGTATTTAGACCATCTTTTTTTGTTGCACTGACTTGAAAGAGCACGCTCGAGACAATTCCAAGCCGTCACGCCCTGATAATGGTCCACAGGGCGCTTTTACAACAAAGTGCAATATAAAGAGTGGATTAAGTTTCAGCTAGAGCACTGTTTAAAGTGGAATCAAAGTGGTGGTAGTGCATGGCTACCAACGTGATATAGCTCGACATCTATTCGGAAGTAGCGCGTTTCAACTTAAAACAAATTTAAACAAAATCAGTACAACCCCGAACATAAATTTTCCCTCAGTTTCTTAGAAAGTCAGAACAACAATGTGTGTCTACCAGTTTCAAATCCAGATTTGTTACATCAAGCTACGCTGTAAAAAAAATCATGCAGACATCCTTGTTGTTCTGACTTTTTAAGAAACTGAGGGAAAATTTGTGTTCGGGGTTGTTCTGATTTTCTCGAACAAGTTTTGATTTTTTAATTTGTAATTTTGCGAAGAATTTTTTTGGGTTCATATAGAAGTTGCTTTCACACAAAGACTAACCTGACTTTACGGTCACTGTGAACAGGAGCGAATTTAGGAGTGGGAGGGCGGGGTATCGGACGCTCTTTCCTCTCAGAGATTCGACCCCCTCACCAACCAAAATGTCCACCCTTGGTATTAATTTATGACATCCATTTTTGGCCAACCAACCCTAAATTTCTTCTTAAGGCGCCTTTGGCGCCAATATACACTGAGTTCAAGGGGGGAGAGACGTAGTTTTTTGTTCAAAATATCAAAAATTTCTTTAAAAAAAATACCCAAAAATGGCATTTTTGATCTAATTTTTTTCAAAAATTTGATTGCGGCTCTAAGTTTTTTTAGTCAACTTAGGGTCTGTATAGTGTTGTGGGAGTGCTCGGAAAATATTTTTGGTCTACCTAATAAACGGCCGACAAGTTTTTTGATTTTTTTTTTTTTTGAAAATCCGCCCTCTCGAGAGCTAAACTCCTCGTTTTATGCTTTTGTGCTGAAAGACTAGCACGCATTATATACTCGTGGCGGTTTGTTTCGCATCATAAATCATTTCATTTGAATTGAGGCAAGATAAAAGGTCCTTCATTAATCAAATTTTAATGACTCCCATTCATTCCCCCGTCCACATTACACAAGCATCGGTTTTATGGATTAACCAGCATTACAACAAAGTTCGTTATACAGACCAAATATGTTTGTCTTGTACTAGTTAGTCAGTATATAAATTCTTATAACAATCGAATAATGTGAAAGAAATTTTGAAGGTGGGAGAAAAGGAAAAAGACCCATTTTACTAC